>NC_073359.2:11824375-12140000 GCF_027580225.2 Misgurnus anguillicaudatus | reverse complement strand
GTTTTTAGCTGCCTTCCAGAATGTTTGCTTGTGCTTCATAGTGTTAAACTTACTTTCCCTGTGTTCATTTATATATCTACGTTCAAGATGTAGCCTATATGATCTTAAACTTCTGTGAGGAAAATCATGTCTGCGTTGATGTTCAGTTCAGACTTGCAATTTAAAGAGCATTTTCTTCACTTTGGTTTGGGTGTCTAATATTAGGCTACATGATGGTCTTGTAATAATAATAAAGTAAAAGCCTATTTTCATTTTTAGACAATGCTTGTATATGCAAAAAATAAGCTTTTTATATCAATGACTTTGCAAATTAGAGTTAATCCATGGTCATCTTAAATGTGTATTAATTAAAAAGTTCTGTCAAGTGAGCTTCGGTCAACGACGAGGACAACTCAGCTAAGTTAGCCAGGACTTTTCTACACCGCCAGCTTACTTTTACAGCCCGGAGATTATACAGATGCTGATGTGTTTAGTTTTCATAGCATCATATGTGAGTGAATGTCTTTGATAGGGGACATAGTAGTGCATTTGAATGAGCATTTAAATATTTGTAAATCAAAATACACCTGATGACAGTTAGAATTTGAAGTATTGAGTATATGTACTGTATAATAATGTAATATATTCTGTATATGACCATATTATGGTGATCCTGGGGTCGTGATGATGGGGCCCTTGAATATTGTTGCCCAGGGTATAACAAAGTGTTAATCTGGCCCTGGATGGATGGATGGATGGATAGATAATAGACAATATTTAAGCTAGACGGACAAAAAGACAGACAGATAAATGTTAAAATAGACAGGACCGACGGACAATAATTCAACTATACAAAGATAGACAGACAGACAGACAGACAAAAGAACAGATATTCGTTAATAGATTTATGGATGGACGGATATTATTTAAACTCGACAGACAGAGAGATAGATAAATAAATAGACAGACAGACATACATACAATATTTAAACATGACAGACAGTCAGATAATTGTTAATAGATGGATGGATGGATGGATGGATGGATGGATGGATGGATGGACGGATAGATAGACAATATTTAAGCTAGACAGACAGACAGATAAATGTTAAAATATAAATAGACGGATGGACGAACAGACAATAATTCAACTAGACAAATAGATAGACAGACAGACAGGAAAAAAATGACAGATATTTGTTTATAGATGTATGGAAGGACAGATATTATTTAAACTCGACAGACAGAGAGATAGATAGAGAGAGAGACAGACAGACAGACAGACAGATAGATTAATAGGCAGACAGACAGACAGACACACAGACAGACAGATAGATAGATAGACATACAATATTTAAACATGACAGACAGGCAGATAATTGTTAATAGACGGATGGATGGATGGATGGATGGATGGATGGATGGATGGATAGATAATAGACAATATTTAAGCTAGACGGACAGAAAGACAGACAGATAAATGTTAAAATAGACAGGACGGACGGACAATAATTCAACTATACAAATAGATAGACAGACAGACAGGAAAAAAAGGACAGATATTCGTTTATAGATGTATGGAAGGACAGATATTATTTAAACTCGACAGACAGAGAGATAGATAGACAGATAGATAAATAGACAGACGGACAGAGAGACAGCCAATATTTAAACATGACAGACAGGCAGATAATTGATAATAGATGGATGGATGAATAAGGTAGACAGACAGACAGATAAATGTTGATAGATAGATAGATAGATAGATAGATAGATAGATAGATAGATAGATAGACAAAAGAACAAATATTCGTTAATAGATGTATGGATGGACGGATATTATTTAAACTCGACAGACAGAGAGATAGATAAATAAATAGACAGACAGACATACATACAATATTTAAACATGACAGACAGTCAGATAATTGTTAATAGATGGATGGATGGATGGATGGATGGATGGATGGATGGATGGATGGATGGACGGATAGATAGACAATATTTAAGCTAGACAGACAGACAGATAAATGTTAAAATATAGATAGACGGATGGACGAACAGACAATAATTCAACTAGACAAATAGATAGACAGACAGACAGGAAAAAAGGACAGATATTCGTTTATAGATGTATGGAAGGACAGATATTATTTAAACTCGACAGACAGAGAGATAGATAGACAGATAGATAAATAGACAGACGGACAGAGAGACAGACAATATTTAAACATGACAGACGGGTGAATGAATAAGCTAGACAGACAGACAGATAAATGTTGATAGATAGATAGATAGATAGATAGATAGATAGATAGATAGATAGATAGATAGATAGATAGATAGATAGATAGATAGATAGATAGATACCAATATTTTAACTAGACAGACAGACAGACAGACCGTTTGCTTCCAGTCAAATATAGGGTTGATTTTAAGATATTACTTTGGGTTTTTAAAGCATTTCACAACTCATCTCCTATCTACATTAGTGATCTAGGGTCCTACACACCAGCAAGGTCACTTAGATCAGGGAATCAGTCATTGCTGACTGTCCCCCACTCAAAAAAGAAGGCACCTTTTCAGTAGTAGGACCAAATATATCTAACGGTCTTCCTCTTTATTTTCACCAGGAAGAGATGGTTTAATGTGGAGATCTTTTATTATGTGGTAATTGTCGCTTTACGTGTATTATATTTCTGTACCTTAACAGGATTTTAATTTGTGAAGCACTTTGGGCCACATACTTGCACTTATATTTGCTATATAAATAAATGACGTTGAAGTATAATGATGGTAGTGTGATTAAAACCAAACACCTGCAAACCAAAAACTTGCACAAAGTTAAAATGTATAACAGCTGCTTGCTATAATAAATAAGTAAATAAAGGTAAGATGTTTTGAATGTTAGCAAAGCTTTTACTAGATATTAAAGTGGTATTTGTGATATTGATCTGGTTTTGGTCCTTTATGTGCTGTAATAAAAAACATACAAAACTTTTCCAAAAAAAAAACTACAGCATGTGTTCAATAGACAAGGTTTATTTCCTTATCAATCCATTCTTCATCCAGATGTCGTCATTCGGATAGATGTACATCTCTTGTGAACAGGCCTGAGAAGAGTGTTATCTAGTTTTACAATCATATATGTTGAAGTCTTGAAAGTCTTTACACAGGTGAATCTCATGAAACATATCCAAGACGTCAAATTACATTTTTTACATTTATATGAAAGCAAATACATTTGGACCATTGACATGTTTTGCATTATATAAGCTTATGAAGATTAACCAAAATTCTCAGTCCAAAAAAGAGATGCAATTCTGCAATGCAAAGCATATCTTAAAATTGTTTATTTAAAAATAATTAATAATTTAAATAGATTTAATCTTAACCCCCCCCCCCCCTAAATGGTGGTCTTAAATGCGACCTCGGTTTTTTTTAAACTCAGTATAACTGTTGCACAATCTGTTGGAACAAAGTAAATGGAAATTAATGTGAGCTTTCATGTCAGGAAACAATTTGCAAAGAAACGCAACTCAAGTCAATCATACAAACACGGAACATTCTGGATCCGGTATGAAAACCCCTACAGAGACCATACTTCAACGTGCAACACATTGTCAACGGAAATTCTGCGGATGAAAACCCCGGATTTGTTTTTAATTAATGCGCTCAAATGCGTGTGGATGACTGCTAACAGACGTGAATCGTGCCGTCTCATTGTGAGAGTGAGGAGTAAACATGATCAAAGCATTTAGCTGAATATTAACCTGACACACTTCCTATACAGGAAATAAACTACAGCTCCCTCCGCTCCTCATTGATCCCACATGATATCATCCATAATCGGTTTATTAAGATGACCAGCGATGCGTATGATGGTGTTTAGTTTCAGGACAACGTCGTGAGTTTTTCTGAGAACATGCTGTCAACACAGCTGTGGGACTTTCTGCTGATAAAGATTTCAATCTGTCAGCTTATTTATTCGGGCACAGGAAAGATGTTTTAAATTTACAATATGGAACATGCTGTGCTTTCAGGAAAACCTGAAAAATGCATTTTGGTGAACTTCATAATCAACTGCACTTATAATTTTCTCCTTGGATTAATCGCCAACTTATGTGATCATCTTCTGCAGAAGAATCACTCATACGCCCTCGACAAGAAGAGAAATACATATCACCTGAACCACAAACGTGGTTTTAATGATTTCACAATGGTCTCATTGAACGTGCGGTTATGTAATGTGTTGTTTAATTATCTCAATGTGGTCTCATGTAAAGTGAGAGCAATGCGTCTTCAAAGTACAGTTAACACAGTTTACTTACCCTGATGTTGTTCCAAATCTGTTTGCTGTTATTCTTTACTTGAAACACAACACAGTCCGTTCCAGTACAGTTTATAATAACCATGTACAGTCATTTAACATCACTGATGTCGCACATCACAAGTTCTGACATCATAGCTGAATGTAATTACAGCGTCGGATGATTATACAGAACTAAGAATGTTGGGAGTGTCATCATCTTCCAGCAAAAAGGTCTCTGGTTTGAGCCTGGAGGACATAAGAAGGCCTTTCCTCATGCATGCACAATAACATTTTAATTTTAGTTCAATTAAACTATTATACATTCATAAATAGATGTGTTTTTGTTTCTTTGGAGAAATGTACATTTTCCATGTTGTACATATAATAAGAATAAAGTTACTTGGATGAACAAGATAAATTTGAGTTAGTGTCCTAAACGCCATTGGCATTCATTTGATGACCATAAATCATCTATTTGAGATTAATTTACATATTATACATTCATAAACAGATGCATTTTTGTTCAGGTTGTACATGCAATGGGTTGTATAGTGCAAGCCAACTCAATAGACATCATAGAAGTTTCTTAATATTTCTGTTTTTGGGTAAGAAAATGTACTTTCGAGATTATTTTAGGCGAGATTGTACAATCTTTTAATCTGCAGTCGATTGGTAAAGATAGCGCCTAATAAAATTTTTGATTAGACAATATCGGAATCCACACAAATTTGCCTGACGCAAGCATCACGTTTTTTAGAAGTGTATGAAGTTACACTGAAGTCACTGTAGGCATTACAATGCGTTGTTATTCTCATCTATTCTTCTGTTTTCAACAGTTTAAAACTTGGGACCAATTTGTCTATTCATGTTTACTGACTTTCTGTTTAAACGAGCCCACTTTCTAATTCTCAACAGGTATTGCTTTGGCATTGTAAAAACTAATAACTTGGTATAAGCACTTGGTATCATTGCCTCCCTACTGTATGATAAATCACTAAGGGCGACAGTGGCTCAGTGGTTCATGTAGGTTGTCTACAAACTGGAAGGTTGGTGGTTCAATCCCCGGCTCAACCGGACCAAGTGTCGAGGTGTCCTTGAGCAAGACACCTAACCCCAGCTGCTCCCGACGAGCTGGATGGCGCCTTGCATGGCTGACACCGCCGTCGGTGTATGAATGTGTGCGTGAATGGGTGAATGTGAGGCAAAACTTGTAAAGCGCTTTGGATGGCCTTAGGTCTGTTAAAAGCGCTATATAAATGCAGTCCATTTACCATTTACCATTTACTTCATTGTTTCCTAATTTGTGTTGCTTTGGACAAAAGTGTCTGCTGACTGCTTAAATGTAAATGTGACATGTAAACATTATATTCATTCAAGTATCCCCATAATAATATATGATCATATAAATGTCAAGTGTCAGAAAATGTCAGATCCCTGACTCAGAAATTTCTGAATGGAAAGGTGATTGAAGAAAACATTCTGCTTATGGCCACGCCTTTGTCAGGTGCCAAGCAGAGTCAGCCCTGGTTAGTTGGCACTTGTCCTTAAGTGGCCCTCCAGTTGAACCAGCTTTCGTTAATGGCCTCACCACCCTGAGCCTGTCGATCTTGAAAACCAAGCATGGTCAGGCCTGGTTAGTACCTGGATGGGAGACTGCCTGGGAATACCAGGTCCTGTAAGTTTTTTCAGGTGCCTTTATGTTTTATTGCATTGCCTTCGTCACTGACACTCATCTTGATCTAGTTAAGCTAGCTTTTGCTTAAGGCCACACCGCCCCTAAACATACCGTGTTTTGTCTGACTTCAGAAGCCAAGCAGGGTCTGGATAACTGGATGGGAATATATAAAATAAAATATATTTTTTCAGGTGCCTTTATCATGTTGACTTGATTGCTGCTACTTGTTTTAAGTGGCTCTCCAGTTGAGCCAGCTCTTACTTATGGCCACACCACCCTAAGCACACTCACTCTAGTCTGATCTCGGAAACCAAGCAGGGTCAGGCCGAAGAGTAGATTTGTAGATCTGCAGGCAGATAAATTATGAAAATGTTAAAAATGTTTGTGTATTATTCAAATCGCTCCTAGTTTCTGGCGACAACTTGTCTGGTTGTTGTCATCTGTGGTGAGGATCTGTCCCAAGGCCATCAAGTCAAGCAACGTTTTACACTGCATTGGACTGAAATGTACTTATAAAGACCCCACTAAGATTAATTTATTTAGAATATATTAAGTATTCTGGTCTCTTCTAATAAAAGTTTTCTTTTTTTCTCCCCACAGACTTCATGATGTTGCAGAAACACAGTTCCTAAAAGCACTTTGAGGTAACGTAATACAATAAGCAGTTTGTGATGACAGAGAACCCACATCTCATGAGAATATGCAGGAAACAAAGGTATTTATGTAAGTTGGTTATAGCTTAATGCTTTTTCATAAATGTTGTACAGTTCTTCTAATTGCATTCAGTCCCTGTTGGTGTATTACTGTAAAACTACTGCATTATTTTCTACAATAATGCTCAAATCTCCAATGCATTCTGTGAATAGCCTGACATTATTTGTAGCTCAGTGTACTATGATATTGTTGCTGATGTATCATTACAACCATGAGTGTCACTTTGGTTAAAAAATGTCATTGAGTCAGGTCGGACTCAGGTCTAATTTTATCTTTAAAAAAGGCATGTTGGGTTTGGGTAAGAAAGGATTTAAGTCGTTTCAGGTTGTGTACAGGTCTTTGAATGCGAACAGACATGTATACTGTACAACAGCTAATTTTTAATTAGACTTATAATACGGGTCTGTTGAATGCTTGAATCTGATCAACACAGTCTCACCCCATGGCGTCAATACTTGACGACACTTGACCATGCGTCAATATGTTGACGCGGAGGGTATACCTTTCGCGTCATTTTTTGACGAACTGGGGACTTCAATACTATTAGGTACGCGAAATTAAACAGTTGTCACCTGGCGTTGGGGTTAGGGTTAGGTTTGGGTAGGGATGTCATTATGTAAATCTAACCCTAAACCGACGCGAAAATGGTAAGAAAATAGGAAAGAGAATGCAACGGACTTAATAGTATTGAAGTCCCCAGTTCGTCAAAAAATGATGCGAAAGGTATACCCTCCGCGTCAACATATTGACGCATGGTCAAGTGTCGTCAAATATTGACGCCATGGGGTGAGACTGGGTTGATCTGATTGGCTGATGAACGTTCTGGTGTGTGCAATTATTTTCTGGGAAACGCAGGCTGAACGTAGTTCCAGGCAGCTCTCTTGACCGCATTATAGTTCTATATCACTTTGCATAACTGTAATAATGGACTAACAAAAACAACATGACAGACTATTTTCCAAGGCAATAACAGCGCTGTTTAGAGACGCACAGAGGTAGCCTCATTCACACGTCTCTCTCTCTTGATCGCCCTCTCTCTCTCTCTCTCTCTCTCTCTCTCTCTCTCTCTCTCTCTCTCTCTCTCGCTCTCTTTCTAATAACTTCATTAATAACTGCATTAGAATGCTATCAACGGCTAAAGCCTCCATTGCCAGCTTTAAAATGACGTTTATGAGACGCGGATAATAGCCCTACTTACAATAGCGATCTAAGTTCCAAAACCGGACGAATCCCGTTAAATATATCATGTGATCGATGTCTTGAGGTGTGGTAACTGTAGTATAAGTGGAAAAATTGACTGCGGGCTGTTGAATTATTGAAAAATAATGCACACACGAGGACGCTTTGCATCGTGGCCGCATCACCACCTCGGGTGTGCATTATTTTTCTAATAATTCAACGCCCTGTCGTCAATTATTCCTTATAGTGTTGGGCAATATGCCCCATTTAGAGATCGTCCTATCGTCAGCCTGTGAGATCGCCTATACACAATAGTATCAGGGGGCGGGGCAGTAGTTTACACATTTATTTATTTGTTCATTTTTACTTATTTATGACAAGTCACTTGATTGGTGGATGAAAAAGAAGCAATGGCAACACTGTTATGACCGCAACCTGCTAAAAACTGATGCTAATCCACATCATTAAGTCCAGGCGCTCTAAAATAAAAACAAACTTGCTGGTTTTATGGTTTTAACCCTCTGCGCACCTAACAACCTCTCTGAACAAGTAAATGTCAGAGCCGCCCATATTACAAAGTCAGGTGCTAGAAGGAGTCCATGACGTACGCATTCAGGTGCTAGAAGGAGTCCAAGATGCACGCATCGAGTCCACGTGCGTACGAGAAGAAATCCGCGAGCATTATAAGCTCTCTTGCGCAAAGTAAAGCCCGTAAACTCTCTCATGCGAAGAAAAGCACACAATGCACATGTTAATGTGAAACTATGATGATAATAATAATAATTATCGCCAATTATCGTCATAAAAAAGCCCGCTATTAGCGACATGTCTGACGATCTTCGATACACAATACTATCGTCTATCGACACAACCCATAGTTTCTTACTTTATTTTTTTTCTGGAATATAATAAATGATGGCTAAAAAAAATTATTGATTTTTTTTCTCTGCTGGTCACAATGTTTTTAGGAATTGGCTTATCTGTAAAGAATACATAAAGTGTTCCTAATGAAGTAACATGATTATAAATTAATTTGTACTTATTTTAGATGCTTTTATGTATGCGTTCAAGTTTATATCTTCAGACCACTTTTTCAAAAGCTTGACTGTAGTTTAACTTTTAATTGTACTTGGAGAAACTTTTTTCTTGTAATTATGAGTAGCTTATAACTTTGCACGAACAGTAACTTCTCCTACACTGGAATTTAGCATTACATTACGGGACTTTCCAGTTAATGATGTCATCAACCAAGACATTTCTCGCTCATTACGGTATCATCAGGTACAATGTTCTCATTTTTGAATGAGAACGATTTGTCCGAAATGAAATGTGTTTGGAATTAATTACAGGTTAAGTGTCCATAAACTGGGTGGGAAATTCTGTTGAGGAATGACGGCAGTGGGCATGTAACCGAGTCATGTGCCAGCCCTGACCGAACAACTCCTGTCAAATATTATATATTCCAACACCACTATAATTGAAACCATCTCTCATATCTGCCACACACAGACAGTGAAATGCTATTAAGACTGGACTCATGAGGAACAAGAAATACCAAAAGAAAATAAATACTAAACAGAAGAAAATGTCTGAATTGGGACCTCAAATTGATTCTGTTGGATTTTGAAAAAATTTGCTTATTGCTATTTAATGTTAATTATGTTTTATAATCACGACATCCAGGATTTAAATTGGGCCGGGGCCATCCGGGGCTGAGCCCCGGCACATAGGCTGAAGGTCTGGCTCTGTGCCCACTGGTACTGGTGCGTGTGCACTGACGCAAAGCGAATAAAGTGTTTTTGTTTCTACAAAAACGTTTTGTCACCAAGTTAATCTACCAATGTCTATGAGGCCTCACGTGAAGTCGAACACAACTTACATTCTGGGTTTTTCATATTTAGCTGCATTTGTATTTACAATTTCAAGCTAACCTCTCAGCATACCAACTTACTGTACCGCTAGCCTGCAAACACATTTTATACCTTACTTAAGTCATTTACTCTACACATAATCACAGCAATCTGTAACAGCTTTTAATCAGGCATTACAAATGGCTACCCCAGGCAGGCTCATTTGACCCGGGGGGAGCCGATTGTCCATGACGTCGTCTTTTAAGCGTAAATGTGGCTTTAGATCAATGGTGTTTAATCCTCTTCCTGGAGATCTACTGTACCTCCCACTCTCACATGCCTGCCTGTAATTTAAAGTGAACTCCAAAGCTGTACCCAAAATTGGATGGAAATCTTTCTATCCCATGAAGCTACATAAGCTGAGGAGCCACCGAATCAAAAAGTTAGTATATTGAAAATATTGGAAAACTGTGAACCAGCTGAAACTTAGTTAGGTACCTTAGGGTGTTTTCACATATACACTGTTTAGGTCGGCCCAAATGACGTGTCGCTCCGAGTACGGTGCGTTTGGGTCAGTGTGAACACAACAGCCGCACTCGGGTGCGCACTAAACGGCCGCTCCGAGACCGCTCTAAACAGGTGGTCTCGGAGCGGCTGTTGCCGAACTCTGGGGCGACCCACCTGTGGTGTGAACACTGCCGGACCTCGGACCGAACCAAATACAGGAAGTTCTCCACATGTTTGAGCCACTGGGCTTCCGTTGGGACGTGAGCCGGGTGTTATATTGTGGGTTAACAACAAACAAGCCAATCTGGTCCGTTGCAGAGAGATTCGCTGTCTCCTTTACGTTTGAGCTGATGATTTTATAAATGCATAGCTGTCCTCCACACACAAATAGTGACATTACGGGCTTTTTAGCAAACGGCTCCATGAGAAAGGCTTTAATAGAACAGCTACGCAATTTCGCGTTAAAGCAAAGAAACTTCGCAAAGATGTGCATCGTTTATCTCCACATCTTGATAGCTGCGCTCTCCCTGTCAGGCTGGTTGTCGTGGAAACGTGGGGGTGGTCATGAGACGGTAAGAGCTGTCAGAGACCAATGACAGCGCTGACCGTTGTCACATGGCGTACGGTGCGGCATTTCGAGTAAAGTAAAAAATATATATATGTGAACACAGACCGCACTAACTGAAAAATGATACAATGTATTTTGGTGCGCTCCGAGGCCGCACCACGGTGCGCACCAACATATGTGAAAACAACCTTAAATGCATTCCATATGGTTTCCATATGCACTTGTTTAAAAACTTGAATAAATTCTATTCATCGTTGTTTTCAGTACATCATCGGTGAATGAACATACAGGTTACATGACAATGAAGACATGGCATAGTATGCATGCCGTGCCCATACAAAGTAAATAAAACTTACTGACTGAACAGTCATGAAGTAGATATTTTATGTAGTGTAATCCGGGAACCAGCAAGCAATTTTGCATTTTAAAGATGTCTAATCAAGGGGGGACGCAGGGGGTTAGTTGTAACACTTGGTAAAAATTAAGTTTGCAGGCAAATATTTCAATACTATTTTGTCTATATACTTGAAGTGGATATTGTTTATATATCAATCTATAATAGACAGGTATCCACACTGTATTCATTCATCCAGCCTTTTTCTAACAATAGTTCAATTATAAATGGATACAAATGTCTAAATATGTTAGAAAAAGCAGCACAATTATGACATTTTTTAATATATATAACCCAGTCTGTAATAACCATACTACAGTTTCAAAAATCAAATTCTGATATAATGAGCATCAAAGTCTGATTTTAGCCATTCATTTTATTATGATTTCAATCTTTGACATGACCTTATTCAATCAATATTAAAGATATGAACAAAAAATAAATAAAAATTTTTGATAGGGAGGCACATTTATTTTGTTGGCTAGCAATCATTCGTGTGTAGCCTATTTACGGCAATAATTACGCTAATGTTAGCAGTTTTCATATCGTTAGTGCTAAGGGGTTAGTTATAACACAGCATTAGAAATTAATCCCACTGGGTCAAAATGTATATTTTACAGTATTTACATAATAAAGTTATTCAAAGTTATTGCTGGATCTTACGCACCCACTCTTATAGTTTATCAAATAGATCTACCGAAGACAAAAAGACAAACCACAATTCAATATACAAATAACAAAACGTCATTAAACTCATTTGAGTTAAAAAAAAATGTAACCCTGGACAACAAAAGCATTAATATGCATGGCTTCATTTGGACTTTGGACTTTAATTGCGATTTTCTCAATATTTTTTTGGGACTCTCAAGTTCCACATTTTCAAATGGTCATATCTTGACCAAATAATGTCTTATCCTAACAAACAATATAATAAAAATAAAAGGCTTATTCATTTAGCTTTCGGATGGTGTATAAATCTCAATTGACCCTTATGCCTGGTTTTGTGGTCCAGTGGTCTTTCTGATCCTGTTCTTAAACCACAGTTAGTGTGAAATGTTGCTATAATAGCATAAATAATACCTGTAAAATGATAAAGCTCAAAGTTCACTGCCAGGCGATATATTTTCTTTAACAAAATTCCCCTTTCAAAGCCTACAGCGAACGTCCGGTTTGGACTACAGCCTCCTACTTCCTGGATTAATGATGTCACTAGAATAGTTTTTTAACTAACCTCCGCCCACAGGAATACGTCAGTCGCCAGCTAAGCTAACGGCAAGCTAAGCTGCTATCAAATCACAACACACTAAACAAACTATGCAATCAGAACTTGTTACATATTTCTGAAGGAGGGACTTCATAGAACAAGGATGACATCAGCCCATTTTAGAACAGTGAAAACAGCGGTATACAGATAAGTAAATTGCGTGAAAAATACCGTGTTTTTTTACACGTGAAACATGAACACATGTTATATTGCGCACTGTAAACACAATCAAAGCTTCAAAAACACAGAAAGAATGGGACCTTTAAGCAACTAAATACAATATCTGAAGACTTTCGCTGCAAAACGAGATAACCACCATTTTGTTAATTGTTCAGAAATCGCGTTTTTTGGTTCTGCATTCCAATTCATTTCAATGCAACTGCAGTTGGTTTGTTTTGATTTAAACCTTCATAACTTAAAAAATACAGCTAAGTAGCACCATAAAACAAAATAATAACATGATAACATAATAATAAACATGTTTTGACAAAAATGTTAAAAAATGGATTTATCTAGTTTTGCAACAAAACTCTTCATCTGTGTTTAAAACTGTCTCTTTACCTTATTCAGATTCACAAAGGTACAGGCTTATAATGATGATATATTATAATTTTATTTTACTTAAAAGAACCTGCAAGCAACTTGCACTTTTATGTTTTAAACAGAGATGGCGATAGAGAGGCCAACATTACAGAATGCAGCTTTAAAGTTCTACAGTTTATAAAAACAAAACTCAAGGTACACCAACGTCTAAAATACGAGGGAATATTTGTGAAATATTAATATGGTTTACACGCTTACTTTACATAGTACACACAGTACAGTCTGTTGTCTGTTTCTCTGTATGGCACTGCTGATATAAATCAATTTACTGTCAGATAGGCTCAACATAAGGCAGATAGAATAAGACGAGTGTCAGGGTCATTCAAGCACCAAATTTATTATTAGAAAAATCTGCTTTAGGTTAACTTAATTTTAGAAGGCGATGTAGCCATAACAGGACATTTGGTCTAAGACCCCGGTTGTCCTACATGATGTCAAGGTGTCTACTCCATTCCGGTTCATTCTGGTCCCAGACTTGGCTTTATATTTCATAAGCAGTACAAGTTCATATTATTTCCCCTTGCAGTCATTGCAGTCTTGGCACACATAAAGAAATTTTGCTATATGACAAAGCAACCAGAAAATTGTAAACAATCTGACTCAGCAAACGTGGACTTTCAGAAGAAAGGCTTTGGGAATAAAAACAAGCTATGTAAACTCCTTAAACTAAGATCATGTAAAGTTGTGCTAGGTTTTATGGGTACACAGCCTCTTTCCGCTTATTACTCCAGCGACCACCAACAGCGCAAACATTACACACCTCCCCACGAAGCAGCTTTTTTAGTATTTTAAGGGCAAGTGTGGGGATTGTCTGGGGGCAAGTGGAGGGTAGTGAGTGAGATTTATCATTTGAGAAGTCTGTATGTGTGTGTGTGAGAGAGCTTGGAGCAGCTTGTTTGAAATGGGCTTAACCTTTGGCCACCACAGGCAGCGTGAGAGGCGAGATCACGTTTTGTTTTTCACAATCTCTGCAATGTTGGCGATTGAAATCTGAGAAGCCAGAAGTTCAGAAGTGAAGAAAAGAATAAAGTGACTTGTCTTTGAAGAAATTATTAATTTAGGCTCGACTCAACATGTTTTGAATTTCCTGTGTGTTTGGCTTCTCAGCTGCAATGTTAAAACTCAAATTCATCTTTGTTAAGTGCTTTTAAATGAATTTTATAAATAACTGCTTGCCATCTTTTTTTATTCTCAATACATGTGCTTCCTCAGGGGATGTAAAGTTTTTAAACACTTCATCTTCATTATTACACTACAAAATCACATTTATTTTGTCAATTTTGAAAAATCAGTATTCACTTTATATATTTATTTTTGTGTTACCATTATAATAAATAAATAGAACTAAGACAAGCCTTCATTAGTTGAACTATTAAATAAATAATAGTTTTTAACTTGGACTTACACTCTTTTTTTTTAAGAAGGCAAGCAAACAAAGTGGGGCTTTACTGTCCCAAAATTTTCTTTTTGTGTGAAATGGACTTTCTGTAGTGTCACACACATCTCATGGTAAAGACATATCTTCACTCTCATAAAATGTGTAAAGTTGTGTTTACATGTGTTGAGCTCATGTAACAACCACAAGACCACATGTGTAGATGTGAGGGATGAGTTATGTGTTGAACACTGAGTGTTTGTATGACAACTGTTCTGACACACAGTCACTGTGCATTATGTGTACTCATGTGTTTATGTGCTTGTCTGCAATATGCACAAATCTGACGCTGTCTGTGAAATCCAGACTAAAGTCTTATGATCTCATAATGAGATTAGGAGCATCAAAGTTTGATTTCACATTGATTTCAATCTTTGACATGTCAATATTAAAGATGGTTATATTTTCACAGAATGTTCTTTACATATGATTTTATGTAGAAAACATCTAAAAAAATGACTTACAGGCAGGGTCACATGCTTATTTTTTGGAATACAACCACTAGATTTGCTTGACTCATTAAAATGTTTATCCATTTTGAGGTTTGAATGTGATTTGTGTGTTAATGTATTCCTTATCTGTATATGTGTTGATATGTAAATAATCATTTATAAATAAACACAAGTTATTATATGTTTTCGGGGCCATGGCTCATATCATGGAATCACCACCAGACTTATTTTTCCTAAAAGTCCACAATATTGATTTAAAAGTTTAGATGTTTTTCAGGACAAATGAATTAAAATCCTATTGTTGTACATAGAAACCATTTTCTTTATGACAAATGTGCTGTCACTGTCCCAATGGCCCTACGAGTGAGTAAAATATGAAACTGAACAATTGCTAGGATGAATCTGTGGTACACACTACTGTACGGGAATATGAATTTATCATGAGTAAATACACACAACTGTTACATTGTCCAGCTTACATATTTCTAAACTGGAATTAAGTAAAAGTAATTTTTTTTTGTTTTACGCCTTCACGTTGGATTATACAGTATATATATCAAGCCTGGTGTCTTTTTGTTTATTTTCCAATCATATTTATCATCTTTAACACACTTTACTGTCTAAGTTTAATTTGTACTCATTGGAAATTTAAGTTTGCTATAGTCTGATGTTTATTTTAATTCACAGTGGCATTATATGTTTTATCAGCATATACAATGGTGTGAATCATTTTATTGTCACATGCAATGGTGTTATACGTTTTATCGGTACATGTAATGACATTATACATTTTATCGGACATGCAATGACGTTATACATTTTATCGGTATCTGCAATGACGTTATACATTTTTTGGTGGATACAATGACGTTATACATTTTATCAGCACATGCAATGACATTATACATTTTATCTGTATCTGCAATGACATTATACATTTTATCGGTACATGCAATGACGTTATACATTTTATCAGCACATGCAATGACGTTATACATTTTATCGGTACATGTAATGACATTATACATTTTATCGGACATGCATTGAGGTTATATATTTTATCGGTACATGTAATGACATTATACATTTTATCGGTACATGCAATGACGTTATACATTTTATCGGTATCTGCAATGACATTATACATTTTATCGGTACATACAATGACGTTATACATTTTATCAGCACATGCAATGAGGTTATACATTTTATCGGTACATGTAATGACATTATACATTTTATCGGTACATGCAATGACATTATACATTTTATCGGTATCTGCAATGACATTATACATTTTATCGACACATACAACGACATTTTATCAGTATCTGCAATGACGTTATACGTTTTATTGGTATCTGCAATGACGTTATACGTTTTATCAGTATCTGCAATGACTTTATACTTTTTTTTGTTATCTGCAAAGATGTTATACGTTTTATCGGTACCTGCAATGACATTTTATCAGTATCTGCAATGACGTTATACGTTTTATTGGTATCTGCAATGACGTTATACGGTTTATCAGTATGTGCAATGACGTTATATTTTTTTTTGTTATCTGCAAAGATGTTATACTTTTATCGGTATCTGCAAAGACGTTATACTTGTTGGTATCGGCAAAGAAGTTTTATCGGTAACACTTTACAATAAGGTTCATTAGTTAACATTAGTTAACTACATTAGTTAACATGAACTAATAATGAAATGCAATTATACAGCATTTATTAATCTTTGTTAATGTTAATTTCAACAATTAGTAATACTTTATTAAAATCTGGTTAACGTTAGTTAATGCACCGTGAACTAACATGAACAAACAATTAAAAGCTTTATTTCTATTAACTAACATCAACAAAGATTAATAAATACTGTAACAAATGTATTGCTCATGGCTTGTTCATGTTAGTTAATATACTAACTAATGTTAACTAATGAACATTATTGTAAAGTGTTACCGTTTTATCGGTATCTGCAATGACATTATACATTTTATTGTTACATGCAATTACGTGATACGTTTTACTGGTATCTGCAATGCCGTTATACGTTTTACCGGTATCTGCAATTACGTTATACGTTTTATCAGTTCCTGCAATTACGCTATACGTCTTATCGGTATCTGCAATGACGTCATATGTTTTATCGTATCTGCAATGCATTATACGATTTATCTGCACATGCCATGACGTTATACATTTTATCGGTATCTGCAATAAAGTTATATGTTTTATCGGTACCTGCAATGAAGTTATACGTTTTATAGGTACCTGCAATGAAGTTATACGTTTTATCGGTACCTGCAATGAAATTATCCATGTTATCGTCACCTAAAATGACGTTATACATTTTATCGGTACCTGCAATGACGTTATACGTTTTATCCGTGCATGCAATGACATTATCCATTTTATCTGACGTTATACATTTTATCGGTACCTGCAATGATGTTATACATTTTATCGGTACCTGCAATGACGTTATACGTTTTATCAACACATGCAATGGCGTTATACAATTTATCATTATCTGCGATAGCGTTATGCATTTTATTGGTGCATACAATGACGTTATACATTTTATCGGTATCTGCAATGACGTTATATGTTTTATCGGTATATGCAATGACGTTATACGTTTTATCGGTATCTGCAATGACGTTATACGTTTTATCTGTATCTGCAATGACGTTATACTTTTTTTTGTTATCTGCAAAGATGTTATACGTTATATCAGTATCTGCAAAGACGTTATACTTTTATCGGTATCTGCAAAGAAAGATTTTACGTTTTATCGGTAACACTTTACAATAAGGTTCATTAGTTAACATTAGTTAACTACATTAGTTAACATGAACTAATAATGAAATGCAATTATACAGCATTTATTAATCTTTGTTAATGTTAATTTCAACAATTAGTAATACTTTATTAAAATCTTTTTAACGTTAGTTAATGCACCGTTAACTAACATGAACAAACAATTAAAAGCTTTATTTCTATTAACTAACATTAACAAACGTTATCTGCAATGCGGTTATACGTTTTATCGTTATCTGCAATTACGTTATAAGTTTTATCAGTACCTGCAATTACGCTGTATGTCTTATCGGTATCTGGAATGACGTCATATGTTTTATCGTATCTGCAATGACGTTATACGTTTTATCTGCACATGCCATGACGTTATACATTTTATCGGTATCTACAATGAAGTTATATGTTTTATCGGTACCTGCAATGAAGGTATACGTTTTATCGGTACCTGCAATGAAGTTATAGGTTTTATCGGTACCTGCAATGAAGTTATACGTTTTATCGGTACCTGCAATGGCATTATACATTTTATCGTCACCTAAAATGACGTTATACATTTTATCTGTGCATGGAATGATATTATCCATTTTATCAGTACATACGATGACGTAATACATTTTATCGGTGCCTGCAATGATGTTATACATTTTATCGGTACCTGCAATGACGTTATATGTTTTATCAACACATGCAATGTGTTATTATACAAATGTTATTATACAATTGATCATTATCTGCGATAATGTTATGCATTTTATTGGTGCATACAATGACGTTATACATTTTATCAGTATCTGCAGTGACATTATACGTTTTATTGGTACCTGCAATGACGTTATACGTTTTATCGGTACCTGCAATGACATTATACATTCTATCTGTACCTGCAATGATGTTATACATTTTATCGGTACCTGCAATGACGTTATACGTTTTATCAACACATGCAATGGCGTTATACAATTTATCATTATCTGCAATAACATTATGCATTTTATTGGTATATGTAAGTACATTATACATTTTATTGGTAGATGCAATGGAGTTACATGTTTTATCAGCTATATTTCCTATATATTCTATATTTTTCGGTTAAATATTCAGTAAGTAGTTGGATTTTCTGGGAATTTAACTCATGATTTATTGTTACTGCCATGCTATTTTGTTTGAGCTACAGGAACATATGTGAACATTTTCTATGTAGGTAATAGACATACAATTACAGCTCTTATTTGCCTAAATACAGGAACAATTTCTATTGCTAGTACGCCTTAGGCAGACGAAACAGAACTCCTGTTTTTAACACACTACACTATTTGGGACACACTAACCCTAATCTCTCCTGCAGCACCATTCAGGATTGATATTATGCCGACTGGTACAGTACTGGTTTCATAAAGCCTGTTGTATTAATACTGCATTGCTCTTCTGAGTGCTTCCACAGTGCCAAGTGTGTGCACTGCCATCTGTCAAGACAAATTAGTGGCTACCCATGACTGGCAACCTGAGATGTGTCAAACAAGGAGAGAAACACTTTCTCCTGCTCTGAATGATGGATGGGCAGTGATCCCATACTGTCTCAGCACAATCCACCACTTCTACCTTATTTCTCAATGTTTGACAATGCGACCTGAAGGATGTCGGCACAGGCCAGGCTCAAGTACAAGGCAACAGGTGCTGACGTCTCGTCTTACAGATTTTTCAGTCTCTGTTTTTGAAGATTCACGGCTGCAGAGAAAATAATCAGTGGAGGAATACTGTAGTGTACACAGAAATTAAACACATATAAATACAGCACGTCTATTAGGCAATATGATATTAAAACTTTTAAAGAAAAGAAATTTAAGATATTTCTTTCATATGGCAAAGTCATGACTGAATGAAGTTATATGGACTTAAAATCCAAATCCAAAGTTTTTTTTATTTATTTTACTACAAGTTGTATTATATAATCAAATTAAATAATACATAATTATTTATATACTTTAATTATAAATGATTATATGAACTAAATTAAATAATTCTTTATAAACTTATTTTATTATGAACTTTAATTTTATGGGTTTTTTTTTATGAAATAAAAGTTCTCATAATCTTTTTTTTTTGTTTTTTGTTTTTTGTTGTTGTTTTTTACAACGAGGTCCACCTAATGTTAGCAGATTTAGGCAATTTCTTATCTTGTTTTTTTTTTTTTTTTTTTTTTTTAAAGAAGCTGTTGTGATAGGCATGTCACATTTAAGACTTGGAGGTTAACGCCCACTGTTTAAATATTAAAACATCACTGTGATTTATACTGAAAAAATATGAATCATTTTGGCATGTAAAATGCATTTACATTTAGGCATTTAGCAGACCCTTTTGTCCAAACCGACTTACAAAGATTAGAAAAACAATAAAGCGATGTGTCATAGGGAGGCAAAAAAGGTGCTTAAACCAAAGATACACTGTAAAAAAAAAACTTTAGATATTACAGTATTACTGGGTATTACTGGCAACTAGCTGCCAGTAACTTACTGTAGATTTCACATTTATGTTATTTACTGGCAACAGTTTGTTCAAAGTTAAATGAACATGAAACATTTTCAGTCTTTATCTTCTACAGTAAGTTACTGGCAACCAACTGCATAATTACAGCTAATTTTTACAGTGTACATGTTTTCACTATTTCTAAACAATAACTGTTTGAAAGAAAAGAAAGAGTTAATCACACGTGTGTTGGATCCAATATAGTCGGCACTGACTCTTCAAAGGAATATTCCATTTTCTAAAAAAAAAAAAAAATACAGATAATTTACTCACCACCATGTCATCCAAAATGTTGATGTCTTTCTTTGTTCAGTCGAGATGAAATTATGTTTTTTGAGGAAAACATTGCGGGATTTTTCTCATTTTGATGGACTTTGGTAGAGCCCAACACTTGGTGCTTGACTCAACACTTAACAGTTTTTTTTCAACGGAGTTTCAAAGGACTATAAACGATCCCAAACGAGGCATAAGGGTCTTATCTAGCAAAACAATTGTCATTTTTGACAAGAAAAATAAAAAATATGCACTTTTAAACCACAACTTCTCGTCTATATCTGGTCCTGTGATACGCCAACGCGACCTCACTTAAATGCGTAGTGACGTAGAAAGGTCATGTGTTACATATATGAAACGCACATTTGCGGACCATTGTAAACAATAAACTGACACAAAGACATTAATTAGTATCATTCCACATACAACAACATCGGAACGGTCCTCTTTCTTCACACTTGTAAACACTGGGGCGGAGTTTCGCATACATCATCCATGACCTCTGGCGCGTCACGGGACCGGAGGAAGATGAGAAATTATGGTTTAAAACTGCATATTTTTTATTTTTCTTGCCAAAAATGACAATCATTTCGCTAGATAAGACCCTTCTGCCTTGTTTGGGATCGTTTAGAGTCCTTTTAAACTGCATTAAAACTGTTACGTGTTGGGATCCATTAAAGTCCATTAAAATGAGAAAAATCCTGGAAGGTTTTCTTCAAAAAACATAATTTCTTCTCGACTGAACAAAGAAAGACATCAGTATTTTGGATGACATGGTGGTGAGTAAATTATCTGGATTTTTCTTTTAAGAAAATGGACTAATCCTTTAATTTTCAGTCACTTGGAAAAATCTGCATCCAACTGTGTTTACATTTATGCATTTGGTAGACACTTTTATCCGAAGCAATAGTGCACTACAACCTATACATTTCATCGTTTTGCATGTTCCCTGAGATTAAACCTTTAACATTTTGTGCTGGTAACGCAATGCTGTGGCAACAGTTGAGCTACAGCAATGCTGATTTGTATATGAAAATTAAGCGTACTTACCATCAGTGTATTACTGACAGCTTGGTTTAAAAAAATCTTTTTTACCATTGAGGAAGGTCTGAAATGTACAGGATGTTTTTATAGTTCGATGACCTCTTAGATGTCACAAGGAAAATTGTATTTCATAGTTCATCAACCCTCGTCAACTGGTGCATCAATAAATAACAATACACAGCACAAGTATGCAAGTTTGTGTTTGCCTCATTCATCAAACTTAAACCTAATGTATTTGTTTCTTTATTAGGTGCTACATTTTGATCCCCAACTTTCCATGATATCAGACTTTTCTCCCAGGCGCAGACACCTCAGGGTCATAACGTGTGTGACTTTTTACCGATAGGGTGAGTTACAGAGGTAAAATGTGTTTGAGTACGTGTGAACATGTGGCGAGAGTGTAAACATGGGCCACACATGCTGCTTGTCTTGTGCACACTACGGCTATCAGAAACCTCAGCTATTCTTGGTTGTATTTGATACTGCAGGACGCAGTCGCCAGGCAAAGATCTGGAGCCTCGTGTTCAGTCCTAACCATATGCCCATGCCTTAAGTTCCTCACATTTGTCTTTAACAATTTTTTCATCATCACATTCTTGACATTATTGTATTTGTGACTTAAATTATTACAAATTATTATAACAACAATTCTACAATTTACAACTTCCCTGGGCCATACTTTACAGCGATGCCATAGAAGAACCATTTTTGGCTACTCAAAAAAAAAAATTTCTAACTTTTACATATTTTTCTCTTTATAAGACCCTTTACACAAAAATGGTTATTTTATGTCATCGTAAAGCACTTTTATTTAAAAAAAATAAATAAATAAAACAAAACATTAAACAACAAAACAACACACATGTGTTGACAAAACATTAAAATGATCATAAATCTAGACATTTTAAATGATTTTTATTAGTAGAAAATAATAGTGGTTGCTTAACACACATTTCATTCTGTGGATCGACTGGTTAAACTTTAAATTAGCAGCACAAAAGTTGTGGGTTCAAACTGTACCTTGACTGCACTGTAGATCACTTTGGATAAAATTGTCTGCCAAATGCATAAATATAAATTATAAAAAAAACTGTGTGATTTTACAAAGAAATATCATCAATAATTCTAAACAATAATAAAATTTAACATTTTTCAGCATAAGCTTATATGGAAATATGCAGTAAAAGGTAAAACCTGAATCTTGAATTAATTATAATTTATTAGTTGTGTTTACTAAAGAAAGCATCACTATTACTATAGCTTATATTTTCAGCCTGATCTCATGAGAATTCGTACATATTTTACGAGTTGGCTAATTCGTATGAATTAGTACGAAGTTAAAACTTACGATTATCATAAAAATAAAATAAAAATAAACACCCCTAACCCAATGTCACAGGGGTTAAGGCGAATCATTAAAAAATGTACGAAGTTTGTCGTAGAAATTAATACGAATTATCCACCTCGTAAAATGCTTAATATACATTGTATACAGTATTTCCTAAAGCGCATGTATTTCCCATTTTGATATTCGAAAATCTCTGGTGATCCGCAAGGGAATTGCAGGGTGTTTGTGAGTTGATGAAAAAAATATATTACATTTTAAATCAAAATGTAAATAATTTTAGAATAAAAAACCTTACAAAACACTTACTTTATATGAAGAGTTTCGTTGCAAAATAACTCATTTTTTTATTTTTCAGAAATCTCGTTTTTTGGTTGTGCATTCCAATTAATATCAGTTGCAGTTGGTTTGTTTTGATTTAAACCTTCACAACTTAAAAATACAGCTAAGTAGCACCATAAAACAAAATAATAACACAATAACAATAATAAACATGTTTTGACAACGAAACTTCATTATATATATATATATATATATATATATATATATATATATATATATATATATATATATATATATATATATATATATATATAGATAGATAGATAGATAGATAGATAGATAGATAGATATAATTATGTCATGTGACCATTACACAACACTAGGCAGTAGGCCTATAACAGGAAATTGAGAACTCGTGCAAAATGGACATATACAAATAATGTACCAATAATAGAAAAATAACAGATAAAGGTACAATAACAGATAATAATAACAACAATTATGTAAAATATAACTGATAATAAAAAAATTTAAAAATAAATTTAATAATATTTAAATAAATACATATTAAAACAAGTACATAAATAAAATTAATGTATTTTAATAAAAATTAAACATGCAGATTATTCCATTTTAAAAATTAAGAAAATTTTATTATTTAAATATTTACTTAACACCCCAGGGGTACGGGAAGGAGGGTTTGTTGGCTGACGAAAGGTTTGAAAACCCCTGCTATAGCTTATAATTTAGAGATTTGAACAAAAAAGGACCATATTGAACACAAAAATAGAAATGTCGGAAATCTCACTTTCTTATCAAAATCAGACGTAAGAGTTCTCTTAACTGGGGGAAACAGCCTTTGAAAGAGCTCTTTCTGAATATGTTTTATATTTCCCCTTTGGTTGTAAGTTGAGAATAAATGCATGTAAGTGCGTCAGAGCTCAGGTTAAGGTTATAGGTGCTTTTATTCTGAAAAGCATTACAGTTCACAAGAAACCCTTTAGAGTTTTGTGAACCGTGATATAGGTTATAAAGCAAACAAAATAGCCTCCCTCTACTTTTTTAGTAAAATCAAATCATTCTTTTGCATGTTAGACTTCGCTTTTAAGTATTTCGAGTTAATAGTGTAATTCGAAATACCCCGAGGTTGATTGTTACACCTTTTGGCTGTTAAAAGAAAAACATTGAACATCAAACGGGGGAAATCAGGGAGGACAAAATGGTTACGAGCTGCGGATCAGAACAAAGACATTTTCTTCTTTTCTTCTAAATGCATGCACATGTATTTAATAGATTTGATTACATTAGCATTTTCTTCTACACTTGTTGTTGTGGGCCAGAGCCCACCAGCCAGATATTCACCCCTGGTGACTGTATCGTGCAAACAGAACTTGGAACATTGCTGCTTTTCTTCTGCGTCTTCAGACGGACGTATCACGCTCTCACTTAATCACACACATACCAACACATATACACCGGCTCTGTCCTAAATACTAAGCTGCCTACATAGACATAATTTGAATGCATTTGAAGTACAATGGTTCCTACGATACTACCTTTTGGGAAAATTTGAACGCATCACATGCACCTTTCGCAGTGAACGCAATGTCATAAAAGTTCAGTGGAATGTTCATTTAAAATATAGATGAAAAATCAAAAATAACATGGTATACATTACTATGTTGCCCGATATTTGTTCGTCCTATGTAGGGGAGAGCGGAGGCGAAAGTAACATTTTAAAAGATAATGTTATAGACAGAGATATATTTTTGCTGTGGTCAATAAGTCACAAGTGTGGTGTGTCAATACAAGGGGAAATTTTGTAAAAATGTAAAACGACTTTAGTATAATTTCACTTTAAACATACCTTAAGTAGTGAATTGTTACTTTCGACCCCACCTGCAGGGACGAAAGTAACACAACAAAACAAGATATATTTTTGTGTAACATGTGTTTTTATTAAATATACATGACTATGACCTCGTTAATATGTAACTGCAAAAATATTTTGTAATTTATCTTTATGAAAAATATGAAATTACATTTTCATTTTACATTTCAGTTTTATCAAATGTTTTAAAAGCAACCAACAGTACAAACCTAAATTGTTGAGAATAAAACATTTTTTTAACAGTTTGAACACTATGAAAAAAAATTAAATCAAATTAGAATAATATCAATTTTCATCATATACAACAGTATTAGCAGCGGGACAAAAGTAACAAGTGTTACTTTCGTCCCGACAGTATCTCCTCACATTTATACTCGATTTACTTTTATTTTGAAAAACTCAGAAATGTGTTAGAGCACTAAATAACCTGTAGATTGATCAGTATTGTAACACATGAAACGAGAAACACAACGCGTTATAATAAAAAATGTCAGCTTTAGGAATTTACTTATCATGGCTGAAAACATTTTCTGGATCTACACGCGGAAAACGTGAGTAAATAATGCTATATTTGTCAGGTTAGTCAAGGGTTTGTGTGCTAAAGATGCTTTCATAGTCTGGGATGTAAATGTTATCAGTGCTCGAAGAAAATTGCTTTGTTACTTTCGTCCCACCTTACTTTTGCCCCGGTTCTCCCCTATTTTATAATTACAGTATACAGATAATTGTATCAGCAGCTTAGCAAAATGCTAACGCTAAACCCTAACAATAAGTTGTGAGTTGCACTATTTGTATGATCAAATAAAACCCCTTTTTTAACATTTGCTGGCTAATGTATTAACATGAACAACTGTATTGGTTCTAATACAGTATTAATAAGTATTAAATGCTGAAATGATATATAGTTCATATTAGCTTATGCATTTACTAGTATACAAACTAATTAACAAACACATATTGTAAAGTGACACCATTCCTTGACGGTTAGGACGTTGTCTTGGAAGGCAGCTGCAAACCTACTGTATGTAGGCAGCAGACAGCACGGCAGCGTGCTATATTTTGGAACAGAGCCACACTGTCAGATGAACTCCATAACCAGCTTAAGTTCTCCTAAGAAAAGACCTCAGATCTCCAACTCTCACGTAGCCACAGAAAGCTAATCCTTTCCGAGCATCTATTTAAACAGTCTCATTTGTCACCAGACTTCCTAGATTCGACGTAATTGCAACTGACATAAACACTGCCGTTTTAAAATTGATGTGCGGTTTCGGTGCATTAAATTATGCAAAGTATGCCTGGACTCAAGATGGGTTGCCCAATCGGATTTTTCGAACCCAGAAGGATCTTAGGGGGAAATGGCTTAAGCGATCTTTAATATGGTTGAAAAACACATTATCTTGGCTAATGCCGTTCGGGCCCAGTCGCTATCCACAGAGAAATCCTCGTAAAACACTAACTGTTCTCGTAGTTGCATATATTTACGCTGTTAAAGCCTTTAACGTGCTGTCAAACTCTTGAGATGATTGGGAAATTTTCCAGCTCTGTGAAATGTCTTGCGCGCCGCCTAATGTTTTAATGTTTGTTATAAGTGCGTAATGCTGTTTAAAGCTGTATTTTGTCTAGGGCTGTACATATTTTCTTTGGAGGAAAAAATATGATATGCTAGAATCGGGTAGAGGATGGGAATAAGGAAGGAAGAAATTTGACATAGTCCAGAGAATATAATAAGCATGTTATTCAGAACATGATCTCTGCATTATCCAAGGTTACATTGTAACATAGGAGCCGGACTTATGGGGGAAATAGTTTTCAGTGCTTGTCTTCTTCAGCCATGAAAACATCGCCGGCTAGCGCTGACGGATAACCACAATTTAGCAATGCAAACTTTACTTGTTACGCAGCTAACGTGATGACTTAAATAGCTAAACAAACCCGAGTGTCCTGTTGATGTCCAAGGCCAGAGATGTGCTGAAATGAAATTTCCGCGGCCTTGCGGAGGAGTTTACGCAACGTAAACTTGGCATTAATATCATTTGTCGACATAATCTAGAAAGTAGAACCGAACTGTTTGACTTCAGGAAATTGAGAGTTAATCCGCGTGCGAATTGGCCTTCGGACCTAAACGTGGAAAGGACAACATACAGCTGCTTGTAGTGCAGGGAAGGCCGAGATGAATATATCACTATTCTTCCAGAATTCCTCTGTGCTTGAGGACCGTTTGATCTTTCAATGAACAAGCAAGGCTGAAAAAAAAGATCCCAGAGCCCAACGTCATTAAATCTTTGCCGGTTTATTTGTGTAAGCACTCGGGTTCTGGGAGCTCTGGGGTTGTAGGGGTGGTCTACAGTCCATTTGTTCCTGCTCAGCATTACCGGTGCTGGAATCCATTTCTGGTCTCAAGTGTGGACAAGGGGGGGTCGAAGGGGCCCTGTGAAGGCTTTGGAGGCAATGACTTGGGACCCCTCTGGGTTACCGAGGGAGAACATTTGGATGCAGCTGTTTTTCTGCGTACTAAATGGAGACGTTGTGCTGCCGCCCGCATCCCGAGATTCTTTGGTGCCTTTCATTTTGCCCGAGAGCTGCGTTTCGATATCATAAGCGATTTCCCCGACTGAGCCTCGGACTGAAATTCATCTTGCGCTTGAGCTCAAGTCAATCTGGGGTGTGAAAACCCGTCTTAATTTAAGACCCAAGAGCCCTTTGCTAATGATTCAGCTATGCTTACCACTCAATTATCCTCCCAATGATTTTTCGACACCTAAATCTCCCCCGAGAAAAGCTCGGGGAACTGTACGTTTGGGCCATTTATTTTACAAAGCTTGATAGATTTAGAAAAGGTATTGCACTTCTGGATAGGTTGGTAAAATTGTCTTGTGATTCAGTTGTTTACTTGAATGCGCCGTTTGCATTGTTTTACTGATTCTCTAAATTATTTATTTTCCCTGCAAGCTGCTATTAAAGGCACACTTAATTTTCCAGCTCCCCTAAAGTTAAACATTTGATTTTACCAGTTTGGAATCCATTCAGCTGATCTCCGGGTCTGGCGGTCCCACTTGTAGCATAGCTTAGCACAATCTATTGAATCTGATTAGACCATTAGCATCGCGCTAAAAATTAACCAAAGAAATAACCAAAGAGTTTCAATATTTTTTAAAACTTGACTGTAAAACTTGACTTCTAAAGGACGTAGGTATTGAAAGTAACCAAGGGGACTATTTTCGGGCAGACCCGCAGATCGACTGAATGGATTTCAAAACGGTAAAAATCAAATGTTTAACCCTAGGGGAGCTGGAAATTAAAAAAAATTTTCTCCGAAAAGTGTTTGGTTGTGGAGTACCAGACTACCCAAACTTTACCGGGCCTGTACAGTATTGCTTCCAAGAGTGAAGTACAAGCATATGAATCAGCTCTTATAAGCTCTAATAGTGCTTGCTTGAATACAGCTACGTTACTGCCATGATCAAAACCACACAGACATCATTTACAAATAATATTTTGTTTACCACAGCTTTCGCCGGCTGTTACATTGTTTGAGCCATGATATCTGCTACAAAAATTAATTCTGTACTGAGCTATATTTATGTGACTTGACAATGGCTTATGTAAATAGCTATAGTGGCTGGGTTGCATATTGTTAGTGAATACGACACAGGCCGAAACGCATTTTTAGTGAATTCAGTAAGGTCTGCAGTAGGTCTCCAAAATCTCCTTTCAGCCCATAACAAATTTTCAGGTCAGGCCAACCCCTTCTCTCCAATAACTGGTCAAGGAAATAAAAGTACTGCCAAAGGCAAAGTGGTGGAAATGTAAGTCCTTAAGAATTCAGAGAGCCTTGAAATTGTTTCAGACTGCTGTAACCTCAGCAAATACGATGAAAACAAGTTCCTTCTGTAGGAACAATGTGGAAGAGGGATAGATGGAGTTCCAACGTGCTATTAGAAAGTCATTGATGAGTTTTATGGAAAACGGCTTGATAATCTGAGCGGTTTGCAAAATAGGCCCTTATATCTCTAGGAGGCAATGAGCTGAATTATGAAGAATGTTCGAAGGTCGTGGACCAAATGTGTCCAAATTCAGCCAGTCATTCCTGTCAGAATGAATCTGCAAATACTTTCTTGAACATTGAGAGTATATTGCAAATGATTATACACGCAAGCTTACTGGCTTGTGTTATGAGTGACATTTTGAATTAGGAAGTCATACATTCTCTCACCGACAAAGCTCAGTCACTTTCTGTTAATAATTACGATTTCGCCTGCATATCTGTGATGACTTTCCAAAAATCTCAAACTAGACTTCGACACTAATGTTCTGGAATGTTCTGCCTTGTGAAATCAAACCTCTCCTGTCACTAAAACATGTCAATGTCATATTTATTTACTTATTTTAATCAATGTAACTTTCTAAACCCGTGACTGATTTTCATTAAAGATTAAACCATGCCCTGGCGCCCATTTGGGATCTTTGACTTTATTTTAAGGGAATGTCATTTGTTGTAAAAGTCCAAAGTCCACTTAGATCATTTATTGGAGCTAAGCAATCGATGCCGAGTTATGCAAAACTGTCTCATTCACAAATGTTCATGGTGATCATATTAACATACAACCACCCACATGATTATTTATTTTGGTTGGCCGATCCAGTCATCCATATGACTTCTTTTCACTGTGAAATGCAAAAGATAAATAAACTAAAGCAAAATAGAAAAAAAACAAACACACAAAATCTCGACATATGGCATAGATTTACACATTTGGCAGGGAATTTTATTTAAAGTGACTCACTGTGCATTCAAGCTATACATTGTAACTGTATGACTGTAATCTTTAGGAAGATTTGAAACATATCATGAGGTGTTTAAGTACTTTTATGATGATTTACAGTGTTTATGTCATCTTGCAGGTGGTAGACATAGCCAGTTAATTTCTTTATATACAAAGATGATGGAAATCACCTTTTGAGTTTTATAAAACAAAAGAAAGTTTTCTTTTTTATCACCGGCAGAACTGAAATCTTTACGAATGAAGATAAAAAAAGATAATGAGAATCAAAAATACTTTGGTCCAAGACGTTTTGTTCAACAATGAAAGCATACTTAGGAAGACATAAATAACAATGCCAAAATCCTTAACTCTTTCCCTGCCATTGACGAGTTATCTTGTGACGAGATAAGTGACCATTGACTTCCATAGTAGGTAAAAATATTTTGAAAGTATTGTGATAAATGACAAAAAAAATATTTTGATAAATGATGGTAAGCACACAGTTGACGGTACCCATTAAATTCCATCATATTTTTTTTCCTACTATGGAAGTCTATGGTCACTTACTGCTGTGTGTTTACCATCATTTCTCAAAAAATTTTCTTTTGTGTTCATCAGAAAAAAGAAATTCATACAGATTTAGAACAACATGAGGATGGGTAAATGATGACACAATTTTCATTTTAAAGTAAACTATCCATTTAAAGATCGCTCTGCATCTTATCTCTATCAAAACGCCTTCACAAAAATGGAATTATCTCAGCGTTTTGCTCAAAAATGTGTGTTTTTGAAGAAACCTACCCATATTTGAAAGGTGATAAAAAGAGAACTAATGAAGGTAGGATGAAATGTTTTTTTTTTTTTTTTTTTTGAAACCAGTGGGTCTGTTTTTTCATTTGCTATATTGTATGTTTATATATTTAAAGAAAAACATTTTCTGGAAGGCATTAAACTTTTGTGAAAATCTTGAAAAATGCTGGCGCTGACTGGCAACTTCTTTTAAAAACGCTTGCGGGGAAAGAGTTAAAGTCCAATATTAAATGTGTTCTCAGTTTGTTGCACTACAAAAAAATGTGATATTAACCACCCAACCAAGTTTTTATTATTTACTCATTCCCTGACAGCCTTTTTTTATTTTATTTTTTGAAAAGTTGTTCGCGAGTATTTTTTTGTGATTTTCACAAAAGTTTTACAAAATGCCTTCCAGTACATTCTTCTAAATATATATATATATATATAAACATACAAATATATCAAATGAAAGAATAGTCCTTCTGCTTCCAAACCAACAATAAACAAACAAATAAACCAAAACAGGGGAAAAAAAAAACGTTTCATCCTATATTTAGATGGCGGCAGCGTGAGTGAACGCGTTTCGAACTCAACACCTAACATCGCTATTTTCGCTATCATAGTAGCTTTGTAAGATCTCCTTTACTGTTGGACTGCTAGTTACCTGTTGCCGTTTTATTTAGCCATAAAGTTCGTGTCTGTGCGTTGGATTGGCTGTTTGTTGCGATGGAGGAGCCACATATTTCACTTCAAACTTTGTGGGACGCAATCCAACAGATCAAGACGGACATGCTGGCTCACTTTGATGTGAAAATTGATTCCATCAATAGTAGTCTGAACAGTATTCAGAACTCTTTAGGTACTTTGGGAGATCGGGTTGATTTGCTTGAGCAGCGCGTCGGGGCTAACGAGGACAACGTGCAAGACTGTGTCTCTAGGATTCAACAATTGGAGAAAAATAATACCTACTTGGTTGACAAAGTTGATGATTTGGAGAATCGAAGTCGACGTTCTAATCTTCGCTTAGTTGGAGTTAAGGAGTCAGTGGAGGGCAATGATATTACTGGTTTTATGTCCCGGTTGATTCCACAACTATTGGGGCAAGATAACTTTCCCAATCCGCTGATTATTGAATGGGCTCATCGCTCTCCGACAGTTCGTCAAAACGATAGAGCCAGTCCTAGGCCTATCATGATTAAACTACTCAATTTCCAGGACAAGGTGAAAATTCTTCGGATTGCGAGGGAGAAAAAGAAACTTGATTACAACGGGTCACGTATATATATATATCCAGATTTCAGCGCTGACCTGATGAAGAGGCGCAGGAGCTTTGATCCAGTTAAACGTAGGCTCCGTGAACTTAATATGAAATACTTTATTCGCTATCCTTGCACGTTGTGTGTTTTTGTCGATGGGAAACAGCAACGCTTTACCTGCTATAAAGATGCTGAAGTAGTTTTTATGCCAAATCAGAGCTCTGCTACTGGATAATGGTTTTTTGAGGTGAGGCTGATGCTGGAATTTTTGGTTGTTTCGTAATTTAAAATATTCCTATATTCGACTATTGAAATTTGTAATGCATCCCTGATGTTGATGCTTGTTATTTTTATTTACTTTTTTCTTTAAAGTTACGGCTATAATTATTATTATTAATGATGTTTTCAGTTGAGTTGATTTATGTTGTTTTTTTTTCTTATCTGGTTTACTTATCGTAATGCCCTGGATAATGGTATCGGGGGCAGCTGGGTCATTCTTGACGGGTGTGGTAGATTTTTTGTGTTTGTCTTTTGTTTATAAGTGTGTCTTGTTTGTCTGTTGTGCTGTTGTTAACTTTGATACTTTCGTACCCCTAGCTGTAATGGATTTTTGGTTTTGGTTATCTATGTTAATATGTTTGATCAGTGACAGTATTATTTCTATCTGTATTTTTGACTGGACAAGGTTAAGGGATTAAAAATTATTCATTTGAATATTAGAAGTTTGGTACGTAAAATTGATTTACTTCGTGTGTGGGTTGATTTAAATAAGCCTGATATTGTCACGCTTTCAGAAACATGGCTTAATAGCAGTATCTCAGATAATGAAATTAATTTAACTAATTATGTTATTTATAGATATGACAGGTGCTCCAGGGGAGGTGGTGTGGCTATATATGTTTCTATAGGTCTTGTATCGGAACTGATTATACCTACGGTTGGTCCTTTACATTTTGAATGTATTTTTGTTAAGGTGATTTTTCATTCAAATAAATGTGTTATTATTGGAAGCATATATAGACCACCCTCTTCACCGGTAGATTCCTTTAAATGCCTGATATCCACCATTGTTTCCATTTTTGGTAAAAATGAATTAATTTTATTAGGCGATTTCAATAAGAATTGGTTAGATAAGGCATCTGACAAGGAAAAAAATATAATTACTAGCTTAAATCTTACTCAATTAATTACTGACCCAACCAGGATTACTTCGCGAACACAATCTCTACTTGATTGGATACTTGTATCACACCCAAGTAGATTTGTAAGGGCTGGTGTTATGTCTGATTGCTTTAGTGATCATTCAGTAATATTTTGCGTATGGAAAATTAAAGTTCCCAAAGTACCACCAAGATTAATCAAAATTAGACAATATAAAAGATTGAATTTAGATTTATTTATTAATGATTTGATCTCTATTAACTGGGATAGATTTCAATTAATTCCAAATATACAAGATGCCTGGAATTTTTTCTGTACTGAATTTACTAATGTTGTGGATAAACATGCACCTTGGAAATTTGTTAGGGTCAAAGGCAATCATCTGCCCTGGGTTAATTCGGAACTTATTAGTCTTTTTAGACTTAGAGACAAAGCATGGTCAACATTTCGTCAGACGAGAAGTAATGCTGATTGGGAAGTTTATAGGCATTTGAGAAATTTGAGTAAGACAAAAGTTCGGAATGCAAAGTCTAGTTATTATAATGAATCCTTTTCTAATAATTTTAAAAATCCTAAGCAGTTTTGGAAGAAAATTAAAGATGTTTTTAATACATCCAACAAACCTTTAATTAATAAAATTAGAGTTGACAATATGATATTACATGATTCCTTATCTATTGCTCAGGCATTCAATCAACATTTTTCTTCTGTATGGTCTACTTTAGTATCTACTTCTTATTTGAATTCTAATATTTTTAGTGAGGTTTCATCTTGTAATAGTTATTTTTCATTAAGAAAGATCGTGCCAACTGATGTTTTGAATGCCATTAATGAATTAAAGGTGACTAGTGGTGCTGGATTGGATGGTATTGAAAATAGGTTTTTAAAATTATCTTCTCATATTTTAATGTATCCACTTGCTGATTTATTTAATCTTTCTTTGAGTACATGTGAGTTGCCAGTTATTTGGAAATGTGCTCGTATTACTCCAATTTACAAGGGAGGAGATGTTCTAGATCCTAATAATTATAGACCTATTTCTGTTATATGTTCCATATCTAAGGTTTTTGAAAAAATTATTTATAATCAAATCTCAGATTATTTATGTGTTAATAATATTTTAGCATCATCTCAATCCGGTTTCAGGACTAATCATTCTACAACTACTGCTCTTCTCAAGTTCACCAATGATGTGTTCTCAGCTTCAGATGATGGCAAACTCACAGGTGCAATTTTTCTTGATTTAACTAAAGCTTTTGATTTGGTTGACCATTACTTGCTTTTAGATAAACTTTATGCTATTGGTTTTTCTCAAAATACAGTTTTGTGGTTTAATTCATACTTGCATAATAGAAGACAGTGTGTTGTTGTAAATGGGAGTAAATCTGATTTTTTGATCCAACAACGAGGTGTGCCTCAAGGTTCGACACTTGGACCACTTCTTTTTTCTATTTATGTTAATAATTTACCATTAATACCTAAAAACTGTCAGGTTCAACTTTATGCTGATGATACCATCATATATGTTTCTAACTATGATTCAAAACAAATTCAGTTATCTCTCCAGTCTGATTTTAATATGTTACAAGAGTGGTTTTTGGCTAATAAGTTGGTGCTTAATAAAACCAAGTCACATATTATGTTTTTTGGTTCTAGACAGAAACTTAAATCCAATTCTACTTCTTGTGTTGTATCATGTACTGATGGTACTCCATTGGATAGAGTTGAACATATAAAATATCTTGGTGTATTGCTTGATTCTGAACTTTCTTTTAAATTACATATTAATCATGTTTTGCGTAAAGTCAATATTGGAATTGGTACATTATATCGTTCTCAAAAGTGTTTTACATATAGTGTTCGTAAGAAACTTGCCTCTCAACTAATACTTCCATTTATAGACTACTGTGATGTGGTTTATCAAACGGCTTCCAAATCAGATCTTGCTCCTCTTAATATAGCATATAATAGAGTTTGCAGATTTGTTTTGGGTTGTTCTTTCTTTACTCATCATTGTACAATGTATGACGCACTTCAGTGGCCTTCACTATATGTCAGAAAACATGTTCATTGGCTTCAATTTATATTTAAATGCATTCATTTCAATTATCCTAGTTACCTGCAACAATATTTTACACCTTGTGTAAGAGATTATCAACTTAGGAATTACGATCAGATTTACTTTCGTGTTCCTCGTGCTAAAAAAACAATTGGTAAAAGAGCATTTATGATTAAAGCACCAATTGATTGGAACAATCTGCCGGCAGACATTAGATCCATTACATCTTTTTGGCTGTTCAAACGTTCTTTAGTAGCTCATTTCAAGATGAACTGTACATGTTATCATTGAAACTGTCTCTTTTGTCATTATTGTTACTGTTAATTTCATTTAATATTTTGTTTGTGGTTTATTTACTGTCCTGAAATTTGATATGAGTTGATGTTATTTTGATTATCTATTGACTATTTGAGTTAAAACAGTGGGGTATAATTTGACTTTTTTTTCTTTTTTTTTTTGTAGTTGTTATTGTTGTGTTGTTCTGTATGTGTGATTGTTGTATGTAATGTCTAACTGTTATTCTGTTATTGTTTGTAAGATTGATATCTTTGTATATTAGGACCCCCTCGAAAACGAGATGCTACATCTCAAGGGGCTTATCCTATTAATAAAATTTACATATATTTATTTTTTCTCTGTTTATAGAATCTTAAACATGGGTATTTTTCTTCGAAAATACGAAACTTTTAGTAAAAAGCTGAAATAATTTCATTTTTTGGGGGAAAGGTATTTTGTTAGAGATCAGATTCAGAAAGATTATCAAAGCATACACGGAGTGTAAAATTTATAAGTATTTTTTGCTTCAGTTTTTTATAAATTGGGTTAGAGCCGCATCTAGTGGATAATCGCGGTATTTCCGATTACCATTAAAACTCATTGGGAACAAGTTTTTACAGGCAAATGTTTTTTCTTAATTGATGAGATAATTCGGCAATAGCGGGGAATGAGTTAAAAAATTTCAACTAAATAAAATAAGTTATCAAAATCTTGGAAAAACAGGCAGTATTCTCTGCTCTCAAAAGCTGGGGGCGGGTCTGCATTTGGTCCTGAAACCACACCCACTCACAGGAAAGCTGCAGTCTCTCTCAAATATATCGCTACAACCTGAATGGATGCTTATGTTTGTGTTAGGGGCGGGGCCATGCTCGGTGGCTCCAATGCATCATCGAGCCACCGTTTAACCCCGCCCAAATAAACCTGAACCCAGACATGTAGAAAAATTGCACAGTTCAGTACTACATAGTACTTCATAGTGTTTGTAACGTGTTTCAGCAAAACATTTCTATCATTTATAATGTGTTTAGAAACTATTCTCGGAAACACAGACGTTAAGAAAAAAGTAAATGTATTGCTTCTGTAATTTCATGTTAACTGACTAACAACACATTCAATTGAGCCCATGTCTGTATCTTTAAAGGGAACATATAATGAAAATCTGCTTTTTCCATGTTTAAGTGCTATAGTTGGGTCCCCAGTGCTTCTATCAACCTAGAAAATGTGAAAAAGTACCTGGTAACTTCATTTTGGTAAACCATTCTCTGCAAGCATGTCAGAAGGGGATAATACTGCCCCTAAATCTGCACTATCCAACCACAGCACTGCCATTTAGTACAGAGATCAGCTCATTTACATTTAAAAGGACACATTGCTCACACCTACAAAGTGGCAATTTTAACATGCTATAATAAATTATCTATATGGAATTTTGAGCTAAAACTTCAAATACGTACTCTGAGGACACCAAAGATTTATTTGACAACTTAAAAAAAACTCTTGTATATGTCCCCTTTAAGGTACATTGGTAATGTGTTCATTCAGCATAAGCTTTCCCACAGTCCTTCAGCTCCCCCTTTCTCCACACCTCAGCTTTTCTGTCTCTGTATTCGCTGCTCTCGTTCCATGTTCACATGTGGAGCTGATTAATAAAATTAATACAGTGCAACGCTCTGTTTTGGAGAATGCTGGCAAGACCGCTGCCTGTTTGTTTCCACACTCCAATCCTCCAGTGGCCACTTGAAACTGAAGTCCTGCATGTTGTAGAACAGAGTTTAACGTTCTGCTGAAATATAACTCAAAGAACATTAACGGAGCCTTGAGCTCGACTCCGGTTCTGGAGAGCCAGGCACGGTTTTAAACGGTGACCTTTAAGTGTCAGCGACATTTGTTGGTTATTTGTTAGTTAGCCCATGCTGTTTTATCCAAAGGGACTTACAGTACATTTGCTGAACGGACAGTCTGCCCTGAGCAAGCCGGGGTTAACTGCCTCACTCAGGGGAAAAGCACTGCAGACTAGAATTTGAACCTTTTTCAGTGTTATTGACATGTTAAACAGAGGCTCTCCATATGCTTTTAAGAAACGGTTAACGTAAAGAAAAAATAAAATGTTTGCCCTTGTGCCATTCTGTGGAACACACACACACAAAGATATTTTTGAATGCTGTCCCAGACATTCTTTTCCATGCATTTACGGTGACTGGAGCTTTTAAGCTTGAAAAGGGACACAAAAGCATCAGAAAATTATAAATGTCTCAAAAAAGTGGTCCATTTGATTTGTGGGTTATATTCAATGCGTCTTCAGAAGGCATGAGATATTTTTTTGTGTGAGGATAAGAACAACATTGTTGTTATTAACTCATCCGCCAGCATTTTTTGTGATTTTTACAAACGTTTCACAAAATGCCTTCCAGGAAATGTTTCTTCTATAAATATATAAACAAACAAATATATTAAATGAAAGATATATGCTTTAAAAAACCCCGTTTCATCCTATCTTCATTTGTTTTCTTTCTATAACCTCTGAAATATGGGTAGGTTCTTCAAAAATACCACATTTTGAGCAAAAAGCTTAAATAATGTCCTTATTGTTAAAAGGAATTTTGTTAGAGATCACTATCCAACCACAGCACTGCCATTTAGTGCAGAGATCAGCTCATTTGCATTTTACAGGACACACTCAAAACCGGTTCACACCTACAAAGTGGCAATTTAAGCATGCTATAATAAATGATCTATATGGTATTTTGAGCTAAATCTTCACATATGTACTCTGGGGACACCAAAGATTTATTTGACACCTTAAAAAAGTCTTGTGAAATTTCCCCTTTAAAAATAGCCTAGACACTTCTATTTTATTTTGGCTTGTTTTCATTCCGGCTTGTCGTCGTTTAAAAAGATAAGAAGTATAAACATAATACCATTCTGACACCCTATTGGTTTGTACGCGATTCATCGCACCTGCACATGGGGTCGTTACTCAAAAACCTTTTATTTCTTAAAAGTTATTATTCCTCCACTACTGGCTCATTTATCAAACGGGTGTTTTCTCTTCATCCTCCGCAAATTAAGCTACATTAGGTTTTTCAGGAGAGAGAGGTTTGAATAAGTTAGCGTTTGCGATTGACAACGCGAGTGACAATGTTGTGATAAGTAGGCTATACTAACTTTGTAACTCGTTACCCCAACACTGGACATAGCAGAGGTATATAGCCAAGACATGCTGTGGTTTGCTTGCTAGCAGGCTATGATCCAACGTTGCAAACTCGTTTGGTAGGCACTGTGTAAGATTTGAGATTCGACCACATTATCTGAGCTTATATTATTACTATATGCAACATTCCAATAAAGGTTTTTGAAGACATGCCTTTAAAGTTTGACTTCTTGCCCCATTACAACACTTATAGGCAACTAGTCATTTTCTGCTCCATGAAATGTTAATGCACATATGGTTCTTTAATGTATTTGCATTGTACTAAAACGTGTTCATTTTTAATGAGCATATATGTTGATATGTCATTATGGCTTTTAGAATTTTGTTTTATTTAAAAAAAAAATGGGGGGGGGGGGTAGTGCACAATAGGCCCCTGTGACGCGGCCTAAGCTTTTGTCCTTAATGGTATTTATTCCTTACATTACTTTTATTTTACAAATAGGTCATTTTGAAACCAGTACTTTTACACTTTTACTTGAGTAGAGTTGTTACTTCAACTTCTACAGAATTCTTTTTAAACCCTAGTATGTATACTTCTACATGAGTAATGATGAATTTAAATACTTTTGACACCAGTGCCCATTTCAGTGAAATCCAGTGTTAAACAAACACACTTGCACAACTCAGCAACATTATCTACTGTTCCCATAATGCTGTGTTCTTTGGAAAGCTGAACAAGCTTACATTTCCCTCACAAACAACAACACACTTCTTGGATGACAGCAGCAATGACAGTGTTCTTAATATGACAAAGTAAGTGTTTTGAATAATGCCATTTAATGTTTATTTTTTCAATCAGTGTATACCACTAGTCAACTAAATTAATATAACATGGCAAAGATGAATGCACATTTATATCGTTGCTGTCTGATGAAAACCACGTATGTCCATTTTGCCGATTTTGAGATTTTTCGACGGATTGAATGTCCAGGTTAATTTCCGTATACCGTATGCTTCACATATCTAAATGGCCAATGAAAAGTTGAGAAATCATGTCATCTGATTTTCACGTATATCCATTTGATGTCAAAGCTGTCAATCACGGCGCATATCTCCCGCCCTGTGGAAGCATCTCGCCGGTCTCGTATAGCTTCATCGAAGCTCAGCACTGGATAGCCGAATAAACATAGCCTGGTGAGACAATGACTTTCCTTCATCGAGGTAAACGTTTCCCCCTGACGCCAGACGTACGTTTAGGAGTGACAAAATTACGGTAGGACTGTGCAAACAAAGTATTTGTCTAGCATGACCATGCCAGTGTATTAATTCATTGTCCCTTCATAGTTTGCAAGAGACATTTAATAAATTTATAAGTAATATTAAATAAACTAAGCGTATTTAATAAACTAAGACGCAACTTAGGCTATTTAATAAACTGAGCGTATTCATCTGTCAATATGAAAAGCGACTTGATCATTCTAATTAATGATCGGAAGAATGCGTATCGACCACCATTATTGTAAAATATGCACGTATGTCCATTTAAACTAAATTTTGGTCAAATGTGGATTATATCATTACACTGGCACGAATATGGTTATATGTAAAGATGCCGTACCAAGTATGACAACGCTACATTCAACTGCTTTTGAATGCGGTGTTTTTTTTTCACTTCCTGAAAAGTAACCGTTTTGTACATACGTGAATTTCATCTGGCAGCGACAATATATTAATTCAATAGATTTATAGCATTTTGAAAAACTTTTTTGGGGGATTTATTGCATTTTTTATAATAAATTTTTGAAAATCAAATTATATATATATATATATATATATATATATATATATATATATATATATATATATATATATATATAGAAAATTTTAGATAAACTTAATCATTAAAAAAAGTATACTATGATGTTGTAATACAATAAGGAAAATCAAAGCTTTTTGATTATTAAAATCTGTTCCTTAACATGCAAATCATTATCATTGTGCTCTGCATTACAGTAATGAGAATGTAAAATGTGTTTACATGTCACCAGAATAGTCCTAAAAAAACTCGGTTCTAAAACCGCCTTTAGTCAAAATACAATCTTTTCTTTTTTCTTCTGATTTTGGGTTGAAATATGACTCCAACATTTCTTGTCAGTTTCTTGTAAGCATGTCATACAGATCTCCACTGATGTATCAACTCGACCAATGCATACGTGATTGAGATTACATTTAAAGCGGAAATGTTTATTTGCTCATTGATCCATTTAATTAAATAACTTTTGATTGATCGCTTTTGTTTATATTCATGTCTAAACACTTCTTGTTTTAGTAGTTGTTTACCATTCAACATCGTAAGAGTATTTAAAAAAAGCGACCAGCTGTCTTGAGTGATACATTTTTAACGTCTCCCCAAAGAGAAAACTGTTTGAATAATAGAAATAATATTAACTAACAGATTTCTACCTGGTCCCCAACAAACCAATCAGCTTTGCCTGTGCTTGCTATTGTCATCATGCCAAGCTTACAGTATCACCCCCTCCCTCACTCCCACAATACATGCTTAGCATCTATATATGGGGAACACAGTGCAACAAACTTTTGTCTAAAAAAAAATTTGCATACCCACTATTGTTGATTGCATTATTAAACACAAATTTCTTTCGCCTGTGTTTTGGTTGACTTTCATGTAAATAATTCCTTCGGTGAAGTGAATGCCCGCCACGCTTTCTTTCACGAGATTATTGTTTTGTGCACTTTCACTTAAAGTGTAGCGATAAACACAACAAAGCTGCTTAGTGAAACATTTACATCATTATAAGAACTATGTAAATAAATCTGCATTGAATTACAAAATGATAGCGAAAAGGGCCGGACCATTGTCACACAGTTTGAATCTAATTACTGTAAGCCTCTACCCCCCTCTAAATATTAGGATCTTAGCAATCAATCACGCGGCTCTTATTAGCCTAGAGCCCATCCTGCCTTTATTCTTTTGCAATTGCGTGGAATTTCTGCTGGAAGAGTTTGCCGCAACGTTCTCGTTCAATACAGAATTGTTTGCAGCGAGTTTCCCACACCACAAAATGCTGCAAGATGTTGGAAATGTCATCACCTTTTCGAAGTTACTCCAAAACCCAGTTTTTCGAGCTGCCTCCCATGTGTAACTAATTAGCTGCAAAGGCTAATTTTATTTTACCCAATTGGTGTCCAAAAGCAGCTTCTTCTTTTTCAACCTGCATTAGATTGCCATGCTCTAGATCTTATTACTGAAAGAGATTCAGTAATAAACGTCGCTTGTCGCATACTGCGCACACATTTGCTCTATAATAATCAAGCAAATGGCTCTGCTATTTTCGTTACATGCCAATTTTTAACTTCATAAAACTTCATTCCCACACCTTAGTTAACTACAAATTCAAGGACCTTTCAAGGATTTTTTTAGGTCCAATACCCTCAAATTCAAGGACTAAATGTTACATTGTGTTACCTTTAAAGATACAGTGTTACAGTTCCCTTTGGGTGGAACTCATGCTGCGTCACTGCGGTGACACTTTGGGGACGCCTCCAAGGGTAAGTGTGTTTGAATGTGTGTATTAAATTCAACCAATGGTGAGGCTTAACGACAAAGACAGGGTGATGTGGGAGCCAGGAAGTATATAGCTATCTGAAATATTGCCAAAGACTGCATTACAGGGAGGCAGGAAGTATGACAAGGGAGATGGAGTGCCTCGTTCCCTTCTCAGGGAACAACAGTTACATACGTAACCCGAGACGTTTTCATGTGTCAAACACAACTATGCGAAAAAGCATTTTGGTATGAATCAACATTCGCATACAGAAGATATAAGCATTTAAAATGAACAGATTAGCATGTGTGCTTAAAAAGTCTAGAGTTTTTATGATATTATCCTACACTATCAGGCATGTGATTGGCCAAGGACAAAAAAGAAGGAAGGAACTTAACATACCTTCACGTGGGCAGAAACAAAATGCACACCATAACATACGCAGAAAATACATTATGACCATTATTTCAATTATTTAATTCTGACTGAAAATTTAGATTTCAAATTTAAAATGTAAACATTTGACTAACAGAAACCATGTTTAATTAAATGGGTTGATAAATGTGGAAAGCTGTAACAAGTAGCATTCCCTTACTATTTTACATCTGCAATAATTTTATTTTGCCATAATCTGACTATCACTCGCAAGGTCATACAATTTTAAGTTGGCCTTGGAATAAGGTGGACCTGAAGGCCTACATCTAATTTGAAATGAATTAATTTTACAATATAGTACTGGTTAAATGAATTGCATTATGGTTTTTGAGTCATGGGTTGAATAATTTTCAGATAAGACAAAAAAGTGATGTGGGAATATAAAATAAGAACAAAAAAAGAAATTATAAGCATATAAAATAGAAAATAACAAAGTTACAAATAAAGTAAGATGATCTAACAGTATTGATTAGGTAGAGAAACGGTATTAAATTAATATATAACACGGTTTTCATTCTATAAATTAAATATAATTGATCTTTTTAAAGCTATTAAAGTGATTTTCCTTTTGTCTTGTAGTTTGATTAATATAATGACTCAAACATAAGCATTTCTTATAAGATGAACTGTCCCTTTAACACCGTGAGAATACTTGCAGAGACTGTGATATTACAATATAGTTTTTGCGCATATCTCCTCTCAAGCCATAAGAAACTATGTGTTTGCGTGATTTTTGAAACGCGCGTGGGCTTTGGAGTTTATGCGCGTATGCGCACTGAAAACAGTTAACTTTAGCATCTTTGTCGCTCAAATAGTCTAAAATTGCTTAAATGTTACTGTAAACTTTCTTATTAACAGTATTAGTAACAGTATGTCAGTATGTTCTTATTACAGCATTTCATGCAATATTTTGCAGTTTCACCATATTTACATTTAAGTACTTACAGCCGTAGACTAATGTGACTTACAAGCGAGGAGTATGTCCATAATCCGTTCAAATCCATTCCAACAAAAAATCTTTTAGGTCACTTTGCAATGTCAGTCTGTGTAGATATGTTGTTTTAATTGATTGATGCCTTATTATTCAACAATGAAAGTTTACCGCGCTTTGTGTTGACTTAACATCCCGAAGGCAGTCGCTCTACGCATCTTCAACAAGCTTGTATGACGAAGAACACAGAAATGCGGATGACATCAAAGTAGCGCGAGAGCCGTTCGAAAGCAGACTTCCTTATGACATCTCGATTCGCTCTCGCGATACTTTGATGTCACAGCTGCCTGCCTGTCGGTTTTTGCAGCGCAGCATGAACTCAAATAAATCTAATGTCTGGTATACATGTTGGATGACGGGGAAGGGCGCGTCTAAAAACAACGCGCGCATACCCCCCTCCCCCCGAAAATGTTTTCTCATCGAATCTACACGATTCACATGGGTCACCTGTTTTGCCTTCAAAATGGCGAATTTCGCCGAAAGGTGGGGGATTTTCATGCCTGATGTGTATGACGTAGAGCACAGAAAACGTCTGGGATCCATGTTGGATGACGGCAAAGCTCGCGCACAAAGACAGCGCGCGCATACAGACAACGCAGGCATACTGAGAGCACTTGCAACAACACGGGCATACAACACGCGCGTGATTACCCCCCATCTAAAAAAAAAAAACTCATCGGATTTACGCGATTCAGATGGGTCATCCCATCAAGGTCCGAAAATACGGAAATCCTTATTTATACGGAAAAATCGCATCCCTGACTATACAGGAAATAATATGGGTTTTTTTTCAGAAAACTTCTTGAATAAAATAGATTCAAGCACTTTCAATGACCTGTATCTATGTATGTATATTTTCAATAACTTCCCAGGGCCTTGAATTTTTTTTCCCCAGATTCACAAACTTTCAAGGACCCTTGGGAACCCTGTGATTTGCAATGTAAGTGAACATTCAAAGGGTTTCCATTCAAAGTAGCTTTTATGCAAACTTGCCGCTATATCAATAAACCACCAGAATGATCTTGTTCACCGATGGAATTAACTTGGTTTCCAGTCTGGCTAAGGTGGTGTTACGTTGGCTTAGGTAGTCGGTAAGCTGTCTCTCAGCCTGTCTAGCTGAAAAATGCTCAGATGTCCATTGAAAATCTTAAAATTCCAATGACCAGTCTAAGCAACTGTTAGCGGTTTATGTATGCAACACCAAGTAGCCACACCGGTCTGACTGGACAACTTTAAAACTTTTGTAACCATTCACAAAGTTGTACAGATGAATAACTGCAACATACAAAGTGATCATAAACAATACGCATCAATCATAAACGGGCCTACCAAATATAGAAGGTCTGGCAATGTGATTTATTGTGAAATCGACTCAACATGATGAAGCCATTTTTCAAAACCCGCAGATGTTGTCATTGTTTAAGTTTTTGGCCTTTGGCTAACGTTAAAGCGAAGACTATGAAAGCGTACAGTTTTGGCTTTCAAAGGCTTTAATTACTTTCCCGTTTATCTGCATGTTTACCCCCACGCCGTTTTCACGAGTCTGATGTCACACTGGAAGTTTTCATGAAGGTGGCATGGCTTCCCAACATGTGTGTCCCACATTGACCCGCGGCCATTTCTTTCTGCTCGGCATAACTATCCCATTAACAATTAGCTCATCTTAACAAGATGTTCTGGCAGGAGTTAAGAGAAAACACCCAAAGCGGCTCAAACACATCACATCCGCGTCAACAGAAGAGAAGAAAAAAATCAAAACAATGTAATTATCAAAAGATGCTGGAGTTTCGTGCCTGGGGAAAGTTCAATTCGGCTCACGACGCGGAGGGAAAAGGAAATCAGTTCGGAAATGAAAGCTGGGACCTGTTTGGTGCAGTCTGGCTGTTTGACTGGCGTGGAGTAGCAGACATGTCTTGCCAGTGGGAGAGGCGGTAGGATATGGGATTGATTACAGCAATGCATCAGATAGACTTACTGATAATCTGATGGTCTATCTGCGCTCATACATCTTCATCTATCATCCAACCTCACTGCCGTCAGCACCGGGCTCACAGATATCCCCAGCGCAATGTGCGGAAGGCCCCTCGGGGCCGCGTCTATGCATGTGTGCTCCTTAGGCTGTTTACACAAGGGTCAGACATTCATCAATCCATCAGCCACGCCATCCACTCCCCTTAAAGACGAATTGTCTCTGGACACTCATCAAAAACTCATTAATGGAGGAAATCCTTTAGAACAAATCACTCAGTGGGGTATTTTCCCATAGAGAGAGAACACAGAGCTAGAGATGACAAAGACGTGCACCACTGCCTTTTAGTCTCTTAAAACATGTATTACACAAAGAAATCAATATGATTTCATGTATGATTGCAAATATTGTATGCACTCTCATTAGAGACTCTAGTGGCCTACAAAAGATGTTTAATTCAACATGGTGTGAGTCGCCCCCTCACGGTGGCCGCCATGCTGAGATTACATAACAGATCACATAATACTCTCTTTATTTAAGTAATGAATTACCTTATCCACAGCTGAAAGTGTCTGATAATGGGTGTGCCATTATCGGGTGCTTTAGGTTGCTAAATAAATTAATCACTTGTGAAAAATGTGCTTGAGACACTCTTCTGCAACAGGATTGGTAACAGAAAAAATTGCTTATATGTGTCAGTATGAAGTACAACAAGAAGTCATATATATTAATAAACAAAAAACTATTTGGATGGTTACAGTATGCTATATTTTGTGACTGTTCTGTATCGACGGCCATAAAGATTAAGCTTTGTTTGCAAGTTGATTCCCAGTGACGTTGTTTTTAGGAAGTACAGATATTAACAATATGTGTATATATATTTTCCATCTCTATTGCCTTTTACATGCATTTTGTGCCTCAAATGACGAAAGTTGCATTCAGACTAGCAGCGACTAGCAGTAGCAGAGCGATGCGATATCATTGATTTCAATGGAAGCTTGGTGACTTCCTGCGGCACGAGTGACAGTGACCGTTGGATACGCCCCATCCAGTCGCGCGACAAAGTTGAGAAATGTTCAACTTTATGCAAATTATGAGCGACTTTCGGGAGCTACTACCAATGAGAATGAAGCAGTGGAGTTTACGCCATCCGTCTCTTGTCAGTTACTGGAGTGGACGTTACTTATTTGTTTATGACCAGTGTTGGGGAAAGTTACTTTTCAAAGTAATGCATTACAATATTAAGTTACTCCCCAAAAAAGTAACTAATTGCGTTATTTAGTTACTTTTCATGGAAAGTAATGCTAACGTTACTTTAAGTTACTTTTGCGTTGCTTTTTCTTACTTGGCTGAGGCTTGATCTTTTGCAGGTGTTTTTTATGATCGCAAAAATGTCAAGCTCTGGCCTGCCATCTCCGTTTCTGACTCAAACTGTTCTGGCTCAGGTGCACAGAGTGCGTAATTCTATGTTAATTTGTTCGGTTTAATTCAGTACATTATTTTATTTTTAAATTGAATTAATTAAACTGAAAAGTAACTCGCATTACAGTAACTTGAATATTAATGTGTACATTCATAAAGTAATGTGTTACTTTACTCGTTACTTCAGAAAAGTATTATTATTACGTAATGCGCATTACTTGTAATGGGTTACCCCCAACACTGTTTATGACAACCAGATATAGAAATGCCTCTTTTGAAAGAGACGAGTGACACACAGCAACAGAGTGTGAATGTACCTTTACTTTACACTATGTACTATGTACTCTACCATCTAGTGTATGTATTTCTGAATGGTACAGTAGTATTGTCCCAAATGGAACACACTCAGGGCCCTATTTTAACGATCTGAAACGCAAGTGCGAAGCGCAAAGCGCAAGTGACTACAATGATGTCAGGAGACGGGGGAATCCCAAGCTTGCCAGCATAAATCGGGCACGCCGTGTAACGGGAGGTGGATCTGCCTCTACACAGGACCTGATGCCAGCAGAGGACATCGCTGCGTCCACCCTCACCGCTGAAAGCCAAGAAACACAAGCAGTCCAACCCCAAAGTACACTTACAAATCAAGTTCACATACATTAAGGTTTCTTATGAAAACATTTTAATTATTATTTACATAAAATAAACGTAATACAGCCACACAACACACTTATGAAAATATTTTAATCGTTATTTGCATGATAATTTTTTAACGCAGCCACACAAAATAAATAAAAACTATCACCACAATGCTCACGACAATGATTTCCCTTATCTCATGTGTTAATATTTTTTATTGTAACAATTTATGATTAGCAAAAATAACTGTTGCATCTGTGTAGATTAGATAAGCAAAGTGTGTGCGCGTTGTGCACGCTATACATTATGTTCAAGCATGCGCCCTTAAAATAGCATAATGAACAACGCGCAACGTTTTCTGGTCAGTGGCAAAATAGCATCAGGGATGGTTTGCGCCGGAACACGGCTCCTTTTTTGCGCTGAACCGCCCAGGGAGCGCAAGTTCATTCCCTAGTTTGCCGACGTGCGTCTATTGAGGGAAAAACCCGCTGTGCGCCAATGCAAAATACGAATGATACATGCATCACTGACAAAGTCAATTGCGCCGGGTGCAAGATAGGGCCCTTAATGGTTTCTTACTTACCAGAAGTAAAACCGGTTTTCCAGGTGAGGGGAAATCGACATCAAAAAGTAAAAGACAGCATTATGTCCTTTCCAAGGCTACCTGTCGTTCTGTGCACTAAGATCTTCAAATAATGAATGAAAATCATGAGAGAAGTGATTACTCTAGAAGTAAAAGACGTTCAAAGATCAGAACTACAGTATGGTTTCTCATTCCGCCCTAAAACCATCATAATTCCAACATTTGCTAGCCAAAATAAAAGTTCATTAGCATAGCACAAGATGAGAGATCATCGGTTTAAGAACACAAGTTCAACAAACTGTGAAACCATTCCAGGTCCATAGCGGCTCACAGTTCAGAAAAGCGAGGAGAGCAAAAGCAAAGAGCAATCTATGTATGGCAGGTGTCCAGAACAGCTGGGGGAATACAGAGTAAAACACATTTTATTTTTTCGACTTAAATCTGTTGTTGCTTTGTTGAGAAATCCTTTATCTGAACTGCCTAAAGGCACTGGGTGCAAATACTTACAGTTACGTAATGGACTTCGAACATTCATCATCAGCAGCTTTGCCAATGTTTGTAGTAAAAGTAAAGCTGGGGTTATTAAAGCATAAATTCTTATCAATACAGTCAGGACCACTTCATTTGAATTTAAACTATTCACACTTTTCCTAAGCAAGACAAAACTCTTATTAAATCATGTATGTGTACCAAAAGTAAAAGGAGAGAATTTTAAAATCTCGATACTGTAATGGGACATACACACCAAATGCGAGTTCAGCGATTTGCGCAAGTAGATTACATACAAAGTCAATGCTAAGACGCGATCAGACGCGCCCTCGCGTAGGGCAATGCGAATGACGCGATATGAGCGGTGTGTTTGCCGCGAAAACATGTGCTATTTGTCTTAAACGCGTCTTCGCCCAAGTTGAAAATATTCAATTTAAACGAAAAATTTGCATGACACAAAGATAAATCCCGCGAGAACTCTAGAGCGAGTAACGCGATGCCCCGCGTTTGGTGTGTACGTAGCATAAGTTAAAGGGACCTGACCCCCCCACACCCAATTTAATTTTAATGGTTGTTATGCCTCTGCCCCACTACGATTTTTGTTAAAAGAAAGGCACACAGAAAGAGCTCATATGTGACCCTGGACCACAATTTTTGAGATTTATACTGAATAAATAAGCTGAAACAAATAATGTATGTTTTTTAGGATAGGGCAATACTTAAAAATCTGGAATCTGAAGGTGCAAAAAAATTGTAATATTGAGAAACCGCCTTTAAAGTTGTCCAAAGGAAGTCATTAGCAACACATATTACTACTAATAAATAAATTGTATATATATTTATGGTAGGAAATTTACAAAATATCTTCATGGGACATGATCTTTACCTAATATCCTAATGATTTTTGGCATACATTTTTTTTTTTTGACCCATTCATGTATTGTTGGCAATTGCTACAAATATACCCGTGTGACTTATGACTGGTTTGGTGGTCCGGGGTCACATATGTCAGAAAGTTTCAATTAAAAATAACATAGCAGTCTACTGAGGCCGTCCTGGGGTTCACTGTTAGACGCTGTGAGCTTTGATCTCCAACACCCACTGTTCGTCGAGCGAGGGCCGCACCTGTTCACAGCCTGATCTGGCCGCGTCCCAGCCCTGCACTGACCCGCTTACATGAGGGTTGAACTACAATCCCAGTTCAGGAGTTTAACAATTGAGGTCAACAATACCCTGACCAATAAAACAGCAGGTGGTCCGACAACCAGTGATAACGTGAAAACCTGAATTAAATAAACTGTACTAAGGTACAATGTAGGCAAGGCCTTTTAAATACCCAAAATCAGCAATCCACCAGCTGTATGGTACTGTACTGTAAGTAATCTAATGTAATTGAATTTAAGTATTGTCAGAAACAGATTGGAAGTAGCGCACCGTATCTTGTTTGTCTTTAACCGCATTTAATTCTTTGACCAATTTTCTCAAGGTAGGTCAATCCTGCAAAACCAAAGAAAATCGAAATGAAACAGACGCTCGGTGCCAAGGGTGCTGAAGAATAGTCCAAAACCAGGTCAGATTCAGTCAAGCGCACGTCTGTGGTGAGGTTAATTTGCTTCAGAAGGATTTCCCGGCAATGCTTACCTTGACCTCGCCAAGAAAATTAACCTGATGAGATTTTTCTTTTCACGAGATCGGCCGCAGTAAGTAGACTGTATCTATTCGTTGGATATTTTCTCATGTTTTGTTGTATTTGTCCATTTACGGTCTGTTTGAAGGAGCCAGCGAAGACAAAAATGTACTTTTGGTGCCTGACGAATGAAATATCTTTGGGGAGTTACATGTAATTTGCACCACGTTATTTTGATAGTTCATAGCTCAAAGCAACACGACTGAAACATTAAGACTATTACAGGCTAAATTTAACTTAGTAAACATTATAGCAATGTTTCCTCCGTTTGATTTGACTTCGTGACTGCTTAACAATTTACCTGCCGCTGCTTTTCTTTGCAATCTTTACCGTTAAGTTCTCATACTTTATTATTCGGGTAAATGTGGAGCGTGCAGCAGTCTGCATGGCAGCCAAAAGTGATTGCGATCTAGAAGAGACCAAGAGTACAGCTGCTCAGACGTAACTGGAATGCCATACTAGGCCTTTGCTTCTCCTATATGCAACAGCTGTGCAAAACAAGCAGTCAACCTCTTTAACCCCACCCAACGCTTGTTTGTTTGTACGACCCCACTGTGCCGTTTCACTACAGCTTCCGTCACGAACGGTGGTGCCATCGATATTGTCATTCTCTTTGCTGATTTATTTTGCTAGGTCTTCAACGGCAGTCGCTTTTCCTGAGTTTCGGAGGTGTTGAAAACTGTTTTGCATCTGCCTGTTTCTCAATCAGCAAGTCAGCGATTCTCTTAAAACAATTACTTTGGTTGAAATGACCGTTTTGAGGGGCGATCTATCAATGAGGAAGTGGGTGTACAGGACCTCACTGACACACAGGGGGAACCCTGGGGATGGCCCTGAGGGCTTAAACCCCTTCCTCCGGCCCCTGTCGCTGACCTGGTCTGACCCTAACCTAGCCTAACCTCGGCTGCTTAAGGTTGCAGGTCATGCTACTCTCACAAGGTCTCTATTTATTCTTTTATAAATTTTGGCATTTTTGTAAGTGCAATTTTAATGGAAGAGGTAATTTTTTAGTAAAATTCTGTCATCATTTACTCACCCTCAAGTGAGTTTTTCTTCCTCTGCTGAGCACAAAAGAAGATATTTGTAATCAAGCAGGAAACAGAAGCACCATTGACTGCCATAGTAGGAAAGAAAAATACTATGGAAGTCAGTGGTGCTCAAAAATGCTCAAATGTTTGGTTACAAACATTGCTCAAAATATTCAAAATAATTATTTTGTGTTCAAAAGAAATTTTTACAGGTATGGAACACCATGTGGGTCAGAAAATGTCATTTAAAAGTGTATTATTCTTGGCCAAAGTCGCCTTTAGTTTGCTCACTGGTAGTTGCAGACAAATATATTAAAACATAGTGGAAGTTCGTGAAGGGAGTAAATATAAAAGTATTGTACCGATTTTTTTCTGCAAAGCTGCTTTGAATTAATGTGTATTGTGGAAAGTGTGTTGATTTTTTCCATTTAATAAAATTATTTGGCTAGACTACAAGCTGCTAACAAAAAATAGCAAACTACATCAAAGTGAAGGCCAAAATTGAGAGTCAATTTTAAGATTATACTAAACTAAAATATAAACTAATTTATTGGCCATTAAAAACATGGTAGGAACAGCATTTAATTTAACGTTTTGCTATGAGAAAGAGGACATTGCATTTTTATGAACTATGGCTGCAAGACGATCAATCATGACTAATCGTTTGCAGAATAAAAGTTTTTGTTTACATTATATATGTGTGTAAATAAACAAACATGTATAATTTTAAGAAAAAAATATTTATATATTAAGTATTTATAATTATATATAATATAAATTGCATATAAATTTAAAACTCTATATACAAATGTAAATATTTATTAAAATTATACATGCATATTTGCGTATTTATAAATACATAATTATTAACTAATTCGCCGCCAGCCATTTTTGTGATTTTCACAAAAGTTTCACAAAATGCCTTCCAGGAAAATTTTCTTCTAAAAATATATAAACATACAAATATATTTTTTCGCTGCTTATAAACTCTTAAATATGGGTATTTGTCTTTAAAAATATTTTTTTTTTGGCAAAAAGTTGAAATTTGCATTTTTGTGAATGAATTTTGTTAGAGATCAGATTCAGAACGATTATCAAAACATATATAGAGTTTAAAATTTGTAAATAACGTTTTGGCTTCAGTTTTTTTTAATAAATTTTTATTCTGCAAATGATTAGTCACGATTAATCGTTTTGCAGCCCTGATATGAACATTGTATTGTTCAAATGAATAAATAAATAAATTGTACTACACTACAGTCTATGTGTGTACAACAAATAATAGTTATTGTTATTATTAAAATATGCTTTGGCTAGAAAACTTTAGCATGTCACATTAATTAAAGGCCTACCCTCCTTTTTGTTGAATAAATGAACAGAAATGCTATATTATTTGTGACCCAGTCTGTGAAAAACCCAGCTAGTGTCATTTTTTTATTTTCTTAATTTATTTCCTTCCTACATAATGTAAAGATCATTCTGTGACAATATGACCTTGACATCTTTAATATTGACTGAATAAGGTCATGTTAAAGATTGAAATCAAACTTTGATGATCCAAATCTCATTATTAGATTATGTGACTTCAGCCTGGATTTGACAGACAGGGTCACATTTGAAAACAGCTAAGGCATTTTAAAAAATTGTTAAGTTAGTTAAGTTTGTTAAGTAGCAATGCTTCTTTTAAGTACTTTCCATCACTGACTGACACTAATCGTAAGTCAATTATAGGTCATGGTTAAGCGGCAACCCATGAAACAATTTCATAATGCAGTAACCTGTTTCCTCTGCTACCAGAAACCAAACTAAACCCCAGTACACATGAATCATTAATGTATGCGATCATAAATCATTAGTTGGTGTGTTCATAGGGAGAAAATCTCCACACGTTTTTTTTCCGGCCAAAATAAAGATAACATTGAAAATCCTGCCAGAAAACACAATATCCTCCATTGTTTGTTTCTTGGATGTAAGCTCAGAGACCACATACTGTACAGTTTCTGATAGTGACAGTTGAGGAGACACAACTCTCAATGGATGCATGAGGTTAATGCTGGAATCTGGCCCCAAATGACACTGGATATGTCTAAGAATAGGAAGTTGTCACCGTTAAAGCATTTGACATACAGTTTTCATTATGCGTTTTGGTTAGAGCCAAGTGAAGACAGATGAGGTTAAATGCGATTAAACACTTTCACCAGACTGTAAAACAGGGAATTGGCCATTCACGTTTATATTTTTGTAAAATGTTGCATAACATCCTGCTTGCAATGCCTTTAATATAACCATAAAAACACAGTTTGGGGTGTTTCAGTCGAAAAAAGTCTGATCCATCCTGATCTCACAAGAATTCATACGTATTTTATGAGTTGGCTAATTCATACGTACAAAGTGAATCATACAAAAATATACTACTGTCGTAACAAAACCCCAACGTCACAGTGACAAAAGCAAATCGTACAAAAATGTATGAATGTGGTCGTACGAAATAATACGAATTAGCCGCATCGTAAAATGCGTATGAATTGCCATGAGATAGCATTGTTTAATCTCACATGAATTTGTATGTATTTTATGTGTTGGATAATTCTTATGAATTTGTATGAAGTGAATCGTACAAAAACGTACGATTGGTAGAAAAAAGTCACAGTGGCAAAAGCCAATCGTACAAAAATGTACGAATGTGATCATACGCATTAATACGAATTAGCCGCATCGTAAAATCCATATGAATTGCCATGAGATACCATTGTTTGATTTAACATAAATTTGTATGTATTTTATGTGTTGGATAATTCTTATGAATTTGTATGAAGTGAATCGTTCAAAAGGTACAATTAGTAGAAAAAAAGTCATAGTGGCAAAAGCCAATTGTACAAAAATGTACGAATTAATACAAATTAGCCGCATCGTAAAATACGTATTACTTGCCATGAGATAGCATGGTTTGATCTAACATAAATTTGTATGTATTTTATGTGTTGGATAATTCTTATGAATTTGTATGAAGTGAATCGTACAAAAACGTACGATTAGTAGAAAAAAGTCACACTGGCAAAAGCAAATCTTACAAAAAAGTATGAATGTGATCGTACGAATAAATCCGAATTAGCCGCGTCTTAAAATACGCATGAATTCCCATGAGATAGCGTTGATTGATCTCACATAAATTTGTATGTATTTAACGTGTTGGATAATTATTATGAATTTGTATGAAGTGAATCATACAAAAACGTACGATTCGTAGAAAAAAAGTCACAGTGACAAAAGCAAATCGTACAGAAATGTACAAATGTGGTCGTACGAATTAATACAAATTAGCCGCATTGTAAAATACGTATGAATTGCCATGAAATAGCATTGTTTGATCTCACATGAATTTGTATATATTTAATGTGTTGGATAATTCTTATGATTTTGTATGAAGTGAATCTTACAAAAAGTACGATTAGTAGAAAAAAGTCACAGTGGCAAACGCAAATCTTACAAAAATTTACGAATGTGGTCGTACAAATTAATACGAATTAGCTGCATCGTAAAATACGTATGAATTGCTTTGAAATAGCGTTGTTTGAATTCACATGAATTTGTATGTATTTTATGTGTTGGATTATTCTTATGAATTTGTATGAAGTTAATCGTACAAAAACGTACAAATTTGATCAATTAAATTGATATAAATTAGCCACCTTGTAAAATGCATCCTAATTGCCATGAGATTGTGTTGAAATGAATCCCTTTGGGGTAAAAACTCTAAACATGAGAATGCAAAAAAGTGCAGATCTTAAAGTGAGTTAATATAAGTCAAAAGTAACTGTAAATAAAAATTTTAATAAGTAGCCAAGTAACGCTATCAGTTAGTCAATGAAACTCAAAAACACAATTCAACGAACAACCATTACGTATGGCTTTAGTTTTTCCCATTAAGTTGAAGTTAATTGAATCATGCTATGATAAATTACATTGCCCGCTGCAAAAATGTTAAATGCTAAGCACAAATATCTGGATTTTAACAACATTGTTGAACTATTGCTCTTCAATGAAATTCACTCACCATATGCCTATAAAAGATTTGGCAACCGTGAGTACAACACATTCATATTATTTTCCACAGAGGTGTACAGTTACATTACTGCATGTGGAGCAGAACTTTCTTCACAGTCATTAAAATGAAATAAAAAAGTAAGACATGGCCACTTGTGTGTGGTTGTCTATGGGCAATGTGTACACTACAGTATATCTTTTTTGGACAGCTACTTTTGGCCAAACCAGGAAGTGTATCTTACTATCTTTAGATATAAAAGAAACTAGAGTGGATGTTGAAGGACTTCTGAATGTCCAATGAGGGTTGAAATGGCAATCCAGCTTAGATGTGATGTTAAGTAAACATTTCTTCTGGGACTAAAGCCATTTAGGGGCTCCTTTGGTTTGGCAATCGATTGGTTTCAATGACTTGTGGTTAAAGAATCACTTAATCGTCATCACTAGGTGATTAGTGATGTGATTTATTTCAATCCGTAAATCACAGACTGAGTATTTTACCAGTGCATGGGTTGTGCAGGACAAGGTGTAACTTTAAAAGCAACATCTTTGCATAGATATACAGCGGACGCCTGTATTACTCATCATGAGTATTATCAGTGAGTGATATACTAGCAAAAAAGGTGCTGTAGAATGCAAAACTGTTTTTATTAGCATAGATGAACAATAAGAGTTATCTTCATTGTAATGACATATCGTGAGCCTCAAGCATGTCTGTTTTCTCCTTCTTATGTAAACCGTGTGCATACAAAAGACCGCCAAAAAACAAGCCAATCCAACGCTATCTCACGAAAATTCGTACATATTTTACGAGTTGGCTAATTCATATTAATTCATACGACCACATTCGTAAGTTTTGGTACGATTTGCCTTGACCCCTGTGATGTTGGGGTTTGGTGCGGGGTTAGGGGTTCGGTTTCATTGTTGTTGTTGTTTTTAATGAGAATGGTACGATTTTGCACGATTAACTTCGTATGAATTGATGCGAATTAGCCAACTTGTAAAATATGTATGATTTCTCGTGAGATCAGGCTGGCCAATCATAACACCAACTGTGAAGTTGGTGGACGTATGCCTTAACATTAAATTACACATTTAATTAATTTGCCCTAATTATGTTGTTACAATGCTTAAAACAAAGTTGTGACTGCTGAGATAGTGCTATATGCTAGTTAATGCTATATGCTAACGTTTAGGCTGAAGTTCTATGATTGATGTTACAATTATGTTTTGCAGGTCCATACTGAAAAAAAAAACTTGGAAATGGAAACATCCATTAACAATCTCCAAACAATTGATTATCCTCAAAATCTGTATCTTCGTGCGATACAGGCTCAAACATAAGGTTTATTTGCACACACACAGAGCTACTGAACTGAACTGCTCTAAGAAACAGCCAATCAGAGCAAAGCTCAACATTATAATTCATGACCCTTTCAAAATAAGGTAAAAATAGACCATTTCATTAAGGCAAATCCTAGTGTTGTAATTGGACATGTAAAACAGTCTCTGTATAATTTTTGCACTTAATAAAGTCACAGACCTTCTATGTAGATATCAGAGAACAATTATTTCAATGCATTTTTGTCACCTTTAATATAAATGCTGACCACACAAACTCTTCTGCTAAAAACAGGGACGCAATTTTAGTTTGGGTTTATTCAGTTATAAGAAATCTCTTCTGTGAGGAGGGACTAATTCATCATCTTATTCATTGAAAGACACTTTATTCATACATTCAAACCAAAGGTGCTTTCTTCTATTGTTTTGTAATTACACGCTATTGTACTTTTGTGGCATATTGTTGAGTTTGCGTAATGTATCGCCAATGTTTGAATGTTTCACTATTTGAAAAATGGTTCATATTTTCTTTTGTCCTCTGCTGGTCTTGTGGTCAGTATGGTTTCACCCCATTTTATTGTAGATTTAATGACTGCTTATTGTTGCTTACATAAAGATTCAATGGTTAACAGTTTATTACACCCGTTTGTGCAAGGCATCATAATATTTAGGAATGAAAGGCCCGCTGCTCCATTTATTTTCATTTGTTATCTGACAACGACACCAAGGTAACTGCAAAGTGTGCATTCAAAATTGATTGAAAGGTTTGGCTCAACAAAAGTTAACCTACCCCAGCCACACGATGTCACAAGCGCAAGGACTCGATGCACGTTTGGCAAAAACACATTAATTTTAAATTACCAGAGACAGCTAATATTATACCTGACCCGTGTCCGAGGCACACATGAAACTTTCAGACCTGAACACGCTCGATCTCGGGTCGGACCTCGGGTTTAGGATATAAGTGGCCCCTTGAAGACCTCTAATAGGAATAAGGTGGATATTCCTTTCAGCCTCGCACTTAACATTCGCTACATTCGTAATGAGCTGAACTCTTACCAAAGTGTAAGTAGCAATTGTCTTATTTTCATTGACATGACTTACGGTACCATATCTCACGGCAAGTCGTGTTATAGTCACAAAATATTTGATAAATGTATTCGATATTCTGCTTTTTTCCCGTGCCATTTCGTGTCCGTGGCACGACTTTCTTTATAGTGTCATATTGTTTTTTTTTCCTATTTTTAAATCATTGTCGCTTGGGGATAGGGTTAGATTTTTGGGGTTTGGATGTCTGAAATGTAACAGAAAGTGATTCTAACCCCAACCCCAAGTGACAATGGTAAAAAAATATATATATACATAAAATGACACAAAAAAGAAAGTCGTGCCATGGACACGAAAAACTATTTAAAGAAATTTGTGCTGAATGACACGAAAAAGACATTCATTCTCAATGGCACAAAAAAGCAGAATATTGTGACATGAACACAAATAAATTACTCAAATAATTTGTGACTATAACACGACTTGCCATGACATAGGGTTGGACATGATATATATCCGAGTGCAATGTAGGACAGGACTTGATTTCATCCATCGAAAACTGATTGGATTGTTGGAAGTTGGGCCATGTTGCTTATTTATCCTGCAATCTTTTCCTGAGCAGGAACAAGTCTATGGTAGCTCCGCCCTTGTGTCATTCCTCATGCCAGGAAGTAAAGAGAGAGGATAGTTGAGAGGTGATAAAAGAGAACTGATGGTAGGATGAAACTTTTTTTTTGAAAGCAGAGGGTCTGTTCTTTCATTAGATATATTGTTTGTTTATATATTCAAAGAAGAACATTTTCTGAAAGGCATTAAACTTTTGTGAAAATAATGAAAAATGCTGGCGCTGGCTGGCAATTTTTTTAAAAACGCTGGCGGGAAAGAGTTAAGAAATATTCGGACTAAATATCTATACATTCTTGGTCTCAAATTATTCATATTTTGAAGAAGAAAATATGAAATGACTATTTTATAAGACTTTTATGCAACCAGCCACTTATGCTCTTGTATTAATCAAAGAGAATCTCACAACATTGTGCTTGCGAATCTCACTCGCATTCTCCAGGGATGCAGCCAAACCGACCACCAGGCTAAAGTGTGGCTGTATTTGATCACGACTGGATGAATGCAGATCTGAGCGAATAAGCCAGTCGACCTGGTTCGCATTTGCTCTCGTCCAAACTCTAAGAAATCTTTACCCCAGGCTCCAGCATAAGCATAAAGCTTCTAACAACCTTTCAACACATTACTACCACAAACGTATCAGGCATAGAGAGAGAGAGAGAGAGAGAGAGAGAGAGAGAGAGAGAGAGAGAGAGAGAGATTTATCATGCAGGCTTGGGTTCCTTTTGCACACAGTTTAGTTTCTTTCTTCCCCATCTTATTAAATATGAATAATTTTTCACAGAGGCCCACAGTGGATTTAAACAGTAAAACTTAGCTGGTAATGATGAAAATAGGTTAAACCAGGTGTTTCACTTTCACTAAAAGTGCTCAGATATCATTTGCCGCTGAGTTTATAAAACTCTCATTATTAGGAAATCTGTTATATCCATCGAAGATAGAAATGTACCTATCATAAAGAATAAAGTATTAACATAAAATGTGATTTCCATTGTAAATGTCTGCCTATTAATACAATTCCTAGGATATTTTCAAATTTAAGGGCTATGAAAATAGAAATAAGTATTGAATTAAGAAAACCCTTATCTATCTTAGATTGTGCCACCGGTCATCACTGATTTGAATGGACACACATGGCCTCATTTTCAAAACAAAATGGCCCCCGGTAACCAATAGCCTCACATTCTTACAGAGGGATACAACAAGGTCAGGGTTCAAAGGTCAAAGTAGGTAGATCGTACCCACAGCTGTGCGCAATGAGGAGTAAATATGTTGGCCGCGCGTGACCTTTAGTGTCAGCGCTTCCCGAGACCCTTTCCCCCCGAATCACATCTGGCCTTGATTCCTGAAACACCAGGTATCAGAGGAGGAGAGATTTCTTAGCTGATTGTTTGTTAGTCCTTCATTAACCTAAGCTCCACCCGCACCCCTTTTGCCCTGTCATTTGCCTAATGATTGACAGCTCAAAGACTCCTGTGATCAGAAGCTTGCACGAGTCAATTCTGTTTCTTATCAGCAAGATCTGTTTCTTATCAACAACATCTAAATCTAGATCTTCGCTTGAGTTAACAGATAATATAGCAGAGAAGTAAAAATCTAATTATTTTATACACCTTTAAGAAGTGATGCGTTTTGCTAGCTGCGTATCCAATAACCTTCAAATTGAGCAAATTAAAATTGCAAATTGAAAACATGCCCAATGGAACGATGTCAGTTTTGCAAAAACTCCCAAACTGTATATTGCATAAAGTTTTTAAACTCACATACGGTAAGATGTTTTTTTTTTTTCGAAAGGTTACTGCCCCAGTGACAAATAAGGACCATTTTTTGACGATTCTTTTTTATGTGTGTGCGACGGCACAAATGTGATACTAGCGGTGGGCGATATGACCAAAATCTTCTATCACAATAGGATTCGTTTTATATCATGATAACGATATGTATCACGGTAGAGTTTTTTATGTTTTAATAAGGGTTTCTTTTATTAAAATCTTTAATACCATAGAAATGTTCATAATTCTCAAAAAAAAAAAACTTATACAAGCATAAAAAGAAGATACAAACAAACAAAACTCAAGATCAGTGAAGAGAAACAGTCAATGATAAAGGAATGGTCGTGTTTCTAAGGATACTGGCAAAGACAGGAATTTTGATGCATATATGTATATATGTATTTAAATCCAATAAAGCGCGACTTGGGCGCTTCTCACAGACAGAAAGAGCAGCGGTTGCGCGACTTGCGTGCTCCTCACACACAGAAAGATCGCCTGCAAATAGATCTGTTGTTTTGTGTTTCAATGGCTCAAAATAACTTGTTTTAAAACTCTGGTGCGTAGCCTCTTATGGAACGGCTGAAATTCCACAAGGGGGCGCATTTGTTCCTAAGACGTTGCACAATAAACATGACATCCGAATATATTCATTATAAATCGTGAATGAAAAGTGAGATTCGAACGAATGTCCGGTAGTGAACTAATTGTATACACTATTTAAATCGTAATTCGGTCAGAAACGTCAAGATTGTGAGATGAACAAATCGTTTTGGATTAAAAGGCTTGGATATTCCAATTCCTTGGACTTTTGGGGATTTATGAACAATTTGTTTTGGACAATTTCACCGAAGAGGATAAAGGGAAGATTTTGAAGGTAAGTAAATATCCTAAATCGGCGGCGCCCGGTTCAGGTAACTAACAACTAGATTACAGTTTTATGACTGCTAAAAATCATATTATGCTTTGTGTGTGCGCTTAATGGAATCCCGAAAGTCTAAGCTGTACAACGATGTGCCGCATGACCGTATATTTTGAAGATTTAATGCTTCAAAGTTACAATGACGTAATGCAGCCTCACGTGCAAGGGAGGGGGTGTACCGTGTACGGCACAGTGTTCCTTATCAGGTTAAATCCATGTACAAACGTTACATTTTCGTGACAACACACAGACGCGTGACTTGGGCGCGATAGAGACCTCGATAGAGACGATAGTTCAAAAACTCTACCGCTTGACAAATTTTTACCAGTTAATCTTGTCTACCGGTTTATCGCCCACCCCTATGTGATACATGTAAGACACACTATGCAGTTATTTTACCTTATTATACAAGCTTTAAAGTTATTTCGGTGGTAAACAAAGTCATAGTAGGGTGAATCATCCTCCTGTTGAAGCTCGGGGAGGATGCCCCTAGCAAAACCAACAATGCAGGCTTGAGAGAAGCGCCCCTGACAAATCTCGCGAGAATCACGACTTGCTTTACGGCAACAACGTCACACACGTTAGGCTTGTTCGACTTCATGGGGCGCTGCAAGAACCGACCGTTGGATGACGTCAAAGTACCGCGAGAATGATCCGAGACGGCACTTTGACGTCATCCGGCTGTCGGTTCTTGCAGCGCCGCATGAAGTCGATCAAGCCTATAACAACAACTGCATGCGTGAATTTGAGACGTGAGGCTGAACTATTTAAAAGTTAAGAAAGCGCATTCGGAAGAGATTAGGAAAAGAGAATCTGACCGCGTTAGGAACCAGACAAGAGTCCCACTCGGTCAGGCTTTTACTCGTTGGCGTGAGCTTAAAGACAGCACTGGATCCAACAGGGATGCTGATCTGACGATCTTGTTGATGGACTAGTAAGTAAATCTCTTATTTGTAAACTTGTTTGCGGTCTATGTTGTATGTTGTTGCGCTTGCTTGTAAGCATGTCATGCAATTATCATGACAACAGTTGTCAATATCTCACATAATTATCAGGACATAAATAAAGCCTAGAGGCTGTAAATAGTGTAAACATGCACAATTTGCAAACTATAATGATAAATAGCAATAATCATGTATAGTGACATTATAACGGCCAATGTTATGAAATAATGCAACGTACACAATTAACTTTATCATGGCATTTTATAATGTTTACATTACAATAAAAGAACACAAATGAAATGATACAGTAGACATAGACTATAGACTGTTTACTTGTGATTTAGCTGCAATCATGTAAAAACGTTATAAGCCAGCAAACGCGGTACTTTATTGTTATATGCCTACTCTACACTTAAACTTCTTATTATCCTATAACCATCATCTGTAGTTGAGTAGACTATGCAGTAGCCTAATATTTGTATGAAATTGTGAAACATTAACTGGTCATTATCTTCGGAGGTGTACAGAGTGGGGGTGAAAAATTACGATAGTTGCAAGTATTCTCCAGCGACTCTAGGGGTCTCTGTTTGACAAAAACGCCGCAAATGCATAGAGAGCCTTTATGGGGCGGTTCACATTTTGCGTCTAAATCCGCGCAGAAAACGCGACCATCGGTTGGTTCTTGTCACATGACCTGCAGTGCCCTTGCGGCATCCTAGAAAGTTGAAATGTTTCTTCCATTACGTCGCTTCCATTATGAGCACGCATATCGCACGACTACATTTGAAATAACGAACTTGAGAGCACAAAAGATGCGAAATGTGAATCGCCCCTAAGGCATCAATTACACACCACAATAACAAATTCTTATAAATAGTAGCTTAAATGGAGGACAGACGTTTTCTGACTAGTTGAGCTGAAGAAATGAAAAAAGTATTTTAGCTTTTCCGGCACGCTGAAAGAAGCCTTTATTTTTACCAATACAACACACTTGAAGGTTAAATGAGAAATTACATTTTATGATTTTATGTCTTCAAAGAACTCACAAGTTGTATAGAGAGAAAAATGGCTATTAATTAGTCAAATCTCTCTTCTACAACCATTATATTTATGTATTCAGCAGATGCTTTCATCCAAAGCTCATACATTTTATCGCTTTCTCTGGGAATATGATGTTAATGTTGCTACAACATGTGAACAGATGACCACCGAAGAACTTTAATTTTAAAAACTTCACTAAGCAGCTCCACAGTATAGAAATAACATCAAACAGATGATAAATGACTCTGACCTTCACCTCCTAAGCAGGAGCCACATTGTCTCGTGACTCCTGCCGACTCCCAAACCAATGACCAGACATGCACACAAGTGCTACCATGGGGCAAGTTCAGATCAGAGAGCATCGGATGTGTGTTCTTATTTTGGCATTTACATAAAATGCATTTTAATCCAACTGAATTATTTCAATTGATTGTCAAATTTGATCATCTATCAAGTTAAAGACGTAAACGTGTATGATCGGTGCTTAAAAGGGGATCAAATTAAATTTAGTGTAACTTTAAAGAGAGTTCATTTTACATTAAACTAGTCAACTGACTAATCAGTTGGTCAACTAGTTGATCATCGCGAAAGATCCATAGTTATTATCAGCTTATCTCCAGTCAGATCTCCCATTTCTATACACGTCATTATCATAATATATTTTATTTATCAGACAAGCCAGCTTGGATGCATTCTCTTCACCACCTGTTAGTGATGCGCTTTTCCATGCGACCGCATGCAAATGAGGCCGCAGCCCTGTGAATAATTGAGCCGAGAGGGGCATCTTCAAAGTGTAGGCAGCAGATGTCTTCTGTCCCCGGGGAGCTTAGCATGAAGAAATTGATAAATAAAGAAAGCTTGTGGAAATGCAGATGGATGTGGCCAAGAAGAAACAGAGGGCAGGGATGCCGATTAATTCCTGCTGGCAAGACTGTTCACATGACTGCATGTACAGTAAGAAGGATGTTGAAGACGTGGACTTATGGGGAAGATAAGATTTCAGATGATTCGATCACCATAAGGGGTTGTGTTACGGTAGTTCTTTGAGCTCTTCTCAAAATGTTAAATGGGACATTTCACAAGACTTTTTTAAGATGTCAAATAAATCTTTGGTGTCCCCAGAGTATGTATGTGAAGTTATAGCTCAAAATGTCATATAGATAATTTATTATAGCCTGTTAAAATTGCCGCAAGGTGTGAGCAAAATGTGCCATTTTGTGTCTTTAAAATGCAAATAAGCTGATCTCTTCACTAAATGGCAGTGCTGTGGTTGGATAGTGCAGATTAAGAGGTGGTATTATCCCCTTCTGACATCACAAGGTAGCCAAATTTCAATTATCTATTTTTTTCACACGCTTGCAGAGAATGGTTTACCAGTTACTGGGTTGATCTTTTACACATTTTCTAGGTTGATAGAAGCACTGGGGACCTAATTATAGCACTTAAAGAGGGAAAATGTCAGATTTTCATTATATGTCCCCTTTAAATTTGTGCATTCTGCTTGTTTAAATGATTGGAAATGCAATCTGAAACCAATGCACTAAGATGTGTGTTATTACTGTGTTTTTAGCATGTAAATGTCCTATGGTAAATTCTTTTTTTAAGACTGCATGTGCCAATCAGTCCCGAAAACTTTAAAACTTTTCGAGTGAAATCAAAGCAATAAATCAAGTGAGGTTGTACTCTGCATTGATTTTAAAACAGGTCAATTGGTAAAGCCAGTGTAGGCTTACTACTTTTATAAGATGACAGCAACTATTATAGACCGTTTCATCGGACACACGTGCGGTGACGCGATACGCGTCTGGTCCGAACTTTACTTCCGGTTTCAGTTTTTTTTAATGGTCTGACTAGTTCAGTTTAAACTGAACTCTTGAACCTTTTTTTCTAACCTCTATGTGTTGTTTATTTTGCTTGTTATATAAATAAACTTAGTTTAAAGTACATTTATTCTTAGCGGAGTTTACCAGAAGTTACGTGTTGACCACGAAAGCTGCTTGTTTATGTTGTTACTGCTGAAACCGTCAATAAATGACTTCCCTGTCTAAGTTACATTATTAGTTTAATTGTTATAATTCCCAAGTAACTTGCCACATTAATAAAGGAAAATAGTACAAAAATATTAGTATGTGTATTTTTCAGGATTTTACAACAACAACTTCAGAAAAGGCTCTTTCACTCATAATATAATACAATACACTACACTACAATACAATACAATACAATACAATATAATACAATACAATACAATACAATACAATACAATAGGTTTTTTTTCTCAGGGGGTCTGAATACTTTCAGAATACACTGTAAAATACAATACAATACAATACAATACATAAAAACACTATAAAAAAGTAAGAAAGAAATGATTCTTTGGAGGAACTTGGTGCACATACCGGTAATACTTTATTATATTATATTTATAATCATTATTTTTAGTGTATTCAAATAAATGGTGTCTCAAAATAGCACAGTGGACAATCTTAAACAATCTTAAAGTATTACTCCACTTTCTTAAAAAAAAATCCCAATGATTTACTCACCCCCATGTATTCTAAAATGTTGATGTCTTTCTTTGTTTAGTCGAGAAGACATTAATTACAAAAAAATATGTACTTTTAAACCATGACTTCTCATCTTGCACTATCGATGTGACATGCCAGTGCGACCTCACGTAATGCGTCATGACGTCGAAAGGTCAAGCAGGACGAATGCGAAAGACGAGTATTTGTGGTTTAAAAGTACTTTTTTTTTCTTGCCGAAAATGGCAATCACTTTAAGACCCTTATGCCTCAGTTGGGATCGTTTAGTGCCCTTTGAAGCTGCGTTGAAACTGCAATTTTAAACTGCATTGAAACTGTTGGGGTCCAATAAAGTCTATTAAATGGAGAAAAATGAAATTACATTTTCATTTTAAATTTAAAATGTTTTAAAAGCAACCAACAGTACAAACTTAAATTGTTGAGAAATAAAGATTTTTTCAACAGTTTGAACACTATTAAAAAATGTAAGAATTAAATCAAATTAGAATAATATCAATTTTCAACATATACAACAGCATTAGCGCGGGACAAAAGTAACAAGTGTTGACCCGACAGGATCTCCTCACATTTTAACCCGATTTACTTTTATTTTGAAAAACTCAGAGAAGTCAAACTTCAGGATGTGTTAGAGCACTAAATAACCTGTAGATTGATCAGTACTTTAACAAATGAAACCAGAAACACAACGCGTTATAAGAACAAAATGACCGCTTTAGGAATTTACTTATCATGGTTAAAAACACCTTTCTGGATCTACACGCGGAAAACGGTGAGTAAATAACACAATAGTTTTCAGCTCTGTCAGGGGTTGTATGCCTAAGATGCTGTCGTAGTTTGGGATGCAAATGTTATCAGGGCTCAGAGAAAATCCCTTTGTTACTTTCGTCCCGCGTTACTTTTGCCCCGGTTCTCCCCTACTAAAGACTATTTACAAAAATACAAAGTACTAAGTACAAAGCAAAGTTGCAAAAAAGCACCCTTTGTTTCAAGAAAATAACTTTTTTATCCTCTTTGAATCTTTGTCACCTATTCACTTATATATTCGGTCTCCATTTACCCCCAAACGTTTTGGGGCCTTCTGTCACGGGTGTGCACACGAGAGAAGAGGAGGATGACGGGCCTTAATAAACAGATGAACCAGATGACAGATGATAAATATACACAAAACATTAATGGAGAATGTAAAGAATTACAGAGTATTTATGGAGTCCAGATAACAGGTGAAGACAATAATCAACGATGGTAGATGACGTGGTGCAAAGGACTACAGTATAAGAAATGGAGTTTGGTGAGTGAGGGCAGATAATGGGGGGATCGTGGCACCTACTTGGCTAATCAAAGTCTTTATTTTCACATCAAAATTCCCCCCAAAAATGATTTGCTACTTTTAACCTTTTAAAACAATGGTTAATAGCAAAATAAGACCAATTATTAGAAAGGAATCAACCTAAATAAGTGATTGATTAGTTTAAGATTTTTCTTATCTAGCTTTATTCGTAAACATTTGTTACTTGCACATTTTTGCACATTGATGATGCAAACAGACTGCAGCACACAAATAAGATCAGTTTGGAGCTTGTGTTATATATAACGTTTACAGAGCTATCAATCACCTGAATGGCCAATCACCATTATGTCTCTGAAATATTTCTCTGGAAGTCCAAGTGAGGTCCAAGTGTTTTATAGTTATTAAGGAGAAATTCCTAATCCTCTTAAGTAAATCATTTCCCATTTCGTCAACCTCACACACAATTACTTAGTGGCTTTGGTTTCCAACAATCCATCTTACTGAGTCTTCTATTCACCATTTTGTTTGTCGCAGTGAAAACCCGTTTAAGTTCGCAGTGACATGCCACGACAATACCTTTGTTGATCGCAAAGCGATGAAACAGAAAATTGCCAATTAGCGACAGTCTCCTTATAAAGACAAAGCGGGAGACAGTCAATGGAATTGGTGCTGCTGAGGTCTCATTAAAAAAGACTGGATAGGAAAGTTGGAAGCAGAACAACGCTCATGGACAATTAGATCAATATCACGCATATCTGCCTGATGCCAACCGAGTGTTAATGAGCCTCAGACAGCAAAGAAACCTAATTAAAAACCAGTCACAGTATGAAGCCATCTTCAAATAGATTTGTGAACAAAAAATATCAACTCGGATGGATCAATAATCACAGCAGGGTGTCACGGATGGTGATAATAAAGCTATAATGTATTTAATGGGCAACGACCAAAAATACATAAAGTTTGTTACACATCTAAACCAGGATTTACACATTTACATTTAGCCATTTACAGTAGCAGACGCTGTTATCCAAAATTTAGGAGAAAAATAAAGTGATTTGTCATAGGGAGGCAATAAAAGGTGCTTATACTAAGCATTTGAGTAGGTAAACATTCTCAGATGTCTTGGAAGAACGGTTAAAAGGACACAAATTATAAAGAGTTAACAGAAAATGAGCAGCGTGACCACATTGCTTCTATTAACATCACCAAAGCTGTTTGTGCTATGAGCATGTTAGGAACTTGAATTAGTTTAAGATCTTTACCATGATCTAAATGTTTGTGTGACAAAGTCTTGCTTTCACATTTAAGACAGCTTAAAACTTTAAAGGTAAATGGCTTGGGTACTGTAGCTGTTTTCTGCCATTGTCATTGAGTCCTAAGTGATTTTTGGATGTTACTTGCATGTTCTGGGTGGTACGTAAAGTCAAAGTCCTTTTAAGGAAGTTGTGTCACTGCACGGCCATATGGGTGATTCTCACAAAACCATTGAAACACCACGGCACTAATGATTTTAGCTTTAAAATGTGTAATATAGTAACATTAAAAAGCATCAGAATTAACACAATACTGTGTTCTACCTTGCACAATGTGTGATTTTAACATAAGAATTTATAATTGTAAATTTTATCTCATTTTCTGCTGAAATTCTCATTACCGCAATGTGTCCGGCTGTGTTTGAACATGCGTTATGTTGTAATTTAATAAAATTAACACAAAAATATTGAGAAAAAAAATAAATGGATGTTTTGCTAGACTACTTTAGATGACAGAAAAAAGTTTACTGAATATTCATGTATAATAATAATGAAGAAAAATTTGGAAAATGATGTGTCCATGCCTGGTGTTCTCATCCTCCGCAACACTTTTTGAGAACAGTTTAAGCACACATACAGAATTTTAAAAATAAAGTTTGATTTTGAGTGACCAAGCACATGGACCAGTTACTTCAAGATGGCTACCAGGTAAGATCATTTTTTTACAGTTAATTTGAAATATTGTCTTGTCAGAATGTTTACACGACATTTTGATTATCATTAGCGCAACAGATGCTTATTAAATGTTAATTTAATTAATAGAAGCATAATACTTTGATTTTAAATGCATGTGCAGAATCTCCAAATTATGTTCTTTCAGGTTTGTCATGTCATTTTGAAAATATGTCAGTGTTGATGTTTTTTGACTGTTGCGGTAATGAGATTTTTTAGGACAATTTTTTTTAATTATGTTACAAAAAGTTTTAAAATATAAGTAAAATTTATTAAATTAATTTTACCAATTAATACAGAATTTGTTTTTCAATGTCTGGTGGGAAAAAAGTAAATTTAAGCAATTTTTACATTTTCATGCTTGACATTTTTAAAACCAAGTTTTCGTGAGAATCACCCATATAGTCAACGCCTCCAGGTCTTGTTAGAACCATAGATATGTATAATAAAGGCTAGATGTCTCGCCTGCACTTCTGGCCAATTGAGTGGGAACATCCGCATTTGGCGGCCATCTTACCACAATGTTACCAGTGAGCGATCGCCCTGTGGTAAGATGGCCGCCAGGCCGTAACACATCTAGCCTTTATTATACATATCTATGGTTAGAACAAGACGTGTCGATTCTGCACATGTGCAAAGCCCCTCCCCAAGAAAATTTCATTCTTTAACGGTTGACGATTGGCTTTATACAGTAAGGTGGAACTATGTGGCCATACTGGCTGTAAAAGATCTCCCCATTCATACAGTATCAATACCAGTGACGCATATTGTTAATATTAAGTGTCTTTGCTAAAGTGTTGCAAAGAGGTTTATAAGTTGCTAGGGGAACCTGGGTGGCTGCTAGGGTTTCTAATTAGGGATGCAGCGATATCAAATTTCTGGGCCAATACTGGTATTCGATTACTTAGAATGACACCTGATACCGATAGTTTTGCCTTTTACTCCTTGTTTTAAATATTATGTTGTGAAAACCTAAAAGTGCACAGCGTACAAACTGCAATTCTGTTGTCACTAGCTGCATTTACATGGACAATTGTAATCGGTTTAAATGTTCATGCTCCATGTAAACACCTCAATCTGTAAAAAAAGAGCCAATCCGATTAAATAACTAATCCGCTTCAGACGGGTTGGTTTATACCTTTTGTAATCCGCTCAAAAGGACATGTAAACACTTGATCAGATGGATAACTGAAACTGGGACACTCTGCGCATGTGCAATATTCTTCTTTTCTTTTTTAATGGAGGTTAAAGGTGCATTTCTGCCACCTACAGGCGTGCGATGACGTAGAATTGGCGTAAAGTCGTCTGACGCAAAGAACGCAAGTTTGTTTTGTTGGAGGGAGTCACATGAAGTGACTGTCTTGTCAATCTTAAAATGTTCCTAATCTCCTTTCAATCCTCTGTAATGTGATACGAGACAGCATTGTCCGGTAAGTCCATGATTTATACTCTACATATATGATCCACAACGCTTGTTTTTGGACTCGCTCCCTCGGACGTTCTCTACAGCACCGCGTTTTTTGGCACACGTGAATGGATGTTTTTGCTGCAGCTTAATAATCAGGGAGGCACAAAGCTCCGTGTGCTCGTCGTTTATTAATTATGACCTGAAATAGATGCATAACGATTTTACCACAGGGATGATTTTTATGCGCGTCTTGAAGCAGCGCAAAACCATATTTGTGCAATGTGCGCATGTCAAATTATCAAATCTGATTTTAAGTTGTGCCATATAAACACGCACATCAATTAAAGGCAAATCTTATTAAAGGCACAGTGTGTAAATTTTAGCACCATCTAGTGGTGAGGTTGCGAATTGCAACCAACGACTCAGTCCACTGCTCACCCCTCACTTTTAAAATGCATAGAGAAGCTACAGTAGCCGCCATCTGAAAAACATGTCCTTGTCGAAAAACTTAGTAAAAAAGTTTGTCCGTTAAGGGCTTCTGTAGAAACATGGCGGCACAAAATGGTGACTTCCACGTAAGGGGACCCTCGTGTATGTAGATAAAAACATCTCATTCAAAAGTAATAAAAACATAATGGTTCGTTATAAAAAGGTCTTTATACACCCCTGATAATATAGTTTTGTATATTATTTTGCATTTCTGTCAAGAGGTCCAAAGTTTGTCTGCTAATGGCTTCTGTAGAAACATGGCGGCACAAAATGGTGACTTCCACATAAGGGGACCCTTGTGTATGTACATAAAAATGTCTCATTCTAAAGTAATAAAAACTTAACGATTCATTATGTAAAGGTCTTTATACACCCCTGATAATATAGTTTTGTATATAATTTTGCATAGAGGTCCTTCTAAAAATGACACACTGCACCTTTAAGTGTGATAGGATTTATCATTCATAATGATTTCCTTCCGATTGAGGCAAAAGGTGTCCATGTAAACGTAGCGATTGTCACCCAACTCGAAATAATCAACCACCATGAGTTTCTGCCTCGATCGGACGATGTTTGATAGTGGGACAATCAACTGATGTCTCTATAGACAGTTTCATCGGACGCACGTGCGCTGCCGCGATACACGTCTGGATTCGAACTTTACTTCCGGTTTCATTTTTTTTAATGGTCTGACTAGTTGCTAAACTGATCTCTTGAACAAATGCCTCGTCGAAAATAACAAATGTTTTGGTTTCCTAGGTAATCTATGTGTTGTTTTGCTTGTTATATAAATAAACTATGTTTAAAGAACTTTGTTATTATTTATTCTTAGCGGAGTTCACCGGAAGTTACGTGCCGACCGCTTGTTTATGTTGTTACTGCTGAAACCGTCTATAATAGTAAAAAATGCTTTTATCTACTGATACAGATTATTGATCTCTATTGATCAGATTATATCGATCCCTTGTATTGATTAATTCTTAAGTCATTTTTGAAGCCACCTATTTGCTTATGCAAAGCGATTTCTGAAAGAAGAAAAGTTCATATTGGTACATATTTGTTCTTAAATGGTACATATTTGGACCTTTTTAAAAGGTACCGTCCCAGTGGCAACTTTTCTTCCTTTACATTTGAGAGTGTGGGAGTTTCACAGATTGAGTATAAAGTATCCTAAAAGCTCTTGAAGAAACTATACTCCAAAAGAGTTAGGAGGTTAGAAATAACCTTGACCGTAAGTATGAGAAAATAGACGTTTAATGATGAGATGGAGGCAGAGAAACGGAGAAATAAACCAAAAGTGCATTAGATTACATTTAACATCAAAATGACACACTAAATAGGTGCTCAAGTAGTGCGCTCTGGAAACCCTTCAAAGGACTGAGTCAGGAAAAGGAGTTTTTCCCGGAGATGCAATGCATTTAAATGCTTGTTCAATAAGGTAGACTGACCCCATGAAACTTTGGCCTCACCACACAAATTTGTCTGCATGCCAGTGAATGCCTGAGTGAGTGTGTGTGTTTGTGTGTGCGTGTAAGAATAACATCTCAATTATCAAAAGCGCGCTGAAATATCAGCTAAAAATTGTGGTTAAAATGTGTAAGCAAGACCAACTTGAAGGAAAGAGTCATTAAATAGAGAGCGAACCACTAATATAATTGTATACAAAGTGAAATGCAAAAGTGTCGGCATAATAATTGCACTAGAGTGACCCTAACTTTGTGTCTTTAAAGATGAACAAATTTAAAACTTTTACAAAGTAAGAACTTGACATGGGGTCAGTAAAGTAAAAATCATGAATAAAATATTAAGATAAAACAAAGCAATGATTTTATATAATGACACGGTTGTCTCTTGCAAAAAACAGACACATCAGGTAATGTTTTAGGTGTCCATATTGTCCATTGAAAAATGGGACGCAAGAATATATGTGAACATTTCCAAATAATTAAGTAAGTAATGTTTACCTTATAAATACCACCAATTGTTTCCAAACAAGAAAGTTTGACCTATCAAACAAACAAGACTATGTTTTTTATAGCACCACACTGTTTAAACTATTTGTTGTAATCAGAGATAAAAGAATGTAATAAAAAAATACAAACGTCAAGCGCTATACAAAGAATTAAAAAGCAATCCCTTCTTTTACTTTACCAAACATATGTTCCAGAGATCAACTATTATCCATGTGTAATATGCGAATGTCAACCCAACTATGGAAGTATCTAGTTTCGCGCCACAAAGTCAAAGGTTCTGATGTTTCAATCAGGCATTAATGTGGCTCTTTTCTTGCCCACAAGCATGGCAAGACGATTTATACGTCAGACAAAATCATTCCAGGAGGATGAACAGTAGTGTGTGTAGCGGATGAGATAATGCTTTTCACCAATGCCTATTGAGATATCCATTCATCAAACTTTTGGGCCGGGTTAACCACAGTCCTTGTCTTGAAGATGTTAGACGAAAGACATCGGTACGAGTGTTTGAGGTGATTAGACAGGGATGGTAACGGAAACCCAAGCTCCAGATGAGCTCTAGCCAAACACATGTTCATCACCACGCCTATCATCACAAACATTAGACTCCATGTGAACGCCGTCCAAGTAAATGCGCACTCTCTACATGAAATGCTTTTCGAGACCATCACCCAACCATATGCCAGATGTAACCACATCCCTTGTATTGTAAGCAAGAAATGCATTCAGTTCGGTATTAAAATGTCTTTCCCGTTTAAATCGCAGAATGTTGCATTTAAAAGTTCATCCTAAGGTTTTGTGGTGTAAAGTTTTACGCCAACAAAATAACATTCAATACAGTTTGATAGTGCTAATACCGTAATAATACTGTATGCAAACTTTATTATTTTCATTACTGAAATGAGTATTACAAATAATAATCATACATTGTATTTATACATTTTGTATAGAAAAACTTTACTGCATTACAGTACTGAGAATTTTCATTTGATAAAAACTAAGCTGTTTTACAATGCTGGTTGTGAGGGTGTTTTCAGTCTTAATAATTTGCCTGTGGATGTTATTGTGCACACATTTCCCGTAGCTTTAGGAAGATTATGCCAATGATGTAATGATTGATTAATCTGATGGTCTTGTTGTCTGTCTCTCCCAACCCACAATTTTCCATAGCTGCTTTTGATTAGCAATCAGAGGGCCCATTAGACACACTAATGTTCTGTTTCCAGAGCCTCACATTTATCACATGGGGTCATTTTGTCCTGCTTCTTGGGCTCTTTTTTAAGGATTAGAACGTAGACTTATAATTTACTGTATCACTGGGATAAACAGTAGATCTATATGCAACAAAAATTAATTTCTTTACATTAAAATAGCCTTTTTTTTTTGCTTTATCTGGATTTTTAAAAAATGAAATATTCATCCTAAAATGTGACTCAGCTAAAGTTATTTTTTGTGTTTTACTGTTTTCTACATAACATCATAATGTGAAGATCATTGTGTGAAAATATAACCTTGATATCTTTAATATTGACTGAGTAAGGTCATGTCAAAGATAGAAAATCATGTGAAATCCAACTTTAATTCCCCTTATCTTATCATTAGATTATGAGACTTTAGCCTGGATTTCAAAAAAAAAACATTTAAAACCAAAAGTGAACTGTTTTATAATTGGTCTATGTATTTATGATACAGAAAATACTGGAAAGGACTGAGAAATTACTGCCATGTATTTTTGTCAAATAGTTCAAAATATCATGCCCACAACACATCTATTGTGAAAAATGCATTTGTTGCTTTAGACATACCATGGTTTATTCTTCTCTGATGTAACACATAAAATACAAATCGATATAGATTAGAATAAAATAGAAATCGATTGAGAAAGCGCTATAGAATAGAAATCGTTTTTTAAAAATCGCTATATGATTGAATAGAATTCGGTATCGAATAGAAATCGGTGTAGAATAGAAATCAAGATAGAATATAATAGAAGTGGGTTTGGAATCGGTACAAACACCGATGTAGAATATAACTGAAATCGCTATAGAACTCGATTTAAAGAACAGTATAGAATATGATAGCAACCAATATAGAATAGAAACCGATATAGACATCGATTTAGAAATCAATATAGAATAGAAATCAATTTAGATATCGATTTAGAAGTAGAATTGATAAAGAGTAGAATATAAATCGATATAGAATAGATATATAATATAATATAATATAATATAATATAATATAATATAATATAATATAATATAATATAATATAATATAATATAATATAATAGAAATTGATATAGAAATTGATATAGAAATCGGTATAGAATAGACATCTGTATAAGTTTGGAAACCGGTACAGACATCGATTTAGAAATCAATATAGAATAGAATAAAGTAGAATAGAAATCACTTCAGATATCGATTTAGAACTCGGTATAGAGTAGAATAGAAACTGATATAGAATAGAAATATAATATAATATAATATAATATAATATACACTCTAAAAAAATTGCTGTAATTTTGCAGCTGGTTGCCAGCAACTTACTGTAGAAGATAAAGTAAAAAAAAACGTTTCATGTTCATTTAACTTTGAACAAAATGTTGCCAGTAAATAACATAAATGTAAAATCTACAGTAAGTTACTGGCAGCTAGTTGCCATTAATACCCATTAATACTGTAATTTCTACAGACATTTTTTACAGTGTAATGTAATATAATCTATCTATCTATCTATCTATCTATCTATCTATCTATCTATCTATCTATCTATCTATCTATCTATCTATCTATCTATCTATCTATCTGTATATATAAGATAGAGTAGAAATTTATATAGAAATCGATATAGAATCGTTATAGAATAAAACATAAATCGATATAGAACTCAATTTAAAGAGCATTAAAGAAAAGGATAGCAATCAGTATAGAATAGAAACCGATATAGACATCGATTTAGAAATCAATATAGAATAGAAATCAATTTAGATATTGATTTAGAAATCAATATAGAGTAGAATAGAAATTGATATAGAAATCAGTATAGAATAGAAATCGGTTTAGGTTTGGAATCGGTACAGACACCGATGTAGAATGAGACAGAAGTCGGTATAGAACTCGGTTTAAAGGTTGATATAGAATAGGATAGCAAATGATATCGAATAGAATAGAAACCAATATAGACATCGATTTAGAAATCAGTATAGAATACAATAGAATAAAATAGAATAGAAAACATTATAGAAATAAATAGAATTAAATAGAAATGGATATAGAATAGAATAGAAAGCAATTAAGAAGTTGATGTAGAATAGATATAGAACAGAACAGAGCTGTATGTGCTGTTCTTTTGTCTTGAACAAATTTACACAAGAGTCTTAAACAGGTTTTAAGGAGGCTAAAAGTGGCCATGGTTAGAGAAACATGTGTGCTCAAATACAATACATTACAGACAATGCATAGTCTGTTTTTGGGTTTGATGTGCTGGGGATTATGGAGAAACTAAAACCAAAACTAAAATGTTCCACAACAACAGACAGGACCAATTACATCACCTCAGGATAATCTGACAAGTGCTTTTCCGCAGAAATTGTATTTTGTATGGCAACCGCTTGAATAAAAGCCTACAAGCAGAAAACACATGGCTTGCATGCAGAGACCTTATATCTGGGTTTACCCCACACTACCCTGAATACTTTAAATTCAGCCCTCCAAACATCACAGATAACCTTGATCTCCTAAATGTGTCTGATGCTAGTTAACCTTTGGGGTCTGTCAAATATGAGAACATTCATGAAGTGCAAATTTAAATTTGAATAATTTAATAAATAATATAAAAATAAATGTTAAAAAAATGCTAATTTTATAACTCCTATCTATTCTGCAAAGGTTAAACATTGAGACAAATTTCCTCTAAATTAAAATGAATGTAAATAGTTGTTTTGTCTCCTAGATGATAACTGGGTGGCAGTCACATTAGACAACAAGGTACAGTGTCAGAAAAAAATTGTCAAAAAAAAAAAAATTCTGGGGCAGTACCCTTTAAAAAGGTCATAATATGTACCATTGATGTATCAATAATTATTTTTACATTATAATGAAGAAATGCACATTTGCTATTGCTTGTAAATGTGTAAATAGCAGCATGTATGGTACTGCACATTATTCAGTAAAACTAAGCAAGTCTTTCTAAAGCCTTGATTTTCAAGAACTGCCTAACTTTTTAACTAACACCCATTTACACATCTGCCTTGAGCGTGACCCAGAGACACGGCTCACAAAACCGTGAAACCGCGCAATCAGACTGCAATTCTGGACATCTTTAATGGCCGTGTTTTATGAGAATGTCTTTTTGCTTTGTGTATTCAGCTGTATCAGGTCCCACCAACACCACAGTTCTGAATCCTCCAGGAACATCTAAGGAACGCGGGTCACCCGGCCCATGTATGATTAAATTACCAGAATTAAAGCCTTTCCATTGCTCTCCATTGAATTCTGGAATGGCTGTTATGAAAAGGAGGTGCTTTTGTGAAACACAATAAAATGCTTTTCTAGCGTAAAAAAAAAACATTGAAGCTTTCTAACCCCATTTACAACATTCCCCATACTTCTGGGTGAAAACAGTCTGCGTACCTCAAAGTTATCTGTCCCAGTCAAGCACAAAGACTGATTTAAAAGAAAGCGGACCAATTGTAAACATTTAGCAGTGGTACAGAGGTAAACAAGTTTAAAATGCTGTGATTGCCAAAAGGTTCTCATGGCGCCAAGAGCTAAATTGGTTTACAGATTGATGCATTAGGAAAATGCTGATGAAAACGTAATTACAAACATAACATTAACATAAAGTACGACCCGGAATGCGGTAAAAGTTAAATCATTAGCTAATTCCACAAAGATGGAGTTAAAGAAATGGACTAAAGCCTTGTTTATGCTCGATGCGTTCACTCTGGCGTGAACCACAGCGGTCTGGGCGCGCACCTCACAGGCGCTGAGAGACATTTGGACTCTTTTATGCGCCCCACCGATTAATTCTGATGAAATCGCTGCACTGTCTGATACATGATAGCACTGTCTACGCAAGACACAGCGGTGACTTCAAAACCTCTCAGCGGTCTACAAATAACAGGCCGCAGTCCATATTTTGGACTGTGTGTTTAAGCTTTTTTAAGCATAGTTCCCCTTCTCTACTTTCCTAAAATATGAGCAGGAAAATCTCACAGATATTAGAATAGACAGGTGACGGGTAAAATGACAGTCAAGAATTTCATTTAATCTCCAATAATAATTACAGTGTTTCTAAAACATGTGATGAAAAAAGATCTTGAAAATTATTTTAAGATACAGTATATTTTATTTAAAATATCTTGAAATTTTATGCCTTAAAATTAAATAACGAGATATTATCTCAAAATAATTAAACATGTTCTTGAAATAATAAGCTTTGATATTTCATGATGACTTGTATTATTTTTTCATCACATATTGTTCAGAACCACTGAAAAAAAATATAATAAAATTAAAAATTTTATACAAATAAAATTTGTATTTAAAAATAAAAATACTAATAACATGAATAATAATTAATAAATAATTAATAAGATTAATCAATTAATAACAATTTGTAATTAACAACTTTTGCAACTGTAGTATCCAGATACTTTGTTTGTGTGTTTGCATGTCACCCAAAAAACTCTTAAACCATAGCTGTAATTCTCAAGTATTTTAAAATTTAAAATACAGGTATAGGGCTATTCTTTGGGTAATTTATTAATTGTACTAAAAAGTGTCAGACAAATATTTTTATATTATTCTATGAAGTACAGCTGCAATACTGCACATGCTGATATGCACGGCTGCGCGAAACATAGCCTCGATGAGGTCATTCTTGGCATGCACAGGCTTGCTTGGAGCGGAAAAAACCCATGTTGGTACCACACATTGATGTAGTATACTTGAAAAAATCATTTCAGTCTAGACTGTCTACAAAAGTCTGCACAGGAAAGGGTGTTAGTGGTAATAACTTGGTATTGTTACATTCTTGCATTGTAAATGTTTCGGGTGAAAAAACTGTTCATGAATGGAGTCACATTTATTATACACAGTATTAAAAGTATAAAGCGCCTCACAGGGAGTAATCTAATCCAACATGCTTGACGCAGATATTACTAGTAAGTATTTTAATATACACCAAGAATAACAAAGAGAAAACCATGAAGCAATAATAATATAATAAAAAAAGGATCACTATAACTCAGGGCTGTATACTGTATGTTGGGACAGCTGAATGCAAACACGGTAACATAGCATATAATTAATCACATTTAATTATATTTATAACATATAAGCCTGGTTTCACAGACATGGCTTAAATCTAGTCCCAGACTAAAAACACCACAGTTTTTTTATATTTTACTATGTTCTTACCTCAACTTAAACAAATTAATACATACTTATCTTTTTTAATGCATGCACTTAATCTTTGTATAGCACATTGTGAATTTCAATTCAATTCAATTCAATTTTATTTATATAGCGCTTTTCACAAGTGTTAATTGTTGCAAAGCAGCTTTACATGAGAAGATGTAGAGGAGAACACCGAAAATCAATAGATAATATAAGAAGTAGAGATAGCGGCTAAGGTTAAACCATACAAGCGAGCATATTAATAATTTAACGTATACAGTAAAGTGCTAATTTAAGCCAAAGTTGGCTGACTCTCCCTGGGACGAAAAAAACCCCTAGGAAAAAACCCAATGGGAAATACTCCTAGAAGGACAAAAACCCAATGGGAGGAATTAATATATATTTATATATATATATTAGGGGTGTGACGAGATCTCGTGCGACGAGATCTCGCGAGATTAAATATGTATCGCGAGATTAAGTGTGTCTCGCGAGATTTTCTGGCCGTTTCTTAAATAAAAGACTGCATCCTTCGGAGGTCGCATTTTTAAACTGCATTTACTTCATAAAGACTGTCTTATTAGAGACTACTAACAATTATAAAGTTTACTAATAATTTAGTTAATCGCAAATTGTTGTAATATGCTCACGACTTGCGAATGTAATGCTCAGTTAATGATCTGAAATAAACCTTAATGACGTATGCAGCCTGCATATGCGACCTCCGGAGGATGCAGCTTTCTGTTTGAAGTCTCACGTTCACGTTTTGAACCAGCTGTAGCTTGTTTACCTGATTTGCATGGCATCCCCCGAGTAGCGAGTTACAATAGTCTATTCTAGAGGTCATAAAAGCATGGATAAGCTTTTCTGCGTCTGATGCAGACAGCATATGGGGTATTTTTGAGATATTTCTAAGATGATATCGATTGGTTAGATACGATCTAAACCAGGCTAACGCCTGACAACTGATGCCAACATAGTTTTCTAGTCTATTGAGTAAGATTCTATTGAATGTGTTTAGCATTTAGCCTAGCCCCATTCATTTCTAAACGCAAAATGCATGAAAAGCACCATTCGCGCGTACCGCGACAGACGCTCAATTCGTGCCATTCGCGCGAAATAGACGCACGAATGAGGCAGAATTGCGTCTACCGTGCCATGCAAAACGCCTCATCCGCGCCACGAGACTTCCATACCCGCGTCAACGCGTCTTCACATTGACTTAACATTGAAATCACTCGCGCTTGACGCCTCTACCGCGGCTAGTGTAAACGCAGCATTAGGATCCAAACAGAGATGAAGTTAGAAGCCACCAGCCACTATTTGGCAAAAAAAGTGGCAATTTTTTAAGCGGATAAAAAATGAGAACTATATTGCATGGCGGAAGAGCACTTAGTTTGCAGCACTTCGACCTCGACACGCAGTAACGAGGTCGAAGTGCTGCAAACTAACAATATAGTTCTCATTTTTTATCCCCTTAAAAAAATCGCCACGCTTTATTTTGTGCCACCATACTTATTCGTGTAACTACTCATGTAACAGTCTTTAAATAGGGAAAACACGCAAGTGTTTGATGGCTTCTAAATTCGTCCCTGTTTGGATCCTAAGGAATGAATGGGGCTAGGCTAAATGCTAACACATTTACGCCGCGCTGTACAAAGATTAAATGCACGCATTGAAAAAAGATTGGTATGTATTAATTCGTCTAAGTTGAGCTAAGAACATAGTAAAATATTAAAAAACGTGGTGTTTTCCTTTAATTTAAACTAATTTAGGCATAGTCCTGGATTATTCTAAGTCTTATCTAAAACTGGGCCATAAAGTTTAAACTTTTTTGTTTATAGTGCTTCTTCAATCGAACTGTCCAACTTACAGATAAAAAAAATTACAGCATTGCAAACTAAATAAAAATCTCCATTTAGATGTATTTAAACTTTTTAAGGCTGTTCTAAGCAACTTTTCCATTATGACACACCAGCGTTCAGCAGGCTGACCTAAAAATCTCTTTAAATGAACATTATTCATACTGCTGGTGTACAGGGCTTTAGACCTCGGTTAATTTGAGCTGCCACCTGTTTTGTAGAGACTAAATGGATTTCGAGTTTTCAATAAATTGCTTCTTGTGCAACAAGTTAGTGGAAACATTACTAAGAATATATTAAGCCTCACAGTAAACCTACAGAGCAACCCGCCGGCCCATTGGAGGCAGTTAAAACGCAGCCACATGGAAATCATTATGAAATACAATTTATCTCCTGTATAGCTCCAAACGTCTGATCTGGAGAGAGGTGGATTCATGAAATATTCCTAGTATGCCCAACCTTAAACCATGCACAAATATGCACACACCTTAAAGACAATGTTAAGTAACTTTTGTAAATGTGATTTATTTTTTATTTTATCTAAATAGCTAACCAAAATGGCAAGATCTTATCTGATATAGCACTTTATATTACACTGGCTGTACGTTTTTATTTTTTTTTTTACTTATAAATCTATTTACTGTTTGTGAGTGGATCTTGAATTTCTGCGGGGATATCAGTCTGTCAAACTGTGAATCTTTCTCAAACCCATCTGCAATTCCAATTGTTCCAGACTAGCCAAGCATATCCATGCAGCACCTGACAGGACTACCTTATAGGGCAGGTACTCTAAGACAAAGTGTGGAAAGGGGAGAAAGTGAAACAGAGGTCCAGCATTCTTGCAGGTCTGGAGCTCATTATGAATTCCAATCATGGCCTTTCCCACTAAACAGCCCTCGGGAAGCTCGGCGCGCATGCCGTTCCAGTGCTGCCTCTGTCCATCACAATCCAGGTGGGGCTCTGTGGAGCATTCGGTTTCTTTTATAAAATTGGGTTCACCCCTGAGATTCAGCTGAGAATCATGGGACAGTGACAGTGATTTAACTTCAAGGTTGACCGTGAACGTATGTGTACTCCTGTGGGGGACGTTAAAAAGTGATGGACGTTTCACATTGCCTGTATCTCGCTGGGCCTCAGACAGGACACAGATGCACTATATATGCACTAATATAATTTAGGGAATATTGCGATGTTGGACATAATGTAAGAAATATGAGATCTGGTTTGGGATAGACTTGTATTGTTGTTCTGTCTTTCAGGAAATTGCACTTCTGCAGGTGATGTGTATGAATACTGCCGTGTTGTGGTGAGAGAGGGAACTACAATCAACGGATAAATTATTAGGCTATTCAAAACAACAACCTAAAAACCACCAAATTAAACACAACACTGATTTTAAAGAAATATCTAGTTTTGAGATTAAAATGTATCTGAACTTATTATACTGTGCAAAAGTATTAAGCTACAATGCCACCATTACATTTTTTTTTTTTTGCAATGGTATAATGACCATACTATATTTATTATTTATCAGTCTCTTTATTTGAATACAAGTAAATACAGGAAATATGTATGCACATAAAAAACACGCAAATTATAAGCTAAAGTGTAAAGTATTTAGTGTGAGCTCTTCTTACACTTGAGCAATTGCAGGAACCAGCAGTCTCTCTTAAACCTAAATTAAATTACATTTTCTAAGAACTTTGTACAATACTGTATAATAAAGGAAAGTGTAAATCTCCTGAAAGGTCCTGCAAACTAACAAATTACATTTTAGAAATAATATTACATGTTAATACTATTTGTGTCTGTTTAAAATGGTGTGCCATTCCTTTTTATTACCTAATACTTAAAATGACCATCTTGCAAATGATAAAACATAAACTTACTAAAATTAAAGACAAGAAGATTTGAGACATATCAAGAATACACACCAGAACATAGTGTTTTGAAATTTTTTTCTTTTGACATGGACCAATTTGGCATTACCTAGCAACTGTTCAGAACACCCTAGCAACCAAATATAAGTATGCTAAAACTACTTGGAGAGCTTAAGCAACCACACAGCAACACCCTGGCAACGATCCACAAAACCCAGTAGCAACCCCAGAAGACAGAAGAACTACTTTAAACAACTTAGCAACCATATACCGTAACAATGCCCTGATGGCTAATCAAACAACCTAGCAACCACATATCAAAATGCAAAAAATAATAAGAACATCTTAGCAACCACATAACAATGCCCTGCCAATCACACACAACACCCTAGCAACCACATACATTATCATCAGCTAAAACCACTCAAAACATCTAAGCAACCGTATAGCAATACATTGGCAACCACACACAAAACTCTTGCAACCACAAATTAACATGCGAAAATTACTCAAAACATTTTAGTAACTATATAGCAATGTCCTGGCAACCACCCACAACACCATAGCAACCACATACTGTACCGTATCAACATGCTAAAAATATACAAACATCTTAGCAACCGTAAAGCAATGCCATGGCAACCAGCCAAAACACCCTAGCAACCACTGACAGAATTAACCTGCTAAAAACTAGTTTAAACACTTTAACTCTTTCGCCGCCAGCGTTTTTTTTTTTAAAGTTGCCAGCAAGCGCCAGTGTTTTTCATGATTTTCACAACAGAGCGATCTTTAAAACAGACACGGACATGCCGCCGCTTGTCATAGGGCAATACTTCCGGGTTTAAAAAGTTGCGGAAGTGGATAATAGGGGTATTGCGGAAACCCGGAAAGACTCGTCATTGGAAGGGAAGCGTTTTCTCTTGATTGACGAGATATCTTGTCAATGGCGGCGAACGAGTTAAAGGAGTAGTCCACTTTAAAGATGGGCCCATTAACTTTTCATAGTAGGAAATAAAAATACTATGGTAAGTCAATGGGCCTCATCTTTAAATTGGACTACTCCTTTAATTACCGCATAGCAATATCCTGGCAACCAGCCACAACACCCTAGCAACCACATACTGTACAATATCAGCATGCTAAAACTACTCAAAACATCTTAGCAGCCATAGAGAAATGCCCTTACAACCACCCACAACACCCTAGCAACTACAGGGAGTATTAACCTGCTAAAAACTACTTTGAGCTTTTTAATAACCGCATTTTAATGTCCTGTTGACCACCCACCACACCCTAGCAACCATGTACAGTCTCAACATACTGAAAACTACTCAAAACATCTTAACAACTGTATAGAAAATGCCCTGACAACCACCCACAACACCCTAGCAACCACATACTGTACAGTATCAACATGTTAAAACTACATAAAAATAAATTTTAGCATACATATACCAATTACCTGCCAACCACCCACAACACCCTACGGTAGAAACCACATACTGTACAGTATCAGCATGCTAAAACAACAATAAACATCTAAGCAACCATATAGCAATGCCCTGGCAACCACCCACAGTACCCTAGCAACCAAAGACAGTATTACCCTGCTAAAAAACTACTTTTATTACTACAAAGCAATTTCCTGGCCACCACCCACAACACCCTAGCAAACACATACTTTAGTATCAACATGCTAAAACTCCGCAAACATCTTAGCAACCATATAGCAATGCCCTGGCAACCACCCACAACACCCTATGGTAGAAACTGCGTACTGTACAGTATCAACATGCTAACACTACTCAAAACATCTTAGCCACCATATAGCAATGCACTGGCAACCACCCACAACACCCTACGGTAAAAACCACATACTGTACAGTATCAACATGATAAAACTTCTGAAAACATTTTAGCAACTGTATAGCAATACCCTGGCAACCACCCACAACGCCCTAGCAACCACTGACAGTAATACCCTGCTAAAAACTACTTTGAACACTTTAATAATGAAATAGCAATGCCCTGGTCACCACCAACACCCTAGCAACCACATACTGTAGTATCAACATGCTAAAACTACACAAAACATCTTAGCAACCATATAGCAATGCCCTGGCAACCACCCACAACACCCTACGGTAGGACCCGCATACTTTACAGTATCAACATGCTAAAACTACTCAAAACATCTTAGCAACCATATAGCAATGCCCTGGCAACCACCTACAGCAACCTACGGTAGAAACCGCATAATGTACAGTATCAACATGCTAAAACTACACAAAACATCTTAGCAACCATATAGCAATGCCCTGGCAACCACCCACAACACCCTACGGTAGGACCCGCATACTTTACAGTATCAACATGCTAAAACTACTCAAAACATCTTAGCAACCATATAGCAATGCCCTGGCAACCACCTACAGCAACCTACGGTAGAAACCGCATAATGTACAGTATCAACATGCTAAAACTACACAAAACATCTTAGCAACCATATAGCAATGCCCTGGCAACCACCCACAACACCCTACGGTAGGACCCGCATACTTTACAGTATCAACATGCTAAAACTACTCAAAACATCTTAGCAACCATATAGCAATGCCCTGGCAACCACCTACAGCAACCTACGGTAGAAACCGCATAATGTACAGTATCAACATGCTAAAACTACACAAAACATCTAAGCAATCATATAGCAATGCCCTGGCAATCACTCACAGCAACCTACGGTAGAAACTACATAATGTACAGTATCAACATGCTAAAACTTCTGAAAACATTTTAGCAACTGTATAGCAATGCCCTGGCAACCACCCACAACGCCCTAGCAACCACAGACAGTAATACTCTGCTAAAAACTACTTTGAACACTTTAATAACGAAATAGCAATGCCCTGGCCACCACCACCACCAACACCCTAGCAACCACATACTGTAGTATCAACATGCTAAAACTACACAAAACATCTTAGCAACCATATAGCAATACCCTGACAACCACAGACAGTATTACCCTGCTAAAAAAATACTTTAATTACTACAATGCAATTCACTGGCCACCACACACAACACCCTAGCAAACACATACTGTAGTATCAACATGCTAAAACTACACAAAACATCTTAGCAACCATACAGCAATGCCATGGCAACCACCTAAAAGACCCTACGGTAGAAACCGCATACTATACAGTATCAACATGCTAAAACTTCTCAAAACATCTTAGCAAGCATATAGCAATGCCCTGGCAACCAGCCACAACACCCTAGCATTCTGTGATGTCAAAATCAATGTTACTGTATATGTTGACAGCATGAGCCACCATTAATTTATTGATCAAAAGTCCATGCGTTGGTTATAGATACAGTGCAGTACTGTTGTCAACATTCTCCTTCTGTGTCTGCACAAGCGGATACTCAAGCGTGCTTCCCCGCTGATTCCTAATTCAAACGCTACCACACTCGTACAGCATGCCAGGGTGCCTGGGTGTATGGCGAGCAGACTGTGAAGAAACAGCGTGCCACAGGGCCTAAGGAACGCTTTGATGATGTAAATGTGAGGGAAACGAAGAAAGAGGCCGATATCCTGTGAATGCTAGTTTTACTCTGCTGTATTCATCACTGACAGCCAGAACCTCAGCAAAGCCTTTTCATCTCCTTATTTTGTTTACGGTAACTCTAGCACACGTATTTGCTTAAAGCTCACGTCTGTAAATCGCAGGATGTCACGTCAAAATTAAAGTGTGCAGTGATGGACACGAATCTGTTTTGTGTAGCGGCAGACAGAGCTGTCAGAGAAACTCTGACAGCTCTTAGACAATTACAACAAAGAAAGTGATGTTAAAAATATCCCTACTGTAAACCAAAACCCTATGGTAAAATAAGATGCCATTTAAAGTGATCAAAGTCCATACAAGGCACAGGGAAAATTGTTTTTGAGGGCCATATTGTTCTGGTTCAAAGCAGACACTGCTGTTACATTTGACATTATTATCTGAAATGCCATTAATGGAAAGAGAAAGGCGTTTTGATTTAACTTTTATGATATTACATTTGTTTCTACTTTTACTTTTAAAAGGACACTCCACTTTTTTTGAAAATATGCTCATTTTCCAGCTCCCCTAGGGGTAAGCATTTGATTTTTACATTTTTGGAATCTATTCAGCTGATCTCCGGGTCTGACGGTACTACTTTTTGCATAGCTTAGCATAATTCATTGAATCTGATTAGACCATTAGCATCGCGCTCAAAATAACCAAAGATATTTGATATTTTTCCTATTTAAAACTTGACTCTTCTGTAGTTACATCGTGTACTAAGACCGACAGAAAATTAAAAGTTGTGATTTTCTAGGCAGATATGGCTAAGCAATATACTCTAAACTCTTTGGTTATTTTTTTAGCGCGATGCTAATGGTCTAATCAGATTCAATGGATTATGCTAAGCTATGCTAAAAGTGGTAGCGCCAGACCTGGAGATCGGCTGAATGGATTCCAAAACGGAAAAAAACAAATGTTTTACTCTAGGGGAGCTGGAAAATGAATACATGTATATTTTTAAAAAAAGTGGAGTGTCCCTTTAAGTAGAACAGTGATTGTTTGGACAATATAAAAGTATGTTTCTTAAAGGGATAGTTCACCCAAAAATGAAAACTCTGTCATAATTTATTCACCATCAAGTTGCTTTAAAGCTGCATAAATGTCTATGTTTTGAGCTGTGTGTAACCAAACGGTTTTGGGGCACCATTGACTTTAATAGTATTTTTTCCTGCTATGGAAGTCAATTGTGCTCCAAAACTGTCTGGTTACAAACGTTCATCAATATATCTTCATTTGTGTTCAACAGAACAAAGAAACTCATTCAGGTTTACAACAACATGAGGGTGAGTAAATGATGACACACTTTTCATTTTTGGATGAACTGTCCCTTTAAGTGTATCATTAATCTTTTGCTCTTATAAATTTACATCTGAATTTCAAATACAAATGCAATCCTTAACCATTTTGAGCTATAAAGTTTATTTGTATGAACAAATGTGAATAGCGTTAAGTATTGTGCATACTGTAGATGCAAGTGTATTGCATTGTATAATACATTGGGTTGGTTTCCCGGACAGGGATTAGCTTAATCCAAGACTAGGCCTCAATTTTATTAGTAAATATAACTAGTTTTAACAAACATGCCTTACTACAAACATTACTGGTGTGCATTTTGAAGCAAAACAAAGGTCACTGATGTATTTTAAGATATGTAAGTTCAAGTTGTTTTCAGTTTTGACAGCTCTAAAAAATTTTTAAATCTAGGACTAGTCTAATCCCTGTCCGGGAAACGCCCCATTGTCAATTAAATATTATTTACACTATAAAAAAATGCAGCATGAACTTAAAACAAATTTGGCTTGTGGTATGTTGAAATAATTTAAATAAATCAAGTTTTTTAAGTTAAATTAACAAAAAAAGCGTTTTTGAACAAATGTCAGCGTTTTCTTTTTACACATGTCTGTAACTAATAAATAGGGTCAGTCTTTGATATGTAATTTACTTTTAGCATAATCTACAAAAGCTGTATGATCCAAACCTTACATTGAATAAAAACAATGATGACACAAAAGATGGACGAAAGATTTTGTAAACACAAAAACAGAGCGGTTGTGTCTGTTTTTACACCCAGTAATTTTATTTGACAGAGCGGTCTGGCACGCATTACAGTGTGGTCCCCAGTCTCCAGCCTAATTTTTAATGTAAAGACATTTTTTAATATTCTCCTGCACCTTTCAAGTGCCCTTAACAGTGTGCCTTTGATTAGACTGAGTCTATCCTCTGATCTGACACATGCGATGGCACATGGATTCAAAGAGACTGTAATCACGAACCATCTATAAGCCAAGCCTGTGAAATAAACGATAAGAGCATCCAGAGTATTCAAATTACAGCTGTGTTTGCCAAACTTTGACTGGCTTCTCAACGAGAGGCATTTCTATTTAACTTTAACCTGGATCGGTGCCAAGCGCAAGATAAATGTCTTTCGTCTACCTTGTGCCATCTCTCTCTCTCTCTCTCTCTCTCTCTCTCTCTCTCTCTCTCTCTCTCTCTCTCTCTTTAAGCGATGGTTCACACAGATATAGAGCACTGAGTTACCAGTCATGCTAATTGCAGATAAAACAACAATCAGGATGAGTTAATCCCAGGTGAGGATGACAGGCAATATAATCGAATTAATCCCAAATCCCAGAAGAGTTAAGGAAATAAATTGCTTTAAAGAAACATGGGGCAGAATTTCAGATTGGTATTGGACGACCGCAACACAGCATTATTTATTTATCCAGCTTTGATGCTGTGTGTCTAGTTACTCAATAGGGAAGCTAAGCAATAAAACTTCCTCGAATCTCGGAATTGGCATGTTGGTTCCAATTTTTCTTACTCCATATGGCTTGGGACTTCTTTCTCCACCGTAAGGCTTGTTTCATGCTTTTATTTGCCACCAGACGAAAATCACACCCAAGAATGGTATTATCACACCTATTCTAAACAAGACGCATGATGTTTAATGTATGAATCCGGTCTGTAATGCAAACAGGTAAAGTTTAGTACAGTACTGGTTTAGGAGTTAGGAACAAATCCCTAGCAAGTACACTCTCAGAAAAAAGGTTTAAAACTTTACCTTTTCCGTTGTTGGGGTGATACACTAAGGTTACGCTTTGTACCTTTACAGGTATATATAACATCATACAATCTTGTACCTTTTTGGGTACATCGCTGTACCTTAAGGATCTATTGTGTACCTTTAAAGGTACAGTTATGTTTTGTACCTCTAAACTTCAAAGCAACATGCAGACTTTTTGGGACTTTAGCTTATTCACCATATCCCCCAGAGTTAGATAAGTCCATACATAGCTTTTTCAACTACGTGCATTCCATAACTCTGTCTGACGCACCCACCGCTAGCCTAGCTTAGCACAAAGACTGGAAGTAAATGGCTCCAGCTAGCATACTGCTCCCAATAAGTGACAAAATAACGCCAACATTTTCCTATTTACAGTATATGTTTGATTTGTATAGTCACAGCGTGTACAAATAACAAGGTCATATGAAACACAGCCATCTTTTAACCGTATACATACTGGGAACTATATTCTCAGAAGGCGAAGAACTGCTACTTGGGCATTTTTTTAAATGCTGGGTTACTTTTAACCTAGCGTTGGGTCAACAAGGGATGAGCCCAGCACCATGGGTTGTATATTTAACATATGATGGGTTGTTTTAACCCATTGTTTGGTCAAATATAAACATTTTCTTGGTTTATTTAAAGGACAAGTTGGGTATTTTACACTTAAAGCCCTGTTTTCAGATTGTTTATGATGAAATAGAACAGTTTTTACTGAAATTTGGACATATGACGCTGTCCCGAGAATCCTCGGGTGCTCCCTCCACCACCTCCCACCTCCACAATGGGTGTATATGTGCACTGGAACAATCCTTCCTAAAATGCATTAAATTTTTGTTTACAAAGACGTGAAACTCACCGAGTGGTCAGGTGTGTTCAATTAAGCCATAATGTGGTCAGGGGTGTTCACTGATATGCTCACACAAAAATCGCTGCAAAAGATGCTTTCCAACAAGTTTTATTGTAGTTTTTGTCCAACTCCACTGACTTGTATTAGATATGCAGTGAGGTACGGTATAACTTCGCGCCGGGAACGTTGTTTGTATTCTTGCAATAGACCCCTTCACAGTTCACGTCACAGGCAGTTCCCACTGCGCATGTCGGGGTCAGAAAAGTCATTACAGCAGATTGAGTTGCGTATTATTCGGTATCGTCAAAAATGCCTACTTACGTCGTGGGCTTTGAAAATCGCACCAGGTCTGACGTTAAGTTTTTCGGGATTTCTGCAGAATCTCAAAAACAAAAAATACAACATCTGTGTCTGCAAGCAATTAAAGGAATAGTATGTAGGATTGTGTCCAAAACTGATATTGCAATTACAAAACTTGTGGCTAAAACTGGTACTGCAATCACACAACCGGTGGCCAATACACAACATGACAACATAAACATCAGTTGAGGGCTGCAACCCCACTTTTTAAATGACAATATCCTGGCCAGACCACTGTTGTGAATAATATAAGTATTTGAAATGAAAATGATTTCTTAATGTCTACTGACATATCAGGGCCATTTTATGATTAATTGATATAAATTTCGTACATACTGTTCCTTCAAACGTGCAGACTGGGACAATGCAAAGATCAAAGAGGCTTGTGTTTGTAGTGCTCACTTTATTTCAGGTAAATCATCATTTTTCAGTCCTGTTAAATTAAACTAGGAAGCCTAAATGGTATGAACAGTTTGACCCCATGCTGCGCACGCACACGATAGTCATTCAATGTTTACAAACCTTAAAGGGGTCTATTGGCAAAGGCGGATTATCGCCACCAACTGGGCTGAAGTGTCTATTATTCAAGCTCTCAACAGAAGAAGGTACGGGAGTGAGGCGTTTGGAAAAATAGGTCCACAAGTTTACAACGAATGGTTAAACACCTGTTGGAAAGAACGACGTCAAATTCAGAACGATTATCAATCATACACAGAGTTTAAAATTTGTAAATAACGTTTTGGCTTCGTTTTATTTTTTCCAAAATTTGGGAAGCTCAGTTTTGCAGATTAACATAAAAATTAATCAGAAACACGTTTTTGTTTATGCAAATGTTTTCTCTTAATTGACGAGATAACTTGTCAATGGCGGGGAAAGAGTTAATCACACTCATTGTGTGCCTTTGAACCCAGTAATGGACAAAAAATGCATTTGCTCTATTCTGTTCCTGACAGTGATTTGGGTTTGTGGAGATTTAAAATGAGCTTTGCTGGTACTGTAAGTTTGCCATGTGGTTTAGTTTGTGAATGATTGTTTGTATTGTTTGCAGATTGTAGACTAAAATGTGACTGGCAAACAGAAAATAAGATTCTTAAGTAATAAAAAAGTAAAACATGTATTGCAGAATGACTGTCAGGTCGTACATTCCTGCTGCATCAGAAATACTGGAAGAACTTCACGTCGATCCTTGCATATCATGACAGTTTGCTATGATTTATATCTATCAAGCTTCAAAAAATGGTAAGTTATCAAAACCACTCCAGACAATTCAAAAAGCTACATTATCATTTTTTCACTCGATCCGAAAGACTGATAGCTTAAGCCTGAAGTTAACATGTACCAGGTGTAAGAGTCTCACAGCTGGGAGGACACTGTTGTTTTTGTTTCCATTGGAGCTACGGTTATATCAGCCCTTAATGTGAGACTCTGAACTCTCAGCAACATCGTATTAGCAGCAAGCCAAGACACACTATGATACGGCACCGGACAGATACTCTCACTCCACATATGCTGAAGTCCGGTCCGGTTCAGTTGATAAAGGAATTGTTCACTGGAGGAAAGATTCAAGGCTCAGGATGCTGATATCAGATCAACAGATTCCTGAAACACAAAGATATGTCATGATGTTAATATGATGTAAACTGGTGACTGTAACATGAGCATCAGTGCTGTTCTCAGTATCATTAATACAGGCTGTGAATGATTATTGCAAATTGTTTGTAATTTAATACATTTATATATATACATAATACAGCAAATAACAATTACATATTTGCTAATGTCACGGTGGTCTCTGAAGTACAGTATCATGTAGAATAAACACCATGGTATATAAGTACACTGTAAAACATGAAAGCCTCATTAAGTTGTGTCTACTTACTCTTTCTATTTAATTCAAATAAACATGGAAAGTTTTAGATATTAAACTGATGTTTGTAAGTTTCCAAAAAGTTAAACATAAAGTTACACATTGTCTTACTTGTGAGAAACAAACCATATCTTCAAGTATATTTAACTCACATTTTTAAGGCAGCAGATGAACGTTTGTTTCTATGTTTAACCAGCTTGAAATGTTTTACAGTGTAGTTATTTAGTAAACTACCATGTGAAATGTAGATCTGATAACATAGTAATACCATTATATTACACATAATATCATAATAATAACATGATCAAGTAACCATTAGTAACTCCACATGGATATTTTAAACATTTGTACTGTCTTACCCTGAAGTACATAAATTATATTATCAATCTTTAACTCTTCCCCTGCCAGCGTTTTTTTTTTAAGTTGCCAGTTAGTTCCAGTATTTTTTATGATTATTACAAAAGTTTTATGCCTTCTGTCAGGATCCGTCAGAATCATGTGTTGAATTATATCTAGTCTTTGTGTTCGGGGTCCTGGCAGTACCATGTTCTATGTGGGAGATGCGTGGTTTTAGTATTGAATTATTCTGACCACGCATTTCCCGGGTCTCGTCACTTTTTACCCGCTCCCTTACTTGTCATTGATTTCAGCTGTGTCCCTCATTAGTTCTCCCTATTTATTATCCTTGTGTTTGCTGTTCTGTGCTCGTGCGTCTTGTTGTATTCCTCGTCGTGGTCCGGTATTTTGTATCTGTGAGTATTTAAGAAGATTTAGTCTGGTCTGTTATATGTAGTGTAAGTTAATGGTTGGTTTATGTTTAGTTTAGTGTCAGGTTAGTGTTTCGTTTTTTCCTGTCTTGTTTTGCCCCCTCATGGGTTTTGTACAATAAATCATTCATTTTGTCACGTCCGCACTTGGGTTAATTTCTTTGCATATTCCTCACACCTTCCAGAAAATATTCTTATATAACATTCAATATATCAAATGAAAGAACAGACCTTCTGCTTTCAAAAAATAAGAAATAAAATGTTTTATCCAACATTGATTTGCTCTCTTTTAATCACCATTCAAATATTGGTCGGGCAGGGAAGAGTTTTCTCTTAACTATTTCCCAGTCGTTGACGAGTTATCTCTTCAATTTAAAACAAACAATTGCATGAACAACGTGTTCCTGATGAGTTTTAATGGTTATCTGTAATACCGCGATAATCCACTAGATTAGTCAATTTATAAAAACTGAAGCAAAACATTTATTAATGTTACACTCTGTGTATGTTTTTATAATCGTTCTGAATTTGATCTCTAAAAATTTTTCACAAAAATGCAACTAATTCAGCTTTTTTAAGAAAAATTCCCATAATTAAGAGTCAGATGATTATTATCGTGGGTTTAATGTTCGCTATGTCAGAATTTATTCTGCAACTACATCTTCATCTCCCAATATTTGCATTTACTCTTTTTTGCATAAGTAAAAAAACACCTCAAGCGAGCGTAAAAACATTAAGGGATTGTTTTATATATTTTAACTTTGGCGTTTCAATCACTCATTTCTTATGCGATGCTTCAAAATAGGCATGAAATCGAGGTAATGGAAACCCGGCTTGTGTGGTCTTATTATGGTGAGACCACCACTATATGCCTGACTATAAGAGTGAATGACCTCACTCTTTGTTGAAGAGTAAATTCGTGAATACAGCTATATTATGTACCATATCATTTTATAAACAATTCCTCAAAGTATTCCATTCAAATTCATTCAAATATTTTGTAGTTACATGAATAAAAACAAGCATCAGTCTCATAATGTCTCAAAAGACATTTACATTATTATTTACATTTCTCCCAAGAGACTTACAGTAGATTCAATATACATTTTATCAGCATGTGTTTTCCCTAAGAATCAAACCCCTGACCTTTGCATTGCTAATGGTAAAGCAAAAACAGTTGTGTGATCTGGCTGTGCACATTATGTATGTGATTTAGTTTTACAGTATGTACAGTTTGGCTGGTGCTGAAAGCTGTGGACTCTAGCCAGATTCTGTGACCTGTACAGATAGACTCTTGCTTTCTCTCTCTCTCTCTCTCTCTCTCTCTCTCTCTCTCTCTCTCTCTCTCTCTCTCTCTCTCTCTCTCTCTCTCTCTCTCTCACTGTAATACTGCATTGCACAAACCCAATGATATGTGCTACAAATTATTACCAGGTGCGTCTGAATGTTCAGCCTCCCAAAGCCATAGTCAATCAAAGCACTTCTGACTTCATGTTTTTCCTCAAAGTTGGTTTTTCATCCTTCTCAATAAAACTTAAGTCGTCGTCTGGAAGTATTTTTTCCCAGAAAACAATATTGTTTATGACAGACTATGAGAGTTGTATTTACTGACAATCTGAGCAGTCCAGACAGTTATAGCCATTACGACAAAAAACATTTTCTTTATTTGGGTATTTGGTTGCTTTTACAATCAACATGTCAGCTGTATTTTTTGGGGGGGAGAATTATCTTTGCACGTTATTTCATTGTCCTTGTAAATGTCATATTGAATGTACTAAAGATAAAAAATTATGTCTTTTTGACAAACTTATATACACCTCCTCACGAACGCAAACAATCCCAAACACTTTTATATTCATTGCATCAACATAAATAGCAGGTTAATACCTCAGACCGAGCTGGAAATGATGATTCGATTTGTAGTCGTGCGTAAGGTCTACACCAATTTTTTGGTGTAGGGATGATACGCGTTCTTAAGAGCAGTTTGTCCGTTTAGGGCTACTGTAGAAGCATGACGGCAACTTCCATGTAAGTGGACCCGCGGTGTATGGAGATAAAAATGGATCATTCAAAAGTAATTTAAAAAATACAGTTTGTTGTGTAAGATCTATATACACCACTAATAATATAGTTGTGTATATTATATTGCATTTCTGTCAAGAGATCCTTCTAAAAGTAACACAATTAACCTTTAAAATCACTCTTTATACGAAGAGTTTCGTTGCAAAACGAGATAAATCCATTTTTTTTATTGTTCCGAAATCTCGTTTTTTGGTTATGCATTCCAATTAATATCAATTCAACTGCAGTTGGTTTGTTTTGATTTAAACCTTCATAACTTAAAAAATACAGCTAAGTAGCACCATAAAACAAAATAATAACATGATAACATAATAATAAACGTGTTTGGACAAAAATGTTTAAAAATTGATTTATCTCGTTTTGCAATGAAACTCTTCATATACTTTAATGTAATATACACAGATCAACCGGTACAGCGCCGCATAAAGTCGAACAGTAAATGCGGTAAACAAGGATAATACGGACATGACACCATCGACACAAAAATTTTGAAAAATGTAAGTACACAAATGAACACTCTATATAACACTGTGCTAGGGATTTGTAAAAATCTTACATATTGTGCCTTTAATATGATTGAAACTATGTTTAGGGAAAAAAATATTAAAATCTGGTTTGCTACAATTTACGTCATTTAATTGTATCATTTTACCCATTATTGCTAAATAACCTGCCTTATGGTTCACAGTGCTGTAACAATATATAATAAGAGTATTATCCCTTTTCTCATTTGGTTTAGCTCTTATATCCTGAAAAACACAATATATTCTCTAGACCACTGACCTCCTTTGCCAATAATTCACCTTTAGCTTTGACCTGACATATTACAAGCAAAACAAAGGTGCAGTATCTACAGTATCTTGTATGGGATACTTTCCTTTTTTACCTGTGTAATCATAAATGTTCCCAGCTGAATAAATAAAGGCGTAATTAATGAGCACCTTTAAATTAAAGCAGGAAAAATGAGCTGCCACACTTGATTTGAGTCCCATTACAATTTTACCCATGAAGCACTTTGGTTCTCAGACGAACACAGGGCTTCATCAAATTCAATCCATGCACGACTGAACGTAAGAAAATGCCGAACAGCGCACTTCCAACCTTTCATGTCACGTTCTATTACCTAACAGCCTTTAGATGTAGCGTTCAAGTGCTTGGGGAACATTTTGCGGGTATATTATGTGCTTTAAGCAAAACTTTGAGCCAAAAAAACTTGTGCCAAAGACTTACGTTGTAACGAAATACTTCTGAAACAACTTTATATTTATATTTCACAGCGATTGATACCTGTGCCAATCGTTTTAAAGTTAAATAATGTAAAAATAATACGAGTGAAATATAAAGTTGACTGCACAACAGTTGGCTTACTGTGCAACATATATGAGTTTTCTTCATCTATTGGCAAATCTATTTCTAAACTGGGGTGCATGTAGTGGTACACGTGGTTATGACTAAAGACTAAGATAACATTGAAACTGAAGAGTGTGTATGTATTTCTCAAGAGCAAAACATTAATGTATCCTCAAGTGTAAACGTGGCACAATGATCTTTTGTAAAAGGTTTATGGTTCATATATAACACTTATATAAAAGTGACGATATAAAGTGAAAGTTGGATTAACTTAAAAAGATATTTCAATTGGTAATTGGTAATTTTTTCAACTTACTTTAAGTGAAAGATTTCACAAATATTTTAGGTGTTACCAATTGAAGTAATTTCTTAAAAAAAAATGTTCACCTTACATTTTTCACTTAAAGACAAAACATCATTTTTTAAGTGTTACCAATTAAAGTAATTATTTTGGGTAGATCCAACTTTAACTTTTTACAGTGTATGTACATGATTTTGTTCTTATTGTTTTAGCCAAAAACTTGTTTTAGCAAGATTTATGCTTAAAACAAGTATAATAGACAGATCAATGTACAGTAGGGGTCCGCGGGGCAAAAACTAATGCAGGGTTAATTGTAACACGGACTGTTTACATTGTTGCACAAGGTTGAGCGTTTTGGTTTTCCGGGTTTTTTTACGCTGCCAAAAGACAATCTCCTGCAAATTATTGGAAATGTTTAATGTTTTTCCAGAGAGTTATTGATGAACAAGCGTTTTGGTGGCATGTAAGTCATTTTTTCATCATATGTTTTTTCGGTTTCTAAGTTGGGTGTGTAAGATACCAAATCCAATGCTATGTAATATTGATCAGTGTCTTTTTGATTAAAACATAGCATCGTTTTGAAATATGTCTCCAGCTCTTAGCAATTTTTTTGGTGGGCTTGAAAATATTTTAACCCAGCAGGGTTAATTGTAACGCTGTGTTACAACTAACCCCTCAGCATTTAGGATATGAAAACAACTTACGTTAGCGTAATTCTTGCCGTTGTTTTAAATAGGCTACACACGAATGATTGCTGGCTGCCAACAAAATAAATGTGCCTGTCTTATCAAAAATCGTGTGTCAAATTTATTTTTGTTCATATCATTAATATTGATTGAATAAGGTCACGTCAAAGATTAAAGTCATAATGAAATGAATGGCTAAAATCAGACTTTGATGCTCATTATCTCAGAATTTGATTTTAAACTGTAGTATGGTTATTACAGACTGGGTTACATATAAAAAGTTTTGTCATAATTGTGCTGCTTTTTCTCACATATTTAGACATTTGTATCCATTTATAATTGAACTATTGTTAGAAAAAGGCTGGATGAATGAATACAGTGTGGATACCTGTCTATTATAGGCAGAAACAATATCCACTTCAAGTATATAGACTAAATAGTATTGAAATATTTGACTGCAAACGTAATTTTTAACAAGTGTTACAACTAACCCCCTGCCTGTTACAATTAACCCCCACCTATGGGGTAAGTTTGATGAGTCACGTTTGTTGTAATTGTCCAAGAATGGTAAGTTTGTGCCCCGCTCTCCCCTATATATATTCTCTAAAAGCAAGTCTTATTGAGGATGATAAGAAAAACAAGAAAAATGTTTTTAAAATGTATTTTTTGCTATGTAAGTTACTTTATGTCATTAAAAACCTTTGAAAAAAGTTTGAGATGACAAAACATTTTCTAACATTCCCGTCAGGTGACCGAGTCAATGTTTGTAAGGTCAGAACTCAACTCTCCAGTTTGTTTAGTCAACCAGCAGTTATCACCCGTTTTTGTGGGTAATGTGTCTCGCAAAACACATTAAAAGTTTTTCATGTAAGGATCCTGCTTGATATATTGAGTCCTCTGAATCTATGGCCCAGCAGGATTAGGCGAAGGCTGTCTGTAAACCATTTCCTGAATAACAAGGTCTATATGAAAATATTATTTCATACACTGAGTTATTCATTGATTTGAATCAGGAAACTGACCTTTTCATACTTAATTTTGTTCAGTTTTTCGCATGAGGTACAGTAAGTGAGATTTTTTCCTCAATTTAATGTTTCAGGAAACTTTGCTTCCTTTAAGATTTCACGTTATTTAGTTTCAACCTTTCAACTTCCTATGATGACACCAATAAATAAAGCAAACAGAAAGGAGTTTATGAACCAGGCCTTTGTTATTCTTAAGATGCATCCACAACTTTAGTTACCTTCCTTGTTTTCATTTAAAGCTGTGTTTTTTGCCCGAGGTGATGTTTCATTTCCCAACTGATACACATTACGTGCAACCAGAAGAAGGTTCACTAACCTTATTTGGTGTGCAAATCTTGAAGCACATTTGGGATAGTTTTTTCCAAATGTTCTTTTATTCTGGGGCTCTCCAGGGTTCCAAACTGAATTCTCTTAGTGGACCCAAAAGATTTTATTTTCCCTTTCTCCTGATGTGTTAACTTCGAAATTATCAAAGTGAGTTTTTTTAAGTTTCCTGTCTTTAATTTAAAAAAATTTTGATGGCTAGACAACTGTTTAAAGCAAAAGCAAGCATTAACTTTTTAGGTATTGCATGAGTTTCTCAGCTGATGTGTTCTCCGCATGTGTTCAGACCTCAGACACTAAAGCCTCTGTACTTGGCAAATTTCACACAGTGTGCTGAATACTGATTTGCAAGTAGATGTGCCAAAGAATACCTTATTCCGGTTTCTATTAGACTAACATTGCCAGATCGCAAATCTCATTGTTGTAGAGAAACTTTAATTATAAATGGCTCTTCTTTAGCAGCTTGCCAGTAATCAAGTTTAAAAATAATTTTGCTGGAACCAACAAGAAAGATGTTTAATTAGACTCTAACTGTGGGTTCACACCAGACGTGAGTTCGACGATTTGCGCGAGCAGATTACATACAAAGTCAATGCAAAGAAGACGCAATGAGACGCATCCTCGCGTGGGGCGAATGCGAATGACGCGATATGGGCGGCACGATTGCCGCGAAACACGCGCTATTTGTCTCAAACGTGTCTTAGCCAAAGTTAAAAATATTAAACTCGAGCAAAAATTCACATCACACCAAGTTAAATTCCGCGAGTAATCTAGAGCGAGTAAAGTGATGCCCCGCGTTTGGTGTGTACGTAGCATAAGGGCCCTATTTTAAAGACACACTATGCAGTTATTTTACCTTAATATAACAGCTTCAAAGTTATTTCGGTGGTAAACAAAGTCATAGAAGGGTGAATCATCCTCCTTTTGTCGGGGAGGACGCCGCTAGCAAAACCAGCAATGCAAGCTTGAGAGAAGTGCCCCTGACAAATCTCGCGAGAATCACAACTTGCTTAACGGCAACGACGTCACACACGTTAGGCTTGTTTGAGTTCGTGTGGCGCTGCAAGAACCGACCGCCGGATGACGTCAAAGTACCGCGAGAATGATCCGAGACGGCACTTTGACGTCATCCGGCTGTCGGTTCTTGCAGCGCTGCATGAAGTCGATCAAGCCTATAACAACAACTGCATGCCCGAATTTGAGACGTGAGGCTAAACGATTTAGAAGTTAAGAAAGCGCGTTCGGAAGAGAGTAGGAAAAGAGAATCTGACCGCGTTAGGAACCCGACAAGAGTCCCACTCGGTCAGGTTTTTACTCGTTGGCGTGAGCTAAAAGATAGCACTGGATGGGATGCTGATCTGGCGATCTTGTTGATGGACTAGAAAGTAAATCTCTTATTTGTAAACTTGTTTGCGGTTTATGATGTATGTTGTTGCGCTTGCTTGTAGTATGTCATGCGATTATCATGACAACAGTTGTCAATATCTCACATAATTATCAGGACATAAATAAGCCTAGAGGTTGTAAATAGTGTAAACATGTACAATTTGCAAACTATTATGATAAATAGCAATAATCATGTATAGTGACATTATAACGACCAATGTTATGAAATAATGCAACGTACACAATTAACTTTGTAATGGCATTTTGTAATGTTTACATTACAATAAAAGAACACAAATGAAATTATACAGTAGACATAGACTATAGACTGTTTACTTGTGATTTAGCTGCAATCATGTAAAAACGTTATAAGCCAGCAAACGCGGTAGGCTACCTTATTATTATATGCACTCTACACTTGAAATAAACTTCTTATTATCCTATTACCATCATCTGTAGTTTAGTAGACTCTGCAGTAGCCTAATATTTGAATGAAATTGTGAAACATTACCTGGTCATTATCTGAGGTGTACTAGAGTGGGATATATAGGGAAATTACGACAGTTGCAAGTATTCTCCAGCGACTCTAGGGGTCGCTGTTTGACAAAAACGGCGAAAATGCATAGAGTGGCGTTCATGATCTAAGCGGGTGTGTCTAAATCCATTTTTGATAATTTAACAATTTTAAAAAATGGTTTGTGCACCAAGCGCACAGTCTAAAAGTTCCTATTCTCGTAATGAGTAATTGGTGTGTTTTGGGCGTAACGTTCAATAAACCAATGAGAGTCTCAGCTCTCATCCCGTGCCATGCCGATTACCTATTTAGATGGTGGTAAACTTTGTAAACTGAAAAACTAAGCGGAGGAAGATGATCACTAGTTTAAGACTGATGGTAAAAAAACGGTGTTGTTTTTATTTGTATTGAAATTGTTATTTTTTGTATTAAAACCTTTAAAAGTAGTTTTCTTTCAGTCATGAAAGTAAAATTGGCAGGCTTTCAATTGCTGAAAATTAATGGAGCCTACATAATCAGTGTAATCTCAAAAATAATTTACAAATATGCAAGAAAAGGTTTGTACCAGAACACCCATGAGCGCAAAATTGGGTGCAAATGCATTTGCTATTTGAACAACTTGCCGCTAAACATCAAAACCCATGTGAAAAAGTAGTACACTTCCATAGTGTACTTAAACTGCTTTATTTTCGCACACTAATTTTGTACTTATATACTAAAAATTCATCTTTAGTACTTCTTAAGTACAAAATTAGTGTGCTAAAATAAAGCACTTTAAGTACACTATGTAACTGTACTACTTTTTCACCTGGGGATAATTATTAAATTAAACCTAGCAAAAGACGCTTCACACTTTGCGAGACATTGTGCCAAGTGTATAATAGTGCCGTCTATCTGTAAATTTTTTGTAGTCATATTTAATAGCATTCTAAACCCATATGCATTTTTCCCATGAAAATTCCCATAGTTCAGTCATGACAATCTCAGGATTAATACATTTTTTCCCATAGACTTTTGGGTTATTGCCAAAAAATAAGATCTGTGTTCAACAAAAGTTTATGATTTATATGTTTTGCCCAACAAGATAATCTTCACAGATAAATACAACTTTTATACATTTTGAAATCTAAATTATTTTTTAATTTTTTTTTAGTAAACGCATTTAGACTTTTGTTAAACTTTTGTTAAACACATAGCTTATTTTTGTGATAATCCAAAAGTCTATGGGAAAAAATAGACGTTCTGGCGAGAGAACCCAGTGTTTAGCTAACTTCCGGATTGGCCTACAAAAATACTTCATACTTCATTCTATTGGGACAGTACATTTTAAAAAAGACCTAATATGTAACATGTTGGTACAGATATGTCCTTTGAGGTACCAGTATGCAACTTTTAAGTATAAGTGTACTTTCTGAAAAGGTACTGAACCAGCGACAACGTTTGTACATTCTTGTACCTTTAATTCTGAGATCTGTCTGCGCTTCTTTCATGACCTCCGTATGTTATTTAGAAAAAATCAAAAAAGGAGGAAAAATGCACCATAAACGAACTGTAGCAGCATAATTTATTCACTTTATTCCAGATGATTTGAAGAAATTAAATTAAATGCATTTTCTAAAAGGGTGTAAAATGTATTTCTGTTCCTCTTAGAAATCTTTTGTTTATCTTCATAACACTGAAAACATCACATACAGTAACATACTTATGAGGTTTTGTGTCCTCTGTAAAGCTTGACAACTATGTTAACTGTTGTTGTATTAACAGATGAATACTTTACACATGACCTCCTTTATCAAATATGACTTTTTGTACTGTATGGCTTCAACAGACCTGGAATACAGTGTACAAGATACTGTTATTGTATAAAAACATAAACTTAAACATTTTGTCTAAAATCTAAAACTAAAATAAAACAAGGTTGCAAGGATACAATTATAATTGTATATGTAAAAGCACCTTTTACACAACTTGAAACAGGATTATCTGAATTAATTAGCATTTAAACGCTTTCCTTGTCAAGCGTCCTTGACAAGTCCTTTATCTTACCTGTCTATTCAAACATACTTCCTCAGGATTAGTCGACCCCGCAGCCGACCGCCTCCAATTCTGACATTCATGTCAGTCCATTATTTTACTCGGGCTCTTGGATATCCATTACCTGTCTTACAATGTAGCTCTACGCACTCAAGCTTGGGATCCATGTGACCCGCGTAGAGTGGAGCGGATGGACGGCGCTTACTAATTAACCACCAGGAAGAAATTAATGCAAGAGCTCAAGGGATGAATTCCTCTTCGCCCCCTCTCCAAATAAAACGCTAAGCCATGGTAGAGCACTATTGATATATTACGTTCTGTTTAACCCCCGGCCTGACAGCAGTTTTCCCTTCCGCTAGGATAGACATGTAATCTCCAGAGTAAGTGGTGGGATTCATTGTGTGTGTGCGTGCGTACAGTTCGTGAATTAATGTGGTCCGGAAGAGACGTGGATGTTTCATTACCTGGTAATACATTTATTTGAAGCTTGGATAAGTATGGCTGTCTTAAAATGTCCTCTCATATGAGATACTGTCCAGTTGTCTTAAAGAAATTGTTCATCTATAAAAGCCTTTAGCTCAGAGAGTGGCACATTGTGTTTGCAGGGCAAAGGTCATGGGTTTGATTCCAGATAATACAATTCAATGCACTATACATTGAGTCATACATGTAAATGATTTTGTGTTTTCTCTATTCATAGCTTTGTGACCGGATCAGACCATTTAAGTTGTTATTCACTGACAGTCTTTCTCATGGGAATCTGTCTTTATTTTGAGTCAGACCTTTTAAATGATGGTGCACTATAAACGGATGTAAGCAGTTCCAGTGAATAATGAAACCTCATAATATTTCCTACTGTGCCCCACAGACGAAACAAAGCCAGATGGGTTTGATGAGAACATGAAGATGAGTAAACTATTTAGGGAGTTTCATTTTTGGGTGACCTATTTCTTAAAAAAATATTGGTAAATAGTATGTTATAGTTGTAGTATGGCACATTTTTGGAAATAATTATACATTTTACCTTTTGTATTCTTTAAATAGTTAAAGTGCATAAATGCATAAACAAATGCTCTACCCATTATAGTGTATGTTTTAATCTAATAACAAAATGATGTCTTTATGTTATTTGAGGCTCTTTTAAGTTAAGTTCAGAGGTGCTTTACTTTATCTGTCACTCCATGTTGATGTTACATGAGGATTACATGATGATATTTTTTTTTTGGCATGTGACTTTAAAGTTTAAAACTTTATTTTAGCACAATTGTTCAATTCCTTTCTGCATTTTCAATCGCCTTTGAATGTGGCCGAAGGCAAACAATCTCAGTACATTTAGACCCAGTTTAAAGGGAAAGTTCACCCAAAAATTAAAATAATGTCATTAATGACTCACCCTCATGTGGTTCCAAACTCGTAAGACCTGCGTTCATCTTCGAAACACAGTTTAAGATGTTTTATATTTAGTCCGAGAGCTTGTTGACCCTTCATTGAATATCTATGTACGTTATACTGTCCATGTCCAGAAAGGTAATATAAACATCATCAAAGTAGTCCATGTGACATCAGTGGGTTAGTTAGAATGTTTTGAAGCATCGAAAATACATTTTGGTCCAAAAATAACAAAAATTACGACTTCATTCAGCATTTTCTTCTCTTACGTGTCTGTTGTGAAGCGCATGCGCGAGATTAAAGTCACGTGACTGCAGTGACGCAGATGACGTGTTATCCTCAGGCATGTTTGCAAAGTTTTTTTTTCAAACTTACAGTGTGCATCTCCCTCAATCTGTGAACGAAGCCCCGGTGCACAAAAAAAACAAACAGCTGGGGCGCACCACATAACACGTCAGCCGCGTCGTACGTCATCCGCATCACTGCAGTCACGTGACTTCAGTCTTGCGCATGCGCTTCACAACAGACGCGGAAGAGAAGACAATGCTGAATAAAGTCGTATTTTTGTTATTTTTAGACCAAAATGTATTTTTAACACATTCTAAATGACCCACTGATGTCATGGACTACTTTGATGATGTTTTATTACCTTTCTGGACATGAACAGTATACCGAACGTAGATTTTCAGTGAAGGGTAAACAAGCTCTTGGACTAAATATAAAACATCTTAAACTGTTTTCCGAAGATGAACGGAGGTCTTACGAGTTTGGAACGACATGAGGATGAACCATCAATGACATTATTTTCATTTTTGGGTGAACTGTCCCATTAATGTAAAACAACCAAAACACATCTGTCTACACAGATCTAGTACTCATGTCCACATTCTGGTTTGTTTCCCTTTCCAAGTCATTCCTACTAAATTAAATTAAATTAATATATGATTTATCCTGATGTGACAAAGAAACGACTTTAAAGTGATCAGGAATGGTTTATCCCATCAGTGGCTAAAAGCTTCAGGGTTTGATTGATAAACACTGGGCGGCAGGCTGTAAATCTACACACTTGTCTTTTGAGTTCATGTGCTCTTAAATGCATTATTCAAACACTCTTAATACAGCACAGATTTTTCCCTACAACCAAAAAGTGTTAACCATGCCACATTAACAAAAGAAACATAATAAGCTCTTCCATACCAAGTACTAACAGTGTTGACAAAAACAGCATTAAGAAATGTGGCATATGGTAAAGCTATAGGCTTATGACATTAACTGCAGAAATTATTCACGTTGCAAAGTTTGGAAATGAGTCACAGTAAGTATTACATTACATTTAGGGTGGCACCGTGGCTCAGTGGGTAGCAAAAAAGTCCCTGGTTTGAGCCCTGGCTAGTTCAGGTGGTCTTTCTGTGTGGAGTTTGTATGTTCGCCTTGCATACTGATTATATAGTGCCTATTATATAGATTGTTGCCTATAAACTATAGAGGGCTCCTGTATAGCTCAGTGGTAGTGCATTTCGTTAGCAAAGGGTCATGGGTTCAAATCCAGGGAGCACAAACTGATAAAAATGTATACCTTGTAATGCACTCTAAGTTGCTTTGGATAAAAGCGTCTGCCAAATGTATAAATGACGAATGATATAGTATGAAAGCAGATGGTTTCAGATGCAGCGTTTCTTTGTAAAGCTGCTGTTATGGTAAAATACTCAGCAATGGTGTTGAATGGGGAATTTGCACATGTTTTGCCTTAAAGAATATTAAAAACACCACATAGGCATATAAACAACAAAACTTTGGAAATTCTAAATTAATGTAAGGTTCAGAGAACATGATAAATTGTGTTATTTTTTGCCTGATTCCTTTAATAATTAATTACTAACTTAATAAATAGTCTATAATAAATAGACAGATGTAACTGTTTTTAACTACAATATGATTCTGAATGATGGCGAAAGAAATTTTTTTGCAGTGTACATTTTTGAATAAGAGCACTGTCTATGAAACCAAGAGCATTTATTAAGGATAATAAATGCTCTTGGTTTCATAGACAGTGCTCTGTTTCTCATTTCCAAAACTGAGAGCTTCACTGTAATTTTGGGTGAACCAGATGTGCCCTAGATAAACATCTGACCTAAACCAGCAACAGGCTAACAATAGGAAACTGTTTAATCGTACCGTCTCTGTGAGCCCATGTTATAATGGGTTTAGTAAGTCACAACATCTCTGTGTGGAAAGTTCCGGACCTCAGCAGCGGCTTAGTCAACACCTATTTTCCTTTTATATTTTATACTTTCACAAAACATAATATTACAAAGTGTTTTACATATGGTGACTTCAAATCCAAGCCAGAATTCTTTTAAGGAGATACAAATTCAACAACACAATCTTGAATGCATTTCACAAGGTGGCCAATTTATATGAATTTGTACAATCACGTTTGCCGCTGTGACGTTAGGGTTAGGGTGTTTCATTAGAGTTTTATTAATTTTTTTAAAATCGTACGTTATTGTACAATTAACTTTGTATGAATTCAAATTAATTAGTAAAATACTTGTTGGAAATGATATTACATTTTACCTCTCATATATTCTTTTATTAGTTAAAGTGCATAAAATAATAAACAAATGCTCTACCAATTATACTGTACAGGGCTGAGTTTCCCGATAACGATTGAACTTAACACTTAAGAGCGCTTTCTACGAGCTACTTAATGAACATTCGTTGTTCATTTACGTGGGTTTCCGAAAGATGCATGTAAAACGATCACTCGCAGCTGGGTTTTAAGTGCTACTTAAGAGTCGCTATCCGTTGGTCAAGTGCTGAAATGTCACTAATAGAATGACTCGAATTTGTAGTAGAAGCTTGTTTAGATTAATTATCTTCAGCTGATGTTCACTAATATTTTTTATATTTTTTTATTATTGTTCAATGACTTTTTTAATGTTTTTAATAATTTGTGCATAATGACATATTATTTTCCGTATTTAGTTAGAACTCGTCCCACTCCGAAATGCCTTCTGCATTTTATATTATAGTTTAGATTATTATTATTTGTTGTTGTTGTTTATATCTATGTTTATTTATTATTATGGATTATTGCATTGTACCTTAAATATTTATTTGGTTTCTTTAATTAAATGCAAATATTACAATTTTTTTTTACTGTAGATGAATTATGGCAGCAATTGGTAGGAACAATTGATCAATTTGATTTCTCATTAGAATTTTAAATATATTATATTAAATTAATTTAAACAAATAAACAAAGAAGAACCCAATAAATAAATATAAATTTAAAACATTACATTATTGTTATTGCAGGAGTGCAATTTGCTGGTTGTCCTGCAGGTGACCTTGTAACACTGTTGTCTTGTGATGCACTTATGAATTAGCGGTTGCTCCAGAGCACTCGTGGATCTACAATGATTTTCAAGTGCTACTTAAGTTACAATGCTTTTGGGAAACGGCCCATAATTCTAAGATGAGTCGTACGATCGTTTTTACAATCTAGCCATACCATGCTTTTGGGAAACCCGGTCCAGTATGTTTCATTCTAATCACACAAATTATGTTTTTGTGTTATTTAAGTCCAGTATCTCTTTTAAGTTAACTTATGAATTCCTACAGCTACATTCGTAGGTTTCATTACTGTTTATTTTAAATGGTACGTTTTTGTGCGTATATACTGCTTTCCTCATAGATATACTGCTTTCCTCAAACGCATTGATTTTGTACAAATCTCATTGATCTGAAGTGTCCCTGACTGGACATTTACAGGCCAAGCGGTAGGAATTATGATAATGACGGTCTTGTCTACGTCAACAGGCACAGGACGTAAACTGTTGCGTACAATCTGTGTGTTTGTTGTAGTCCAAGAAAATAGATTGTACAGTATGTACCTGTTGCATATCGTTACTATGTACTAATACACACTTACACACCAAAGGAAATGTAAAATCGTGAATCGGACCATAGTTGCTTTTTAAAGAGCACAGTTATTTTAATCGCATAGAAATGTTTGTTATATCAAAAGGTGACAGAGTTATGGAGAAACATGTAATACATGTTCAAACTGTTGTTTTATTTTAAAATTCCTCTGTCGGTTGTTTTTAGCTACAGGCGGGTTAGCCAAGTTTTTTTAAGGGGGCAGTCAATGAATACTGCAAAAATACTGCAGGTGACTGAAGTGAAAAACATCTGAATATAAAGCATATGACCTAAACCGGGTGGTTAAGAGAATGAACGTGAGTGTATATTTAGCAAAAGCGGAGTATGTGTGAGCATGTGGTCAGCTGTGTCGCGCCTGCACCTGGAATCGGACACTTTGACATCACTGGATGTGGAATGTTTAGTTTTGCACGACGCTTGAGTGGAGTCCATCAATCTGTGTCGTGTGCGGGCACGTGAGCGAGTTCCACAGAGAATCATTAATGCACCGGAGGAAAACCAGAGGATTGAAAGAGACATTTATACCTCTTACTTGTACTCAACGTTTCATGGAGTAGAAACCTAAAAAGTCATATAACTGCTGTGAGGATTTTAATGAGTTTTCAATTCACTTCATTTCCCAGAATACTAATGTAAATCTAATGTATAATAGATTATGTAGGCTATAGCAATACATAGTTAATAGTTTCACATATGTCAATGTTTATTTCTATGTTATCTGAATACAGGTATGGTGAACGTTTTGGAGTCCTGTTTAAGGTTAAAGAAATACACTCACCTAAAGGATTATTAGGAACACCATACTAATGCTGTGTTTGACCCCCTTTCGCCTTCAGAACTGCCTCAATTCTACGTTGCATTGATTCAACAAGGTGCTGAAAGCATTCTTTAGAAATGTTGGCCCATATTGATAGGATAGCATCTTGCAGTTGATGGAGATTTGTGGGATGCACATCCAGGGCACGAAGCTCCCTTTCCAACACATCCCAAAGATGCTCTATTGGGTTGAGATCTGGTGACTGTGGGGGCCATTACAGTAAACTCATTGTCATGTTCAAGAAACCAATTTTAAATGATTCAAGCTTTGTGACATGGTGCATTATCCTGCTAGAAGTAGCCATCAGAGGATGGGTATATGGTGGTCATAAAGGAATGGACTTGGTCAGAAACAATGCTCAGGTAGGCCGTGGCATTTAAACAATGCCCAATTGGCACTAAGGGGCCTAAACTGTGCCAAGAAAATATCCCCCACACCATTACACCATTGCATTAATGAGAAATTGAACAGGTGTTCCTAATAATCCTTTAGGTGAGTGTATAACAGCACAATGGTGTGGGTTTGAGTCCCAAGGAACATTGTTTCGGATAAAGGTGTCTTGCAAATTTCTTTCATTTCATTTTTTCTTTTTCTTATTGCTGTTCAAATTCAAAAGTAACATCTTGTAGGGCGTAACCAAATTAAATTGTAATTCCAGTTCATTCATTAAAAGCTATTCCTGTATTTTCTCCCAACCCTGGTACTGTATTCGTTTTAATTGCCTAGAGCCTGTTCTCTGAGTGATAAAAGGCCGACAGCGAGGTGTTCAAAGTCTTTTCAGTCCATTACAGTATATGGATGTGAATTGAGTGATGTGAGCCAGCAGTCCTATCCAGCAATTTATTCTGCTGAGCTGTGGAGCTGCTTTAGAAAGTTAACACTCTATCTATCACCGCACAATAAATCTGCACTTTCTCTTCTTCGCACCCTAAAGTTGTTGAACTCGTGCAAGAAAATGGCGTAAAGGGTGATAGTTTTGCCAGTTGAGTAGTTCATTTTATTAGTGGAGAGTATTGTAAAGAGTAATATGCCATTGACGCACAAAAGAGACTGGATATTGTAACACAAGAGCACTTCAGAAAAGTTTCAGAGGTTTCTCAAGCTTACACGAACATCTCAATTGCTTTCAAAAATCCGTGGGTTTTGTTTTTTACCAAGATCCCCATAGGGAGTCTGTTCATACCATACAGTATATCTAACATAAGCAAAAAATGCCCAAATGTACAGTAACATTTTCATTTCTTTGGCAGTGTCAATTTCTTTGGCTGTGCCCTCTATACCCTCATTTATTATAGATCAGATGAAGGACAGTGTATGAAAACTAGTGAGTAAATTCTGACATTAAGTGCGCTGGAAGCACCATCTTCTGCCAAGATATGGGGATATATTTGGGTTGACTATCACAGTGGATGAATAGCAGCTAAAGGGTAGCCATCGAATGTTGGTTGTACACTCTTATTACTGTGCATCATCGGATTGATTGAGTGCAAATTTTGCCCACTATGGCAATGTCCCAAATTGCACACTCTGGACTTGTGGACCTCCTCAGAGTCCACACTTTGATGACATCATGTAGTGCAGACCTTAGGGAGAGGGCGCATCGGAGTTGTATTTTGGGACATACTTGAGCTTTATGCCGGAAATAGGAAGAGAAGTTGCCCATCAGTGTGAACTTCTCCCTTCTGTCGTTTGATTGGTCTGATTGCTCTTTCACAAAGACTTCTGGGTTGGTAAAGTGCGCGAAGCCTGCAGTCGCCAAAGATCGCATCAAGGGTGCAAAGTGAGCACTGATGAGCACATCTCGGAGCATTAAAATGACAGATGGGACACCCTACGGACTCGTAGACTAAGCGAGCATGCGCAATTTAAGGCCTCGAGACCGAAAGTCCACATAAGGTGCGCCGTTTGGGACAGGGCCTATAGATTGGAAACCCCTTGCAAAATCTCTGTCCCTTCAAATGTTTTTGCTTACTAATTAGCTAGCATTGCTAACATTACTTCCTGAATTAGCAAGCTAATCTATTAGCCTACTAAGCATTCTTTCGTGACCAATTCGAAGGCTGCGACCTCCGAAGGCTGCTTTCTAAGACCGATTGCATCAGCAACACGACTAAAGGTCAGTAAGGCCGTCTCAATTTGAAGACTGCTTAAAATGTGACCTTCTATCTCTGGGTTGCAAAGTATAGAACGAATGGATCCTTCACAGCCTAGGCTATCCGAGATTCATTGGGCACCTGTAATGGCTGAACATAATGGCTGGATATTTTTAAATAAACATTTAAACCTTTGTTAAATAAAAGTGTGTGTTTAGCAGTTTTAGTATTGTAAGTTATGTTTATGTATAATATTTTATTAATATTATTCTACTTATGTTGCATATTTCTAAGGTTGATTAATATGATATACTGTTGGTTAGTTTAATCTACACACGTTATATTTTCTAAAATAAAAGTAATATTTTTGTGGTTCCATATTTATTTTAATAAGTCAGTTGTGTCCTGCTGACAGGCGCGGTGGCACGTACAGCAGGTGACGCATATCAGCCCAGTTTCACAAAATTTCGTTAAGTAGTCACGTAATTTTTTGTTTCTTTTTTTTAAGATATTATCACGAATTTCCGCATTTTTTTGTGATCGTATAACAAATTCCTGTTTTTGTGTGATTGTCACGTATTGGTTACTCAACTGTCCTATTTTCTTACCATTGTCGCTTCAGTTTAGAGTTAGATTTACATAAAATGACATCCCTACCCAAACCCAACTCTAACCCTAACGCCAGGCGACTAGGGTGGCCATTCGTGCCACTTCCGCCGGACACGTCCCGAACATGTTTTCGGGTTTGTTCTCCGGAAGTCGCGTTGCTCGACCGCATACGTCATCACATTTCAGTTAAAATACATTAGAAAATTAAGATTGTTTTCTTTTAAGACATACAATCATTGTAGTTTCATTCTTACCTTGAAATGTAACGGTTGCTTTTCTGAAATTAAACCCGAAATATTAAACCTTGATGACGTATGCGGTCGACCAACGCGACTTCCGGAGAACGAACCCGAAAACATGTTCGGGACGTGTCCGGCGGAACTGGCACGAATGGCCACCATACAGGCGACATATAAAAAAAAAAAAAAAAAAAATTGTATAAACCTATGTATAAAGTAGCATTCTAATGCAAGCACCAAATCTAACCCTAAACCAAAGTGACAATGGTTTAAAAATAGGAAAAAGTAGTTGAGTAACCAATATATTATAATCACTCGAAAACAGGAATTCGTTATACGATCACGGAAAAACGCGGAAATTCGTGATGATATCACAAAAAAAGAATCCAAAAAATTCAGTGTCTATATCACGAAACCCTTGTGAGACTGGGTAGCGCATATTATGGATCCTCCGAGGTCAAGACCGTCTCATTTCAGTTCCCTTTGTGGACTTCGGAGGCTGCAGCCTTCAAAGCCCGAGTGCTTGCCTTTGGAGGTCGCGTCTTTAGAAGGTTGCAGCCTTCGGATTGGGACACAACTATAGTTAGTGTGCTTCTGTTACCTTACTATGCTAACACATTGTTAGCCTGCTAATCTTTTAACGTGCCAAGCAAATTTTCCATCGCAAGTGGCTGTAATCATATTGAATCTTAACTTTTTGGGGTATATGATCACACATGGAATATTTGATTGTAATTGCACTGGGCCGCTGTCAAATAAAAAAGTTTTGATCTGCCTCTAAGTTATTATTCAAGTAATTTAAAAAATAAAATGTTGCACAAATCCAAGTATTAAATATTTATTCCATTATGCATACAGTACAAAAGGAGAAAGTCCTTATTAACCCTGATGTTGTTAAGTTGCCCTCAGTCGGGCCACTCAGACAAACAGATTGCAGTTCCCTGGTGCTGCTGGTGACCCAGAAATTATACACTGGTCTGTAGTCATTCAGGCAACTGACTTTTTGGGTACAAGGATAATGATAACAGACATAAAACATTCTGGCTCTTTGCTTTGCTTAAGAGACCAATTGAGGTTGTCAGTAAAGATTGAAGCAAGGACACTTGTGCACCATTTTGGCGGAGCAGAGAAAATGCAATCAGGGCTCAAGATTTTTTTCCAGTTCAGACCGCACAGCAGTTTTAGGTTTAAACTGCAGGATTTGATGCTTTGACAAAGGATACATATTTAATTTATTCAAGCACATATGGGTATTGTGCATTTATGCATCTGGCAAAAATCCCATTTGGCAATGCTCTATCAACTGAGCTCAGAAACACACTGATTATAAACACAAGACACAAAGATTTACTACAGTATATTTTGGGTAAAACATTTTTGAGTAAAGCACTTGACATGACAGTAAATTGTGTTTTATTGTAAATGCAACATTTATTGTCTTATGGTTATAATTATGATAAAGGTGTTAACGTCTATCAGCTACTCTTCAGACGCAAGGTTGTCTGAGTGAGCAGGCAAAGGCCTACAAAACATTTTACATGGACAGGCATAAAGATTTACCCCCCATATTTGACAATTGATTAATTATGGAACACTTGGCATGACAGAAACTTGTATTTTATAGTAACTACACCAATTATTACTGCATGGGTGGCAACCATTTGCGAGTCAAGACCATGTGACCTCTTATTAGTGCGTAAAAAAGTCCCTCTAATCTTGCCAAGACAAAAACATCACTCTGGGGAAATAATAATACTTGTAGCTTCAATGCAGAGAGGGAACTAAAAACAGATGCTATGAGCATATCATTATCATTTTACTGGGAAATATCAAAACAAAAGCCACATTCCGAGGCCTCTTCAGTCATGCAGGCCTTGTCTTTAACTTGTCTCGGTGACATATAAAACGCACTAATAAAAAGAAACTGAAACGCAACATCTGACAGCACTTGTGTCTGGATTCCACAACTTTTTCTTTGAAACAGTTCTGTGTCTGTATAATGTATAATAACTTGTGTATGACAAACACAGCATTCATGCTCCTCTGTCCTTTATCACTGTAAAACACAAATTCAAGCTCTTACTTCAACCTTCTAGCCAGAGGACCTGTGGCATCTTTGTAACCACCAAACCATCCAGAACTGTTACAACTAGGGATGTAACGATACATCAATATATTTCTAACGATACAATGCATTGATGCCACACGTAAAATATTGATATGAAGTACCTTTATTTTGAAACTCTCCACGTACTTATTCCTTGACGTAACATCCATCTACACATTTCTGCCTACGCATGTTACTTTTCTGAAGTAACGAGTAAAGTAACGCATAACTTTTTAAATGTACACAGTAATATTTGAGTTACTTTTCAAAAAGGTAATGCAAGTTACTTTTTTAGTTAAATTCATTTTTATTTTTTAAAAAAATGATGTACTGAATTAAACTAAACGTAGTCACATTATGCACTCTATGCATACACACCTGGGTGGGAACAGTTTGAGTCAGAAACTGAGATGGCAGGCCAGAGCTCGACATTTTTGTATTGAAATATGCAATTTCTGAACCTTTCAGTCATAAAAAACACCTGCAAGGCCTAAATGAGATCAAGCCTCAGCCAAAAAGTAACACAAAAGTAACTAAAAAGTAATGTAAGCATTACTTTCCATGAAAAGTAACTAAGTAACGCAATTAGTTACTTTTTTGGGAGTAACTTAATATTGTAATGCATTACTTTTAAAAGTAACTTTTACACAACACTTGTTATGACTTAAACTCCAAGTCTGCTCGTAAACGTGCAAAGCGGGAAAACAAATAGTTGAATAAATTCGTTAGTTTTGTTTTCTTTGCTCCAAAACTGTTCTCGTGGCTTCATAATATTCGGATTGAACCACTGATGGCACATGGACTATTTTGGTGATGCCTTTCATTTTTTTCTGTACTTGAATAGTTGTGGTTAAATAGCAGTCTACGGGACAGTCGCAAGCCTCTCAGTTTTCATCAAAAATATCTAAAAATGTATTTCGAAGACGATCAAAGGACTTGAGGGTAAGTGATTTATGATCAAATTTTCATTCTGAAGTGAACTATCCCTTTTCATTTACTTATGCACAAATCTTGTTAAAACATTTCTGCCTAAGAAAAACAATGGAGATATTAAAAAATATTTGCAATTTTTCTTTTCTATAAGACACGTGTGTGACCTTAAAACATTTGTTATATTACATTAACATTAAATTTATATGCTAAGCAGGCACTTACATCCAAGTCCACTTACAACTGATGAAATATCTGCATGTTGTTTATCATTTTACATTAAACCTTACAGAACGGTAATGTAACTATGCTGTAATGTAGTGTATGCTTTTAAAGCTTATCACAGACAGTAGCAGTTGTTGGGCACCACAAAGATTCTGCCTGCCCAAAACTAAAGCTCATTATTGTTACAGCCGCAGCTGTCTGAGACATTTTATGATTGCAGATAAAAACTTCATACGCCTTATGACCAAAGATCAGTACGACTGCAGCTCAACAAGTATAACGCCAGCTGTCGATATGTCATGGTGGCCAATTCCCAAGACACAAGAGGAGCCCATGTCTCATTTTTAGGTCCGAGCTACTGTGTAGTGTACCCATCATCCCCTCTCGACATGAAACGGAACAACAAAGAGCCGAGACAGTCTAAATATTTGTCTACATGATCATGTTTCTATGGAGTTACCGTGTCTCATTGTTACGAGGGTGGGAAGCCGCTAAGCCTAATCTTGAAAGATTTCCAGGACGCGCACGGGTGACATCACCGCCGTGGTTTTGCTTGCCAAAGAAAATGGTTCACCCTGGCGGATGGAGCCACAGGCAGAACTCTCTAGAGTTGACAGGAGTCTGGACTCCATCCCACACAAACACTTACCCCAGGATCCCGACCTGGGAATGCGGTGATATCACTGGGCTAGAAATCTTTACGAGTCTTTGAGACAAATGGTATCCATCATAACCAGAAATGCACGGATGGTTTATGACTTCGGTTGCACCTTTTTATAATCCCAGTGTTTAAAAGCCACCCAGTTAGCAAACAGCCGCCTGTTAGACAGCTATCCGTCGCTTCATCCCATTAAAATTATCTAGTGCATGTAAATTCTTCAAAGGCTTTGGTGCAAACATAAATCCATTGTTTGGCTGTTGCTCATCGCACTAAATAATACTGTAAATTAACTCAACTGCTTTTACATTCTTATTGTATGAAAATAAATAAAGCTGTCAATTAAACAAAACACTGATTGATAATACTGTGAACTTCATAGGCCCAACAACATGACAAAGTCTGAAAAGGCTCTGACTTTTCAGTTTTGCGTGTTTGGTGTCTAAATGTCTCAGAAATTTCAATGGTTTCATACGCTGCGTCCGAAACCGCATACTGTATAGTAGGTACTGAATTAGCTGAAGATTACTTGGTGTTAAAACAGTAGGTACTGTATAGTATGAATCCTGGTAGTATGAATGAGAATCGGACGTTCTACATCCGCCATGTTGCTACATCACGTGACATACGTCGTCATCACGTCATGTCATTTCAGCGCAAACACAGCCGCATGCCTCTTCTTCTTCGTTAGATAACTCCTCTCCCGGGGCATCATGGGATAGTGAAGCGTCCATCGTATGCACACTGCAAAATCTAACCGGACGTAGTAGGTCATCTGGGTACTTTTCGCATACTGTTCTTCGAATACTATGAATTCGGACATGCTACTCCTCTTGCCTACTGCTTTTCGCGTACTATATAGTATGGAAGTTGGTGGTTTCGGACGCAGCAATACTCTCGGCAGCCAATAATTCATTGCACAAAAAGCACTGTGGTCAGCACAGACCACATATTACCATAAACGTGAACACGTATTTAATATTTAGTTTTGCATATATATATATATATTTTTTTTAAATAGGCAGATTGCGCAATGTTCTCTTATGTTGGCATGTATATAATTGGCTATAATTTACAAAGATATTTTTTAATCTAACTGTGGGTTTACACCAGATGAGAGTTCAACGATTTGCGCGAATAGATTACATACAAAGTCAATGCAAAGACGCGATCAGACGCGTCCTCGCATGGGGCGATGCGAATGATGTGATATGGGCAGCGCGTTTGCCGTGAAAATATTCAACGCGAGCGAAAAATTCGCATGACACGGAGTTAAATCCCACGAGTAATCTAGAGCGAGCAATGCGATGCGATTGCACACTTTGCGTTTGGTGTAAACCCACAGTAACAATAATTAGATGAATTGTATTATTTTACATTTAACAGTTTTAAGGTTTGATCGACCAGTTGTTAATGATCGTTTAAAGTTAACCTATACGGTAATCTGTTCATTCATCTTTAAACAATGTATACATGTCGCCAATTTTAACAATATTCCCATACTATCCTTCTGTTTGGCTTTTTCCAAGACACAAATCACTATATATTCCATGATAGATTAAAAGGATCGGTTTGGGATAAAAGTGACATCTTGCTTTTGGTCCAACACAAACAGAGCGCCATTCCCATATTTCAGGTTCAGATCTGGTGAAAGGTGATGTATTTTTGTAGAGTGGAAGTGCAGAACACCGAGGACCCATTAACAGCTGTAGGGAAATCTGTGAAACAGACTTGGAATGCACCAGGTGTTTGTTTAGAGATACTGGCTCATCATATTCATAAATCTTTTGTGTCAATAGTTCCCAATTGGTGTGTTGTTACCTACAGTAAAAATAGAGTTACAGATAAAATAAGCAGTGCTAAATGCATTAAACTCGCAAAATATGAATATGATTTCCATATCTTATGTTTAGACTGTTTCCTATAGCGCTTTCCCACCATCAGGCTGAACCTGTAAGGAACGGTTACAGTTATGTTTCCATTTTGTCCTGGTTTACAAACCAATCTTGGCCAGGAGTCCTCAGCATGGTTGTCTTAACCAGTGGATCTCAAAATTTTTCAGCATTCGGCCTCTCTTGTGTACGATGCATCCATCAATGCCCCCCCCCCAAAAAAAAATTATGACAAAGGCCTGGTTTCACAGACCAGACTTAGCTAAAGCCATTAGGCCTTAGTTAAACTAATGGGGGGCGGTTACATATCTTAAAATACATCATTGCCTTCTGTTTCGCCTCAAAATACACACAAGAAATGTTTTTAGCAGTGGTGGCCGGTCACTTATTTTTTCGAGGGTGCTCGATGCGAAGTTCGTCACAACATGTATGTAGCCCGTCATGTGTGTGGTTCGTAATTTCAAAATATGTGTTCTGCGCGGCAAGAGATCCTGTGTGCATCACATGTTTTGTCAAAATAAGTGCCTGCTGCAGACACATCTGAAGGGTTTATGATAAAAGCGATGCTCACGTTTGCCAGATGCTGGCATAATCTCATGCGTAATCAGAGTTTACTGTTAAGTCAGTGTCTTGCGTGTATTTTGTGAACGTCTTTTTTATCATAATTGGTTTTGACACATGTGCAGCAGGCACTTATTTTGACAAAACACGTTTTTTTTTTTTAAATTAGAGGGTCTGTTCTTTCATTTGATATATATATTGTTTGTTTAAATATTTAAAGAAGAACATTTTCTGGAAGGCATTAAACTTTTTGTGAAAATCATGAAAAATGCTGGCGCTGGCTGGCAACTTTTTTAAAAAAATGCTGGCGGGGAAAGAGTTAAATGATACATGTAGTGCTGTTGATTAGTAGCTTTATTTTTCTGAGGTTTAATTACACTGAATTTATGATAAATAAATGTATTTATAAAATTTCATAAAACTGGGGCCCCCATGGCAGAATCTCATGGCCCCCATTTTGAGAACCACTGGTCTAAACATTCTGAATCGTGCTGATGAATGCGTAGTGGCGTCGCCGCTCAGGATGGGTCACTTGTTGTTGAGCGAGGTAAATACAGATCAGGTAAAAATTCTAAAAACAAAAAATTGATCATCCTCCATTACATTGCATGTAAACAACTGTGTTACCAAGGCAACAGCTGATTTCCTTGTGTTACTTAAATGGTTTTCTATAGGCCGTGAGGGCTCTCCTGATTTTGCCAAGTGGTTGATGTCCTCAGGGCAACATTATGTTGACCCTGAAACAACATTTCAATCAGCCAATCAGATTTCAGAAATAAGATTATAGTTTGTTTTAAGTTTAAGCTTGCAACCAAGATTAGCTGTTTCTAGACCATTGTTTTTTACTTATTATGTCCCTCTGATTTTAGGGTTTGGTTATGGTTGGGGTTTGGGGTAGGTTTAGGTTTTATTTAGAAAAATGTTGTCCTTGGGTCAACCCAATATGTTGCCCTGAGGACATCAACCACTTGGCAAAATCAGGAGAGCAGGCAGTGAGCATTATGCACACTGTTTATCCGCGTAAAATGGCTTGCGTTTTGGCCGCCTCCCGCACCACATGGTTTTGTGTTTTTGATAACAGTGTGCTAAGCGCATAAACAATGCATATAAATGTATAATTATGCATACACCATTTTTAACAGTTTTCGTGTCATGCCAAAAACACTTTTAAAACTGTAAACAAAGCTATGCAAGATAAATAAAATTAAAACACAGACTAAATTAAATTCATGGGTGTAAAAACTGGTAAGTTGTTCAAATTCAACCAATTTCTATATTAATAATTGGACATATTGCTGAAAATAGTCAGTCTATGGTATTATTAATTTCATTACTTGATATTAAGGACTTTATATTTTCTTTCATGATAAACACTTACCGGTCTGTCTTGAGCTGTTACTTGTGCAGTAAAATTTGTCTTGAAACAAAACCATCCAGCCTGATCTCATGAGAATTCGTACATATTTTACAAGTTGGCCAACTTGTACGAAGTAAATCATGCAAAAACGTACAATTATCATAAAAAAACAATAATAACTCCCACCCCTAACCGCGAATATCACAGTGGCAAAAGCAAATCGAATGTGGTCATATGAATTAATATTAATTATTAGCCTTGTAAAATACGTTTGAATTGCCATGAGATAGCAGTAAATCATCACTGGTCTGTTATAATATTTCTATGTAGACTTACATACTGTAAATATGAATTTGAAAGTTGTCCACACTGGCAAACTCCACACATGGAGTCTGACCATGCATGCGCAGCAGTGAGTCTGACCTACTTTCTTGGTTACGCTTGGGACTTTTGTGAAAGATGTATGTGTTCTTTTTCATTTTTTCTTTTCACATCAACCTCAGATGACTGACTCTTCGGCACCTGGGGAACAGCTGAGCAAAACAAAAGCCACTGAAGCTAAACACCAAACCACAAAAAATGAAACCCCCAACCATTTGCTTCCCAGTCACGCCAAATCGTAACTTTACAGGATTATGCGGGGTACTCACTTCAAATTCCTTTTACCCCATAGAAACTACATTTTAGATTGTGGCTGTCCTCCAATCTGATCTTTGATAGTTTAAACCTCAGATGGGTGGGTTGCTTAGACCCAGCCAACATTTTGCTCCTTAGCCACCTAACCCCCTGTACTGTATACAGTATACAGTTTTTCAACTAATATCTCTCATTGCATGTTCCAAATAATTCTTCAGCTCATATAATTCAATGTGTGTAAGTGGGTGGATATGTTTTGGGACTTTTGAGTTATTAATATTTCCATTTCCACCTTATTTCCAGCCCCAGCCAGTGGCTAGTTGAGAATCTCAGCATCTGGCTCGTGGTCTTGGCCTTGTCTAAGCTAATTCTGAAGAAATCTGCCGTGACAGGCACCAAATGTAATAAACAGAGAGTTGGAGACACTTTGGTGATGGGGCTGAGTGACTTGTGAGGCATAGTTTGTTCTGGCTAATAGCTCAGTTTAACAGTTTATCTTAAGTCTGTCCTTTATTATTAAAGCTAAGGTCTCTTTATTAAAGTCCTGCATCACTAGCTACAGACTTGAAAAGCTAAGTGGCTTTCCAAATAGTCCATCATTTTAAGAGCCAAACAAGTAGTCGACACCACAAATCCATGTCACAGCTTCCAATTCCCTTTACTGCCTCTAGGGCACATAAACTACACACTTTACCTTTATATATGCCTTGCTTGGGGATTTACATGATCTTTAGTTAGGCAGACAAACTTTTTTATATAAAACATATATAGAAAGGAACTGTTGAGGATGTATGAGACCATGATTTGGTGCCAATTACTGTCAACACCACTGTACAGTAAGGCCAAGTAGAGTACATTTTGATGAGCAACCAACTATATCCAACAGATATACCTCTCATGAATGAATTGCCCACCGCAATCCCTTTTGCCAGGGTCACCGGCTGCCCTAAAACTCCCGCTCGGGGAATTTATTGTGCCCTATGCTCTTTACCAGCATGCTCTTGATGGCTAGACTAACACGATCTGTCAAAGCGCCCGGTGATGAGTCTGTTATCACCGCGACGCCTCAGGAGTCCAGCCAGCGTATTGTTTCACAGTGCTTCCTTTTCCTGAACAGGACAGTCCTGATGGGAAAACGATATATAACCAGCACCTCACATCATGGATTAAGTGATGACAGCCGTCTCCGACTTCTGCAAATTGGTTGGGGTAAGCAAAAGGTCTGTAGTTCCCCTTTATGTAAATGTGTGATTTGACAAGAATCATACACTGACAACATTGTATCGTGAACTACTACAAGGCTACATGCAAGGCATTTTCTTGTTATATTTGCACATCTGTTTCATTTTCAAAAGAGAAAACAGACTCTTACATATACAGTAATAGTGTATTCTCTACAGTGCAATACCTCAGGGTTCATGCATATTTATGTAAATGCATGTATATTTTTATATTTTAACAGTAGTAAAATGTACAGTATAAACAGTTGTATTATACAATACACCAGTGGTTCTCAAACTGGGGTCCGGGACCCACAGGGGGGCCGCAAGATGGTGCCAGGGGCCCCAGTTTTATGTCATTTTATAAATTACATAAATTTATCATGAATTCTGAGTTATTAAACCTAAAAAAATAAGGCTACTAACCAACAGCACTACTTTGTATAATTTAATATCTTTTGTTTAATTAAAATAATACATTTTAGAACAAATTTGTTATACATTTTCTCTTGGAGGGGGGGGCGCGAAGGAATGCACCGTACATAAGGGGGGCCGCATGCTAAAAAAGTTTGAGAACCACTGCAATACACTGTAAAAACTAATTTTCTGCCAGGATAATATTTTTAACATTTTATCATTAATAGACAGACTTTTCCATTAACCATAAAACACAACGCAATCCTGTAGAAAATCAATTTATGGGTAAAACAGCTGTAAAATAATACTACAGAACATTCCCTAATATTAATACAGTACATTGTGTCCTATTTTTACAGATTTTTTGTTTGTATAGTACTTACTATGCACATCTATAACATTTTACACTTATAATGGTAAAAAGTTACATTTACATCTTTGTGCATTATTTACATTTTTATTTGTTATTTCAATAACTGTCAGAAAAAATACAGATGCTGTCACTGAGACGATACCTTAAACCTGGGATGTACTTTTAAAAGGTCCTAATATGTACCATTTACAGTAGGTACATATATGAACTGTATCTTTGAGTTACTAAAATGCACCCTTTAGGTACAATTGTGAACTTTCTAAAAAAGTTTTGTACCCATTTCTGAGAGACAACATTTTTGTGTATACTGTACAGTGGCAAGAAAAAGTATGTGACCCCTTATGAATAAACTGGTTGATTTGCCATCAAATGTGATCTGATCCTCATCTAGATCACAACAATAGACAAACACAATGTGCATAAGCTGACAACACACAAATAATTCTAGCTTCTTGTGTCTTTTTTGAAAACACCCATTAAACATTCACAGTGTTGGGTAGAAATGTAAGTGAACCCTTGGATTTAATAGCTTGTTGAACCTCCTTTGGCAGCAATTACTTCAAGCAAGTGCTTTTAGTAGTTCTGAATCAGACCTGCACATCGTTTCGAAGGAATTTTTACCCATTCCCTTTTACAAAACCACTTCAACCCAGACACACTTGTGGGATTTCTGGTGTGAACCGCTCTCTTGAGGTCATCTCTATGAGGTTAAGGTCTGGGCTTTGACTAGGCCACTCAAAATGATGCATTTTGTTGTTCCTAACCAGTTTGTGGTGGATTTACTTTGATGCTTAAAGGGACTGTAAGTAGGATTTTAAGTGTTTAATTAATCAAAATCAATGTCTTTATTCATAAATATGTCCTCGTTGGTGTCAAATGACCTCTGCCGGTGATCTGACTTTTCTTTGTAAGCTTACAATTTCTCCTCTTTACTTACATTGAATGGGTAAGTCCAAGAAGGCTTCCATGATGTTCCACCATATTGAGCCTACCAACACTTTCCACAACGCGTTTTCATTCAGAACACGTGAACCAGCTGCAACGGACAAGGAGATCAGCGATTACATAACGGCTACCGTAGTTGCAACACGCATTTGGAAAGGGGAGGGGCTAGAGAGTACAGTTCGTTTGAATGCAAAATACAATTCCACCACTAGATGGGGTAAATCCTACTTTTTGCCCCTTTAAGGTCATTGTCCTGCTGCATCAACCAACTTCTACTGAGCCTCAACTGGTGGACAGCCACCCTGACATTATCCTGTAGGATATTTTGTTAAACTTGGGAATTCATTGTCCCCTTGATGATGGCAAATGGTCCAGGCCCTGAGGCAGGAGACCATAAAATATTTTCCAAGTAGCACTGGGGTTTGCCAAGGTGCTCTTTTGCAAACTTCAGGCTCACAGCAATGTTTTTCGAGAGAGTTGCGGCTTCCTCCATTGTGTTCTGCCATAGATGCCATGTCTGTTTAAAGACTTATGTATGGTAGACTCATGAACATAGATGTGTGCCAGTTCAGTATTAAAGTCGCAATGAAATTGAAATGAATATATATATATATATATATATATATATATATATATATATATATATATATATATATATATATATATATAGGTATATATATATATATAAATATTGTGGTATTATTAACAAATGACTTATCTGTGAGCTTCATTATTTTAAAAATATTTGTGTGTGCTCATAATCTTTAATCAAAAATGCAAATCCCCTCCTCAAAACGATCTCTCTTCACTTCCGGTCATATGGTATGGCAGATGGGCGGGGTCCGGGAGAAGATCGCAGCGATTAGCAATTAGCAACACGACCAACTTCAAACGATCCAATCAGATCTCGACGGACAAATTCAATTCCAGCCCTGCCTTATTTCATTTCAGGAGCTGTTTCATTCAGATATACGTCACCACGGGGAAAATAAGGCAATCACTACTTCCGTTTCATGGCGACTTTAAATTGTCTCCACAACTATTGACTGACAGATGTCTGCTCATTTTGAGATTGTTTTGTATCCCTTTTAAGCCTTACGGAGGGCAACAACTTTTGATCAGATATCTTCTAACCCCATTCACACAGACCTTTGGTCCCAGAAAATACCCATAAAATTGATAGACAAGCGTCTGTGTGAACGCAAACACATCCCGTAAATCTTCTGGGATCTTTGCCGGAAAGAGGACCTAGTTAGATTCACGGAAAACCCTCTGTGTGAACAAGAAGCCGAAACAATGCCGTAATGCGCGTGTTATAGTGAGGACGCACACGTCATCACAACAAAAGTTATGGTTCAGCTCTTTAAAACAGGATATAAATGCATATCAACATTCACAACGAGAAATGTCGCAAACTAGATTGAAGCAGTTATCAGGAAATGATAAATGAGATGCATAAACAATGAAGCGCGTGTCATGGCAGCATGAAGTTGGTTCAACTCTTAAAATGATGGATTTACATGGAGATCAACATTCACAACGAGAAATGTCCGCAAACTAGACTGACGTAGATATTAGGTAAGTTAGCTTGTCACTTACTGCGCATTCAGCAGCATAAAGTCGAAAGTATGCTAGGGACATCCGCATATGCCTCCCAAAATTTGAGACCGCGCGGACAGTGCGCGTGAAAATATTTAGACAGGACACTCCACTACAAACAATTATAGAAAGAAAATAGACAGCATTTGCACACATACTATCGTTTTTCTTCTTTAATTTTTACCTCTTCCAAGAACAGAAAGCTGTGAAGCATGCTCGTTACCATAATGTTTGATTCCTGTTCTTTGTTGTCTTGTTGTTTGTTCTAAACTGTGTTTGCAATGGTGGGTCGGTTACTTTTCTTCACCTATCCTAATGTTTTAATGTACTGTAAATGTCGCCAAATCAGTGCTGCTCTGACGGCCTGATAGACTAATAATTTGAATAAGAAATCATTTGTATTGCGTATAGTGTTGAACGCGGCCATCCGCGTGTAGCCGCGGGGAGTATACTTGGAAAGCTGCGCGGACGCGTGCGCGCGCAAGCCATACGTGGACGCAGAAAAAAGGTATGCCCCGGCCTTAAGAATATCACGTCACATGCTCATATGAGCTTATAATAAACAAAAATGCCTGTGCGTCATCGCAACAATGTATCGTTCAGCTCCTCAAAACGGGGGTTTTAAATGCATATTAACAATCACGATAAGAAATGTCTGAAAACTGGATTAAAGCAGAGATCAGGGAGCTCGTCAAATATCCACTCTGAAGCTGGGATCATTTACCAGCATAGAACGGCACGTCACGCTGCGTAGAAGTGCAGGACTTAAAACAGGTCATGTGTCTTTCCGGGACCTTGCAGATGCCTGCAAATTATTGGCAGTGTGAATGAACAAAAAATCAAACAATCTCGGATAAATCCAGGATGCATTTTCCGTGTATTTTCCGGAATGTCTGTGTGAAAAGGGCTTTAGAGAGTTCCTTCTTGCAAGGCCTGGTTCATAAGAGCTGATGCTTAGGACAGCAATCTTAAAATGTTTGAGTGTCTTTTAATCAATCAAAGTTGCACTAAACTAACTAATTTTATTAATTGGACTCCAGTTTGCCAGCTTCTGACACAGATTAGCTTTCATTAAAGTAATTAGTCTATGGGTTCACTTACATTTTCCTCTAGCCATGTGAATGTTTAATGGATGTTTTCAAAAAAGACACAAGAAAGTAGAATTGTTTGTGTGTTGTCAGCTTATGCACATTGTGTTTATCTATTGTTGTGACCTAGATAAGGATCAAATCACATTTTATGAAAAATCACTGTAGAAAACCAGTTCATTTATAGGGGTTCACATACTTTTTCTTGCCACTGTATGTTATGTTATGTCTGAGCTATAGTATACTGAACAGGGCCTGAAATTAACACCCGACCACGCGCCAAATGCGGGTGAATTTTGCAATTGATGGGTAACATTGTCAATCTACCGGCCACATTGGTGATAGCCAAAGCGAATCAGTGATGTGCGGGTCAATGTATAAACAACCGGCACCTGACTGACGTTTTCTATATAAAAATATATATATATATATATATATATATATATATATATATATATATATATATATATATATATATATATATATATATATATATTTGTGGAACTTATGAAAACAAATATGATAGAATTCAATAGGTACCGTCAACTTTCATCATTTATCAAAATATCTTCTTTACCATTTATCACAATACAAAAGACAGTGCCTTTCAGGAGTGAGGAACAGATGTTAGATATTAATACACGTGTGCTTGTTTTTTACATCTGCAATTTTGTTTACAGAAGCTGCTTCCCAAACAACTAAACAGGGAAATGACTTTAAATAAACCAAGCTTAGAACTGCAAAATTTACAAATTATGTTAACCAATGATTTAACTTTATATATGACAATAAACAGTAAAAGCATCTGTGTGCCACTCTCTTAAAAATAAAGTGTCATTAGAAGAACATTTTTTGGCTAAATGGTTCCTTGAGAAAGAAAAATGGTCCTTAAACTTTTAGGGGTGGTTTTCCGAAAAAGGTTTAGATTAATCCAGGACTAGGCCTAAGTTATAATGGGACATGTCTGTAGTTTTCACAAACAAACCTTACAAAAACAATACAGGTGTGCATATGTGATATATGTTGATGTCAGAGATGTCAGTCCAAGGTGTTTTTATATTAAGACAGCTCAAACATGCATTTTAGTCTGGGACTAACATAAGCCCTGTATGGGAAACTGCCCCTTAAAGGGGACATATGAAGAGTTTCGTTGCAAAACGAGATAAACACCGTTTTTTTAATTGTTCAGAAATCTCGTTTTTTGGTTGTGCATTCCAATTAATTTCAATTCAACTGCAGTTGGTTTGTTTTAATTTAAACCTTTATAACTTAAAAAATACAGCTAAGAAGCACCATAAAACAAAATAATAACATGATAACATAATAATAAACATGTTTTGTCAAAAATGTTAAAAAATGGATTTATCTCGTTTTGCAATGAAACTCTTCATATCATGAAAATCTGTCTTTTCCATGTTTAAATGCTATAATTGGCTCCCCAGTGCTTCTATCAACCTAAAAAACATGAAAAAGATCAACCCAGTAACTTAGTTTTGGTAAACGATTCTCTGCAAGCATGTGAAAAAATAGGTCATTGAAATTTGGCTTCCCTTGTGATGTCAGAAGGGGATAATACTGCCCCTTTATCTGCACTATCCAACCACAGCACTGCCATTTAGTGCAGAGATAAACTAATTTGCATTTTAAAGGACACACCCAAAAACATTTTTGCTCACACCTACAAAGTGGCAATTTTAACATGCTATAATAAAATATCTATATGGTGTTTTGAGCTAGAACTTCACATATGTGGGGACACCAAAGATTTATTTGACATCTTAAAAAGTCTTGTGAAATGTCCCCTTTAATGTAAGGAACCTTTAAGCACCTTTATTTTTGAATGTGCACCCTTCTAATATTCATTTAGGTGGATGCGTGAATAATAGACTTTAAAGTATAAGTGCACAGTGTACAGTACATCATTTGAAACACATGTAAAGTCTGAAAAGCATAAATGATTTACTGATGAATCTGCCGTCATTAGTTACACATCCAGAATCATCCAGTAAAAGAAGCTGCAACAGGAATCTTTTATAGCACCCATGTTAATTTACTGTCTTCTGCCCTGCTTTACTGAACAAGAGAAATGGGTTTGTTCTTTTATCACGGGCATCAAACTATGGAAAGAAATCAGACTCAATATTATTAACAAATACATGCACAGTTATCTGTGAACTGGATGCATGTTACAAATGTATTTACTATCCACGAACAAATGTCTTTAGATTTGAATATGTGAAATTCAGAATTTGAATGAACGTGTATCGATTTGTACAAATGTACAAATACACATGTTTTATTGTGTATTCAAATATCATAATTCGCGCGTGCAAAAAGGGAGAGGTGCATTTGTGGATCGGGTGACACGCGTGCATTGGTCCCGTTCTGTTCATTTGTATATTGAGACTTTAATTTCGCTGTTTAAAGCATTTATGAGCCAAATACAAACAACTATCAATGAATGAACTAAAATATGTCTTTGATTTTGTGTCTGCGAATTTTAATATTTACGTGAATGTGCATCGATTTGTACAAACAGAGACATATTTGTGAATTCAGTTGGCATATTTCGTATCATTATTTCACAATTTGTGCACGCAAAAAAAAAGATGCGCATTTGTGGATCAGGCGACGCACGTGCATTAATCCTGTTCTGTTCATACGAGTTTTGAGACTTAAGTTGCGTGGTTTGCATTGAAAGATCCACGAGCACAGATGTGCTATGAAAAGAGTCAACACTAGGTGTCAGTCTAACGGAGTTTCACACATGGCGGTGAATTCTGTTTTCTGTGTTTCCCTTTAGTCTGGTGTTTTTATAGCATTACGTTTATTATCTATATATATTAAATGTTTTAATGGCTTGGCTACTGAGATGTGTTTGTGTGCATGTATGTAATGTATCTTTATTGTCCTTTAATGGTAAGTCAATTATTTTTACAATTTAAAACATTTTAAAAAGTAATACTTTCATGTATTAAACTATACCATTTATTAAAATATTTCAAAATTTACCTATTTTCTATTATTTCTTTTTACCTTATATATATAGCCTACGAGTTTGTTCTACAATTATTTTGTTACATGCATACAAATTAATATGCCCCAGCCTGTTTATATATAAATAACACTTCACATCATGGGTTTGTGCTATATTTATGTATTTATTAAGAATGTCCACATAATAATTGTTAAAACAATTTTGTTAAAACAGGTTATATAGAAGTGCCACGGTAGAGAACTGGGGAAGGTATGAAGTATTTAGTGAACTGTGTTATAGGATACATTAAATTATTGGTTTTTTTTTTTGGTATAAACCATTCAAATCTTTAGTCTTTATAAATATATAAAAACATACCGTGATAAAAACGCTACACTAAAGGGAAGGGAACAAACTTTGACAGAACACCTGAAGTCGGTTGCTTTGGACCTACTAATTAACGCAATCCTGTATTACCGCACTGACAAGCCAACCGCATGAATGCAACCACGGCGCTTTTTACATTGAATTAATGAAACTAGCTATGACCTTCTTGTTTTTCACATCATACATGTATAATGAAGGCCAAATAAATTGGTAAGAGGTCATTTCGTTAAATCACAGGCTACAGCCAGGGCTGGATTGTCAATATTGGGCGAGTGCCCCAGGCAATAGGGGGGCACCAAGGTCTCCAGACTGCGGCCAAAATGTTTTTACAAGTACTCGAGCATGTACGGGCACTACGGAATGCACGATCGGGTTTTAACCGCTCAATTGCATGACGCGTAATCGCGTATATCGTTTTATGTCACCATGCGCTCGGTTGATTTTACCGATGGATCTACGCAGCCCTGGTAAAGTTAACACATCGTACTCAGAACCGCGCCGGTTAAACATTACAGCGATGAGAGATAAAGAGAGCCGGACAACTTTTAGCCTACATTAACACTAAAAACATTATAGACGAGAATAAAGGTCTACATCAGTGCCCAAGGAAAACTAGATAAAAGATGAGAAACGTGTAAAGGATACAAGCATGTAAACTGCTGCCCTGCCACTCATCTCATTAAAGTATGCTATCTAGATATAACTTATTGTAGCCTATATGTAGCCTATCTTATGCCTAGTTAAGGGGGTTGTATGAATCTTTGATTCATAACTTCCTATTCTGAAAGTTTCATTAATTGTGCATAATGATATATCACGACATTGCGTGACTATTTCACGCATGGACCAGCGTGACAATGTCACGCTTTGCCGCGTTTGAGCGTGTGCATGTCACGCTTTCTGTTTGTGTCGCTGTCACGTATTGGTTACTCAACTTTTTTGTCCTATTTTCAAACCATTGTCGCCTCGGTTTTGGGTAAGATTTGGTGCTTGTGTTATATGTCACTTTAAGTATTTGTCACTTTAAGTATTGGTTTATAAAATAAAAAGATACAATACTTATTCTTTTATATTTTCTAAACTTTAACCAATTGTCACCTGACGTTGGGGTTAGAGTTTGTTTAGGTAAGGGTGTCATTTTATGTAAATCTAACCCTAAACCGAAGCGACAATGGTAAGAAACTAGGACAAAAAAGTTGAGCAACCAACACGTGACAGCGACACAAACAGAAAGCGTGACATGCACACGCCCAAACGCGGCAAAGCGCGACACCGCCACGCCGGTCCACGCGCGAAACAGTCACGCAATTTCGCGATACTGGGTTGCATGTTGACATGTGCAGCAACTGCATAGTTAAGTCTATTTAGTATTTTTCAGTAATGCAGTTATTTTGGGAAAATGTCAAAATATTGCATTGTAGGCTTATTTAAGGTGTGCCCTAAATTTTCTGCTAGCGCTCCTAAAATTTTCAGTCAGGGGCTACATTGCTCCTAATAACAAAAACGTTAGTCTGGAGCCCTGAATGACTAGTTTAAAATAATAAATAAATAAATAAAATATATTGGGGGGGGGCACTTCACTGTGTTAATCCGGGCCTGGCTACAGTGAATGCGTGAGAAAGTGAAACTGAGATAATAGAATGATAGCGTCGTCTGCAGATTGTCTGCAGATGCAGTATTAAAGATTAAAATAACTTTAACTGATCAACACAAATATAAAATGCCATAATACAATTGACGTTTTTTACCAGCATTTAAACCTTTATAGTTTTTTCTTTGTGTATCTGCAACATCCGCCCGTGGATGAGGAAGCTGCAGCCAATGTCGTTGGCTTTTTTCTTTATAGTGAACTGACTGAACACTTGACTCTTACCTGGGCATTTAGATATTCAAGTTTTCATTATTAATTTCTGGGTGAAACATTTTAAGCATGATGATCATCTGTCGACTCGACAGTTTCAGCACGTCCTTGCGGAGATACTTTAACGTCTTTTTGTTCACTCCCCATGAGCTGAACGATTTTATTTTGTACTTTTTTATATATATTTTCAACATATATTCAAGAAACACACATGATATAATGTAAGATGTTATAGATAGAATAAGCTTGTTCTGAACTGATGACAAAATCTAAATGACTGAAAATGATCTTGAAATGATCCATCTTAATTTAGCCAAAATACTGATTCATTCGTTTTCATACTTTATAGATAAACATTAATCTAATCAACCTATTATCATCAAATGCGTATGAATAGCAATCAGTGTGATTATCGTGCAATACATAGCCTACGCCAAATTCCATCTTGCGTGCATATGCCAGTCCTTCCCGCTCACCTAAATGGCGCATCGTTTGGTGTCGTTGTTTTTTTGTCTGTTCCTTAAACCATTGCCGATTGGGTTTGGATATCATTTTATTTTACAAAAACTTACTCTAACCCCAAACCCAAGAGACAATGGTAAAAAACAAATGAGAAACCAATTATTAAAAAACACGAATAGATGAGCCATAAGGGAGCAGGAAGGACTTGCGTAACATATTCACTCAAAATTGTAATTTTGTGTGGCCTATGTGTTGCACGATGATCAAACTGCGTGTTGTTTGTGCGCATTTCATGAGAATACTAATATATTATTGAAAATGGCCTAATTTAATATACAGTGCTTGTGTATTGCATTCGTTTTGTACATTTACAGCGCAGTGTTCTGTATACCGATGCTCTGAAAATTTGCACTTAACAAGCCTAAACCATGTTCTTTAATTTATTTATGTATTTTTGTTTAAATGTAGCTGTAGTAGCTTGTGTTGATGATGTTTCTTCTCATAAGGGTTAAGGCATAGCACCCAACTTCTAGTTTACCTCGTTGTTCTGGATTTAAATTATATTTTTAGTAAATAAAGGCCGTAAAATTGCATACAGCGCCACGCAAAATCACCGCAAGGGAAAGTCCGACACCGCTACAAAACTAGTTCAGTGACATTATTTGTAATTTAATCAGTAATTTGATTTAGGAGCTTAATAAAAAAACGTTACCGTGTGTTTAATGTACTGTCACTCAGATCAGGATCCTTACTGCCTTTCCTGATCTGGGTGACAGTACATTACATTTTTATTAGATTATACTAATCCAATAAACAGTCGGGATATATAAATCCAAGTAAAGATAGGCAAAGAAACGCTCAGCAACGTATGGCAAAGCAAGACTTCGCACGGAACAGGTTTGGTGAGATCTAAATGAAGATCTAAATGAAATAAATAAAGTCCACCAAATGAAGAACAGGCGATGCGCGCAATCAGTCTCAGGTACGGGCCGATGGGAAATTAAGTAAATGTTAATATTCGGGCGAGTAATCCCTCTGACGACCCAAAGACGAAGCCTGAGGAGCGCTTTTAACAACAGGCAACAGACTTTTTACAATTTATATCATACTAATTATGTACGTTTATAAATCATGTTTTTGTTCATAATTTATGAACCGATCAGCAGTTCAGCACTTCAAAGTGTGTATAAGTACTTTGTTAATACAATATTCTATAAGTGCTTAAATATAGGCTATTATTCACATAACCTTAAATAACGTATAATCTGATTTAGGATCTTAATTAAATTTAGACTCCTATATCAGATTATACATTGTTTGGCTTTGGGGATAACAGCATAGGTCCTAAGCAAAGCAACTGATTTCTGGTGTTCTGTCAAAGTCTGTTCCCTTCCCTTTAGTGTAGCGTTTTTATCACGGTATGTTTTTATATATTTATAAAGACTAAAGATTTGAATGGTTTATACAAAAAAATAATAATAATTTAACGTATTATATAATACAGTTTATTAAATATTTCATACTTTCCCCAGTTTTCTATTTTGGTATTATTTATAACCTGTTTTAATAAAATTGTTTTAATAATTATTATGTGGACATTCTTAATAAATATAGCACAAACCCATGATGTAAAGTGTTATTTATATATAAACAGGCTGGGGCATATTAATTTTTATGCATGTAACACAATAATTGTAGAACAAACACGTAGGCTATATATATAAGGTAAAAAGAAATAATAGAAAATAGGAAAATTATGAAATATTTAATAAATGGTATAGTTTAATACATGAAAGTATTACTTTTTAAAATGAAGTGAATTATACTGTAAAAATAATTGACTTACCATTAAAGGACAATAAAGATACATTACATACATGCACACACAAACACACCTCAGCAGCCAAGCCACCAAAACATTCAATATACCATAGACAACAAACGTAATGCTACAAAAACACCAGACCAAAGGGAAACACAGAAAACAGAATTCACCGCCATGTGTGAAACCCTGTTAGACTGACACCTAGTGGTGACTGTTTTCATAGCACATCTGTGCTCGTGGATCCCCCAACGCAAACCACGCAACCCAAGTCCCAAAACCCGCATGAACAGAACAGGACTAACGCACGCGCGTCGCCTGGTCCACGGGTGCGCGTCCTCTTTTTTGCGTGCACGGATTGTGAGATAATGATACGAAATATGGCAACTGAATTCACAAATATGTCTCTGTTTGTACAAATCGATGCACATTTACGTAAATATTAAAATTCGCAGACACAAAATCAAAGACATCTTTTTAGTTCATTCATTGATAGTTGTTTGTATTTGGCTCATAAAATGCTTTAAACGGCGAAATGAAAGTCTCAATATACAAATGAACAGAGCGGGATTAATGCACGCGTGTCATCTGATCCACAGGTGCACATCTCCCTTTTTGCACGCGCAAATTGTGATATTTGAATACACAATAGAACATGTGTATTTGTGCATTTGTACAAATCGATACACGTTCATTCAAATTCTGAATTTCACATATTCAAATCTAAAGACATTTGTTCGTGGATAGTAAAATACATTTGTAACATGCATCCAGTTCACAGATAACTGTGCATGTATTTGTTAATAATATTGAGTCTGATTTCTTTCCATATCAAACTGAATCCGAGAGGCCAGTGGGCAAGAGAGGCTGTTTGCTCAAGTGGAGCCAATTACCAAAAATAAATTGGGTCTTCCTCTTATGCGTCCCTTTCTTTTCCGGCCTGGCCTCATCTCTTTGGCACGGTGTCCAGTAAGGTCTGGGTCTGAGCCACGAAAGTCTCCTCCTTTCAAATAAACACACTGGTAATGGCTATTTACTCAGTGTGTAAGAGCAATTTCACTTGGGGAAGTTAAACATCTTTGACAAGCGAAATAGGCTCAGATAAATCACCGCTGGCCTTTTTTTGGGTGCTTGATTGAGAGGCACTGATGTATTGTAACTGTTACCAGCAGTTCTTTGGAGCACTCGAGGCGTCTGGAAATATGCCAGATTGAGCGGTGTCAAGATTTTAATCAAAGATCTTCAGGCCCCATTTTACACCCAATGAAAATAACTGAGTGGTTCAACGGCGCTTCATCATTATGGCGGAAAAAGGCCTTAGGAAACATCTGAAAGCTTTGGATAAATGAGGGTTAAAAAGAAAATTGCCCTCATTAGATTTGTTTCCCCTGTAAAAATATAAAAATAAATATCCTTAAAAACAAGATAAAAATGTATTAATCTTGAATTAAGATATTAATAAAGATATTAATTTGTTTCTTGTTTCAAGCAAACGTGTGATAACATTTAGGCTATGTTTACACGACAACAATGCAACTTTGCATTTACTGTATGAAAAATGTCACATCCACATGACAATGCTGTCAACAACATCTGCATTAACACTGATCCATGAAGATGACTAAATATGATGTATAACATGTGCAAGGCCAGTTGATGGTGATGCTACTTTGTAAAGAAACACAACACTGCAAAAAAAAAAAAGATTTTCAAGAAAAAAAATCTTAGTATTTTTGTCTTGTTTTCAGTAAAAATATCTAAAAATTTGTAAATTAAGATGCAATTTTTCTTGATGAGCAAAACGAACAAAATAAGTCTAGTTTTTAGACAAAAAATATCAAATGTAAGTGAAAAAACTAGCAAAAGAATATGCTAATGGGGTAAGCAAATTTTTCTTGAATTTAATGTTTAAGAAAAATGTTAAAGATTTTTTTGCTTACCCAATTGGCAGATTTTTTTGCTTGTTTAATGCAAAAAATCACATAAATTTGATATTTTTTGTCTAAAAACTAGACTTATTTTCTTGGGTCGTTTTGCTCATCAAGAAAAAGCATCTTAATTTAAGAATTTTTAGATATTTTTACTGAAAACAAGACAAAAATACTAAGAATTTTTTTTCTTGAAAATCATTTTTTGCAGTGTACCTGCGCACATACACAAACTTAAAGCGAAACTCAAAATCATACCAAAGTTACCCCATGATACTCACCCTCAAGCAATCTGAGATACATGTATCCATCATCTTTCAGACAAACACATTAATGCTGCGTTTACACCAACCGCATTTCAGGTGTCAAAATCGCGTCTACCGCGCCTAGTTTGCCGCTTGAACAGTTTGAATGCATTTGCGCGTCAAGAGCGAAGTAGACGCGCGGAAAAAGCAAGCATTTGATGCGCGTCAGAGGCAAAATCTGCTTCTTGTGGGAGGGGCAAGTGCTATGCAGTTGTCTGTTTGCAAGATGACTGATGTTGGTTGTGAATTTGTCGAGAGAGTTACCGGTTTGTATTTGTTAACCTTACTATAGGGGGAAAATAAACGGCGCAGGTCGATAAACGTCACATGAAATGATTCAAAAGTGAAATGTGTATTACAACAAGTGAGGTCCTTTTTATTCCTGTCTCTATAGAAATAATAACTTGTGTCATATAGCTCCGTGTGACTGCTCACGGACAATATCAAGCGTTCCTTCATGTAGAATGAGTGACTCCAGGCGGGGCTGCCGCCACAGCAGCAAGCAGGCTCCTGATTGGTTAACGCGCCGCGAAATTCCGCCAAAGTTAAAATTTTTCAACTCAGCATCAGCCGCCAATTCGCGTCAAACACAAAATTCACAAAAAGCACCATTCGTGCGTACCGCGCCAGGCGCTCAATTCGGTCGAACTAGACGCGCGAATGAGGCGAAAACGTGTCTTCCGTGGCGGCCAAATGCCTCATCCGCGCCGCGAGACCTCCAGACGCGCGTCAACACGTCTTCACATTGACTTAACATTGAAATCACTTGCGCTTCACGCCTCTACCGTGGCTGGTGTAAACGCAGCATTACAGTTATTTTAGTAAATGTCCTTGCTTTTCCGAGAGGAAAAAGGGATCAGGGAACAACTTTTGACTTTAAACACCAAAAAAGTGCATCCATCCTTCACAGAAGGATAATCTTCTGCATTTTAAACTTTATAAACTATGTTAACTACCTTCCGGTAACAATGCCATCTTGGACTCACGCAATTTATGAGAGTCATTGCGCAACATACCAATGGCAACCAACGCTCACTCACTACGCTAAAACTCAAGTTCATGGATTACATCTGTGACGGATTAATGCACTTTTTTACCATTTTAAGCTTGGAAAAGCAAGAACATTTACTAAAATAACTCCAAATGTGTCGTCTGAAAGATGATGGACAAATGTGCTTGAGGGTTAAAAAGTAATTTTGATATTTGGCTGGATTATACCTTTAATTCAAAATATATATTAATTTAAAACAAGTCATGTTGTCCTCTACAAACTTTGGCTTCTTAAGCAATTTTTTAACGATGTTCACTAAAAAAAATATTCATTAGAAAGAATTATTTTTGGTTGTGTGTCCCTCGTGTATTTGTCTGTTGTAGTTGGAAATGCTAAAATATGAAATATGTTAAAACTCAAAGCAAATGGGGCCTCCTGGTAGAGAATCGTTTTACAAAAACAAATGAAAAATGAACTAAAAATCCCAAACAAATAGATTCTTTTGTCATATGTCAGCAGGCTATACGCTATGGCTTTCAGATGGAAGACAAATAGGATCAGTCAGTATTGGCAGACACGAATTAAACAAACTACATGATTTGGATTATGCGGCTGGATAACATAGCTGCAAGGTTGTGTAAGAACCAGTTTATCATAAATAGTGGATATGAAACAGCAGATGTACAGATGGAAAGTCTATGATTTGAGGAAATGTAGTCTGGAAGATGGAAAATAACTTATTCAAAGCAAAATCCCATCTGATGATGCCATTTTTGGGTCTTTGTAGTATATATAGTGAACTTTATATAGTTTTGGGGAATTTCTAAAAGGAGCTAAAGAAAAGAAAGAGGTTCAATACTGTTATATGTTCTCGTAATGCACTAGTATCACATTAAACCTTTTGATTTTATAGTTCTTATGGTGATATAGTCCACTATCTGTAAGCTGTTTAAAGCTTAAGGTCGCAGAGCAACAAACCAAGTTATCACATTAATATAAAATGTGCATTCACAGGTGTGCATTTATAGCCATTTCAGTCGCTTTATTGCTGGTTAGTAAATTTACAGTCAGAACTGTACATTTCTTGATTTTTCATACTTTGCAATCGGTACCTCCTGTGCACAACTTATCTCACCTTGCCAGTATGTATCGGGTGGCTGTTAGGGCATTGCATATATGTTGTTAGAGCTATGGGACTGCTACGGAGACTGGTTACTTACTGGCCTGGGTCAAAATAGCCCACATTCTTCAAGCATCAATGGTATTCTAGTTGCTAAATGTCAGACCACTTTCTATGTAAATGTACAAGAATTTTTGTGAAACTCAGATTGCTTGGAAAATATATGTTTTGCCTAACAAATGGCCCATTTGAGATTTTAAGGCCTGTTCACAACAAAGTTTATAATGATAGCAAAAAAGATAGGTTTAAAATCTTATTTAGGGCCATTTACTAATAATGGCAAATTAGCGTGAGACCACAATTAAAAAATTGGGTAACACTTTACTTGAAGGGGTGTTCATAAAACTGACATGACACCGGCTTCATAATCATGCCATGACACGTGCCATGAAAGAAATGTTGAAAAATAACAATCCAGTAAATGAAAAATAGGTCGTTGAAATTTGGCTCTCCTTATCATGTCATAAGGAGGTCTTATTATAAAAATACCACCCCTTAATCTGAACTATCCAACCACAGCACTGCCATTTAGTGCAGAGAAAAGCACAATTGAGTTTTAATTGCAACAAACCACCATCATTGTGATCAGTGATTGAATTTCATCAGCTCATTAGCATTTTAAAGGACACACCCAAAACGGCACATTTTTGCACACACCTACAAAGTGGCAATTTTAACATGCTATAAGAAATTATTTATATGGTATTTTGAGCTAAAACTTCACATATGTGCTCTGGGGACACCAAAGATTTATTTGACATCTTAAAAAAGTCTTGTGCCATGGCCCCTTTAAGTGTCATTCGTTCAATTATGTAATTTTTAATGAAAAGATGACATTGTTTGAGATGTCTTTTTTATGACAACTTGACATTAACTAATACATCATAACTTGTCATCACAATTAAGGGCGTTTTCACATCTGTAATTCGGTTCATTTCGTCCGGACCAAAAGCAAAAAATGATACATTGTAACTTTTTTAGCAGATTTGGTTCCATTTCACACCACACTGATTGCTCTGATCCGCATCAATTGAAACGAACCAAAATTCTGTCATGTGATAAGATCAACATCACTCATTGGCCACATGTATTTGAACGTATTTCCTTCACGATTGGTCAGAATCAACGTGCGGCAAATTCCAACGGAACCCCCGGAAGTAAACAAAAGAAGGATAATACAGCAGACACCATGGACAGACGGCTGCACGCTGTAATTATGTCTCCGTGGTTGTTATACATAGTTTGTATACAGCACTCTAGACAAACTGTTCATTTTCAGAATGAATCGCGAATGCGGCTTGAAAACAACGGTTTAATGCACTACAAACGGCGAAGACAAAAAATTTCAGAGGCTCCGCCCGCACCTCCTTGCAACTCCAGGTATACGGACTACCGGCACATCCGGGAACTTGACTGTAAATTTCGTCACCGCCCCTTTTCGGGGGATAAAAAAGCAGCGCTTCCATTGGCTTCCATTCAAAATAGCGGAACAAAGCAACGTTTTTACACTGCCGGCAGGCGTAAATAACTTATGAAATCACTCAGATTAAACATGTTGAGTATTTATCTGTCCATCCTGCCTGCCATAGAGCGCGAAAGATACATTAACACATTTAATATGGTCAATATAAAAACATGTCCCTTTCATTCTCACAGCGTCGAATTTTGTGTAACAACGCCATCCAGTGATTGCTGGAAATATCGCTAAGCCAGTTAGTTGTATGGCTGGACGGAAAAGTGCACTCATTACTCTAAATATAAAGACATAATAAATAAATACGAAGTAACTTTCAAATACGAAGTAAAATCATTCACTTGCTTCCCTGTTGACTCGATGAGGTACGAGTAAATGTCCGGGTAAGACACCTCTGGCCAATAGGGAGCGTTGTTACACAAATTTGATGCTGGGAGAATGAAAGAGACATGTTTTTATATTGACCAAATTAAATATGTTAATTTATCTTTCGCGCTCTATGGCCAGCAGGGTGGACAGATAATTACTCAACATGTTTAATCTGAGTGATTTCATAAGTTATTTACGCCTGCCGGCTGTGTACGAAGGTTGCTTTGTTCCGCTATTTTGAATGGAAGCCAATGGAACGTCTAGTGCAATTTCCCCCAATAGTGGGCGTGAACCTGTTCAGAGACATTCTATGACGTTGCACTGGCTGTGCGTATGTCCGCGATTTGTCATTGTGCTAATATTGCTAATAGAAACGGTCAACAAACACTTCCTCATCTGATAATGCACTGCGCAGTTGACTACGGCAGCTGGTTTAGTCCAAAATGCGCAGTACTTTTGCAGTTAGGTCGGTTCGATCTCGGATCGTGTTCTCACCACAAACTAACCGCTCTAGAGTTCGTTTGAAAGCGTACCGAGACCACCTCTGCAAGCTGGTCTCGGTCCGCTTGTTTGGTCCGCTTTTGATGCGCACTGGAGTTTGATTGCTGCATTCTCACCTGCCCAAACGAACTGCACCAACTGAGCAATCGAACTCTGGTACGATTCAATCGAACTAAACAAGGCAGGTGTGAAAACCCCCTAACATTACCAGTACAACATAACTGACCACTTTTTACCAAAGATACAACTTAAATTTATCATTTAAATGTCATTTAGTGTAAATAGTTTAAAATAATTGTATAACAGCATCATGAATATTTTTCTTGACCTCAACTACAGTGGTACAAATATAATTTGTCATTAAAAAACTATTTGAATCTGTCAAATAGTTTTATAACAACGTCATGAATATTCTTCAGTTCATAATGTTTTTTTTTTTTTTAAGTTTACTTCATGTGTTTAACAAATAAATTCAACCATTCAACACTAATAATAATAATAATGAAAAATGATATTTTGCAGGTTTATTGCAGTAATGAGTTACAATAATGAGTTAAGCCAGGCAGCGTTGGGTCTATATAGCTGGGAAAACAGTTATTTACATTAAAATAATTAATTAAATGTTTTTTCTTCTATGTCAGAAAAGTTACCCAATTTATGAAAAAAACTGAAGACAAAATGTTATATTATTTAAAGTTTATAAGCAGAGAAAAAAATATAGATATGATGAAACGTATTTTTTCCCGTTTTGTTTATTTGTTTATTGTTTGTTTGAAAGCAGAGGGTCTGTTCTTTCATTTGATATATTTGGCATTTTGTGAAAATCACACAAACAAATGCTGGCGGGCAATGAGTTAATCTGCACTATTCAACCACGACACTGCCTTTTAGTGTAGAGATCAGCCTATTTGCATTTATAAGGACACACCCAAAAACTATATCTATATGGTGTTTTGTACTAGAACTTCACATATGTACTCTGTGGACACCACAGATTTATTTGACATCTTAAAATAGTCTTGTGAAATGTCCCCTTTTAATAAGGCACAATACAAGTAAACTGACGAAACATCAATCGCATTTGCAAATCCATTGAGCAATGTTTCTGAATGAAAAAGCCACCCTCACCTAAATAGCTGTGCGATGTCACTACTAAACCAGCCACTTCATCCGGCGTCCTTCCAAACCGCAGGAGCTCTGCGTGAAGGGCGCGGGAAGACAGCTGTGCCAGGGACAGATGTTGAGCTGAACAGGTGTCTGGAGTTCAGTTATTCTGCTGGATTAGCATGTTCACGATAGACATGCCACACGGACTTCAAATGCGGCTCCCGCTGCTCGCGACATCAAACAGACAGACGGTTGATAATGAGCTGAGGGATGAGATAGAGATGGGGGGGATTGAACCAGAGATGCTGACTGCTTGTGTTAGCAGTACTCTCCAAATCCTTTATAAGAGCTTTTCAGATATCTAAAGTTGTCACATTATCAAGTAAAGCTTCCTGCATGTTAAAAAACCTGGTGTGTTTGTTTATAAGGACAATCGTGGTGTGGGAGGTTGCAAAAATATATTTTAAGGAGTTAAGGAGTTTATAGTAGATATAATTTTAGGGAACCAACCTTTAAGCCTGTAAAAACTTTACTGAACAATGCAATCAATGCTTGGCCAAGTTGTATTTACTCAATGTGATCTCATGAGAATATGTGTATTTTTTACATACAGTGTGGTTGTACCACCACTTATGTTTTCATATACACTGAAATGTATCATACTGACGTGTTGACAGTACTAATATGTTAACTATTTACATATTAACAGCTTTACAGAGTAAGAGATTTATTCCTATTCATAACTATTAAAATCGCAGGCTTTGGCGTTACTAATATTAATGACATGTTTTTAGTCGTATTTTCAGATTTATCTAAGATGGTTTACTCGTGTAGCTAATTAAATGTTCATGACTTACATTATATTAATAATTAGAATTACATAATATTAATTACGTAATATTAAACAAGACTACACTTTAAAACCTTAAAATGAATATCATTTCTGTAATCATTTAACCATTTTGTAATATTTCTACCCAGTCTCACGAAATTTCGTAATATAGCCAAGTAACTTTTTGATTTTTTTTTTTCGTGATCTTTTTTCCAAGTTTTTTTCTGTTTACGTGTCATTGTCACGTATTGGTTACTCAACTGCTTTTTCCTATTTAATCCATTGTCGCTTCCCTTTAGAGTTAGATTTGGTGTTTGCGTTAGGATGTCACTTTAAGTATTGGTTTATACCATTTTTTCTGATTTATTTTTTTATATTTTCTGATTTTTAAACCATTGTCGCCTGCGTTAGGGTTAGAGTTGGGTTTGGGTAAAGATGTCATTTAATGTAAATCTAACCCTAAACCAAAGCGACAATGGTAAGAAAATAGGACAAAACAGTTGAGTAACCAATACGTGACAATGACACGTGAACAGAAATTCGTGATACGATCACAAAAAATGCAGAAATTTGTGACAATGTCACGAAAAAAGAATCAAAAAGTTACGTGACTATATCAAGAAAATTTGTGAGACTTGGCTGAATATGTAGTTTGTTTGCCATGACACAAAAAAATGATTTCTCTTATGCAGTCATAATAATTGCACCAAAACAAAATATATGTTATATATATAAAAATTTTATTTTTTTAATTCGCTGTGATCCATATCTTTAAAATTTGTTTTCAAGGAGTAGATCCAAATTCGCCCCTTTATCCACCTATCTTGATCCAACCCATTATCACGAAATTACGTACCTATAGTCACATAATTTTGTGAGTGTTTTCCGTGACACTGACACGTTTTTTCGCCTTTTTGCATGAACATGTCACGTATTTCTGTAAACGTGTCACTGTCACGTATTTGTTACTCAACTGTTTTGTCCTATTTTCTTACCATTGTCGCTTCGGTTTAGGGTTAGATTTACATAAAATGACATCCTTACCTAAACAAACTCCAACCCTAATGCCAGGCGACAATAGTTTAAAAATAAAAAATATAAAAAATAAATAATGAAAAAAAAGGTAAAAACCAATGCTTAAAGTGATATCCTAAAGCAAACACCAAATCCCTGAACCGAATTGTCAATTGTTTAAAATAGGACAAAACAGTTGACTAACAAATACGTGACAGTGACACGTTCACAGAAATACGTGACATGTTCACGCAAAAAGGCAGAAAAACGTGTCAGTGTCACGGAAAACACTCACAAAATTATGTGACCATAGGTACGTCATTTCATGATACAGGGTTGCTTGATCCCGGTAAGGTTTAGGGGTAGTATTGCATTAGGGCTTAAAATATCTTTTAAATGCTATATTGTTACAAAAATGTCCCTACACATTTCTGTCTGTTACATATAAAAAATACATTACATATTTTTTTTAAATTCTATAAAAAGGGTTTGGGTTTAGGGTAAGGTTTGGGGTAGGGTTAGGGTGGTAACATTATCGATAAAAATGGTTAAAGGGAAATTATACAGCTATCTTGTAAATGTTTTACGTTTTGTAGCTGTAAAAAATATTAATGCTACAATTAAATGTTGCAAATACAGCTACATTGTACGTTTCAGCATCAATTTACACCTACAAAAAAGTATGTTTTGTGTTTTTGAAAGTTATGTATTAATATGTATTAACAGTAAGATCATGCCGATTTACTCAAAGCATTTTTTTTTTCTTTTCAAAAAGTGACTTTGAAATTGTAAATCAATATATTATTTTATGTGAATGAGTAGACAGAATTTTCACATCATTTTAAAGAAAAAACTCTAGACTTCTAGATCATGTTTTGAAAACATGTTAAGAATGAGTTTTGTGGACTTATATCAGTCACTTTGCTTTTTCAAAACCATGCATAAACATTTTACTCTCAAAAATACAAACATGTACATACATGTAGCTCATATAATATTGTAGCCAAGTTTGTGCTGAACACAGTGTTATGAGACTTTAGCCATTATTATGTTTTTACTGAAAAACTGAAAAAGGCACAAATGTCAGTGCAGGTCAAAACTTCTTCACCCCTTAGACGCCAGAGGGTTAAAGAAGCCCTTCATTGGTTGGTTTACCAAAAAGGTATAAACTCTGATCAATAGAAGATGGGGTCTAGAATTTCGTTTCGATATACAGTATAGGTGACTATAGGTGAATTTACACCTTTACTTTACAGTAAGAAACCTTTACTTACAAAAAACTTTTTATTCTCTGAGGCTTTTTGCAAAAAAAAGTGATCTGACACATTTCTGCGTCGGCATGAAATCTGGCTTATGTAGTTTGTCAAGCCAAATTTTGAATAACTTTGATTTGTATTATTCTGTCATAATTCAGTATCAGTGATAAGGTGAAGAGAAGAGACTCAAAAAGTGACCTCAACCACCGATGATATATGATACAAAATAAATGACACAATATGGCCTGCGATATAATATTTTGTCAGAGAGAAAGCAAGTAACGTGATATAGGTGAATCTTAAATGGATTCCAGATTTATTACATGATAATATTTTGACCAGACTCTCAAGTGTAAAAGATGTATCTATCTATCTAATACTGTACAGCACTTTTAGCACCATTGACTTCCATTTTTATGCATGCGAACGCGTCAGACAGACAACAGTATTGCACAATCTGATTTTGTGCAATAATAATTAAAGAAGTCAAAACTTGTCAGAATAAAAAAAATAACCTTATCAAACCTTATTGTAGAGTGTTACCAAAATAAGGTATAAAAAAGTTGTTACTAAAATGATAAACATTTATCCATTCTCTACATTGCTTGTCTTGGGTCATAAGCAAGAAAGCACTGGCCAGTCCATCACAGGCCTAATATTAGATGCTGAATTTTCTCTTAATCTTTGTTACATTTATTAAATGTCAGTACATTTATTTTTGTCTGTGTCTGAAATATAAAGATATTTCTCATGCAAATCTTGTAAAGATTTGCAATAATACCATCTATTTCATACTTTTCCTGATATTATCTTCATATTTCATTTCTATAGTATTTCGTCTTGTGAAGGCCTATTTATGTTTGTTCACAATGAAATGGAAGAATGGTAAAGTGTTAAATTAAATTTCTTCTTGCGGTTGCACATTTTATTGTGCAACACTTACAAAAGCATAAAACCAAAAGCAGTAAAGCAAAACACTTTCTTTCAGGAGTCCACAGCTTCGGGAAATGATTTCCCCTAATAAGCCTTTATTAAATCAGGGTGAAAACGTTTGGGGTGTGTAAGTCATTTAGCTTTAACAGGCCCTTTATTAAGGGAACTTTATTCCAAACCATCTGAAGTGGGAAGCAGATCTAACACAGTGACACTGTCGTGGATTGCCTGAGGGGTTTGCTTGACTCATTCGATTAGATGCTAGACACATAAAACCCTTTAAATTACTGGATAATTAAATATAGACACTACAGAGTGTTCAGTTTGGGAGGCAAAAATTAGTTTAACCCGGTGTAAAGCAAAACATCATAATAAATGCTTTTACTGGAGCCACCTGGAAAATGTGTTTTTAAAGGGATAGTTCGCCCAAAAATTTAAATTCTGTCATTTACCCTCAAGTTGTTACGACCCTGTATTAAGATATTTGAAGAGTTTGGTTCAAAACGAGATAACTCAGTTTTTAAATGTTTTTGTCAAAATATGTATATTTTTATTTTATTATGTTTTTATTGTTTTATTGTGCTACTTAGCTGTATTTTTTAGCTATAATGGCTTAAATCAAAACAAACAAACTGCAGTTTGATTGATATTTTTTAAAGGCACACCGCGGCCACTAGGGGGCGCTAGACATGTATTTTTCACGCCTAGCGCCCCTAGAGGCTACAAAGCGCCGCAGCACTGTCGCAAAGGAAAAGAACTGGCCAAGCTTAAAACTAAACTAAAAACTAAACATTTAAAACGCTAAACGATCAACATTTTGAGACATCAGGGAGAAACGCAGTCATGTTACAACTTTCTAATGAGGAACTCGTGGCAGAAGCCATTTCTCAATCTGAAGGTTGCAGCCTCCGGATGTCGTATTTCTAAGCTGCATACGTCATCAAGACTGTCTTATTTCAGAATATTAACAATTATAAAGTTGACTATTATACTTAGTTAATCGTAAATTGTTGCAGTATGCTTATGACTTGCGAATGTAATGCTCAGTTAACCTTAATAAACCAGGCTTGATGACGTATGCAGCCTGCATATTTGACCTCCGGAGGCTGCAGCCTTCCAATTGAGAAACGGACAGAAGTATTTCCTTGCCTTTTTCGAAACAAATATTGTTGCATCGTCTCTCTCTCTCCCTTGCCACCAGGATTTTCTGCAATGCGCTCGTTTTTCCTCTTGTGTGAAAATTGTCGCTCCAAATCTAAGTAAACCAATGTGTTTAGGTCTGCCGCTTTGTAATACGTCACGCGAGTGACAGTGGAACACAGCAAATGAGGAAGAGAGAAATGCTCGGATCTGATTGGTGAATGAATAGGGATTGGTGAATGAATAGGGTTTGGTTTTACACTGTGTAAATTTGAGCAAGTTTGACTGCTATAGCATTCTGGATTGTAATGAAAAAAACATAGACAGTAAAAGAAAGGTAAATACGTGAACACGTGAATGCAGCATCTGAATACAGGGAACTATATGCAAGATAATCGCCGTCATTTATAAAGATCGCATTTATGTATGAATCAAGATCGTGAGTTTATATAAAAAATTGCCTTAAAGGGGAATCGAACCTGGGTCACCCGTGTCATAGGTCCGTGACATTAACACGGTGCCACAAAGTCACATAATAGAAGTTGCTCTCTACACTCCTTCTTCAGTAGCCTCCAGCAAAATTCACATAAAAAAAATTGTGTGGAGGAAGTGACGTATGCCGTAAAGCAGTCGAATTTTGTCGTTTTTTTGTGCTCTGGTTACTTCCCGAAACCCTAAGTTTTAAAGTACGAGTAAAAGCGATACAGACCCCGTCAGGTTATGGTAGACATGTCATTCAACCTATTTAAAGTCGAGGTACTATCACAAGAGTCTTGAAAATGTATTATGAAGGTTGAAAAATTACATGGTGTTGCTTTAAAGAGTTCTCTTGTTTAGGAACTCTTAATTTTGAACAATGTTGTGTTTTTGAGCACTATTGTCTTCTATAGTATTTTTCTACTATGGAAGTCAGTGGTGCTGATGTTTCCTGCATAATTAAAAATCTTCCTTTGTGTTCAGCAGAACAAAGTAATGAATGCTGCTGTTGGAAAATGGGTCGGTTTGGGGGTTCACCAACGGTTTACTTTGACCTTACACATGTTGCAAATTTTGTGTACTTCAATGCCAACGAATCTTTACATTCGGCTGCCTGCGAGTGTGCATGTGGCTGGACGTTATTGCTTAAGCTCTGGCAACAAAAGGACCGACTTGGAATCGAAAAGTTGTGAGACTGACCGGCAGGTTAGCATAATCGTCCAATTTTGGTCTTTGGCCGTCAATCTGTGAATTTCTATTTTTAAAAATTATAAATAGGTTGATATATTCAGGGCTGCCAACTCTCGCATTTGGCGTTAGACTCGCGCAGGTCTATCCACCTTATTTTCGAAATGCGAAAGTAAGTGATGTGACATATTTCCCTTCTTTGTGTGAGAATAGCCAGCCGGTAGAAAACAGTGTAGTGGGAGCACGCATAAAGCATGATTGAAACAGTTATATTAAATATTTACTACACCTGCCATGTATGAATTGGCCTGATACATCATATGAAGATATATTCAATCATTTTCTGTTGTTGCTCGGGGGTGACGGGTCTTCAATGCGCAAATATAAAATCACAAAGACATACCGGAATCTTCAAAATGGGAAAGTCAGTCGAGTGTTTGTACATGGAATAGACCAAGATTTCGTGTTTTTAACCTTTTCAGGTGATAGTTTAAAATGTCACAACTGTCCCTCTGGTGTGAGGTAAAAATTAATGGCAATTTTTAATGGATTGGTTTGAGCTTTTATGGCGACACATCAAGCTTCACGCGGTCCAACAGTCAGCAGCATCTTTCTCATTTATCACATTTTAGCTTATTTGAACAAATCATAATAAATATTAAACATATTAAACTATTACATGTATTCAGTATTGTTTTCGTTTTATTAAAATAGTATTACATTGCTTCTTACGCACAAGATGGAGACATGAGTTTATTTACTTATTTTAAAATTATTTGCTTTTTTATTTAAAACATAACAAAAGTATGCACAAACACATTATGAACTATTATAAACATTAACTTATATGTAGATTATGTCATATATATTCTGTACTGTAAACTCATTTTTGTAATAATACATAGGAGCAGAATAAATAAATCAACATATTTTTATCAGCATAATATTAGTTGTTTTTAAACAAAAAAAAGTTTCTATAAGGTTTTACTGGATGGATGTGTGGATACATATAATGGGTGAACATGGGCCACATACACATTCGGCTCTTGTGCTTGCACTATGGTCAAAACAAATGTTTTGTAGAGATTTACTGTGTTTGTAGGTTGTACCTAGCTGCACAAATTATGCTTCCTGGATTTCATAATAAGCATTAAAAAGCCAGTCAAAACGGCACACTCGTGTCCCTCGCAATACGACTACCTTTAGCTTTAGTGGCTAACTGGAAGTCTTACACAAAGTAGCTCAAAAATGGCGGCGCCCACATTTACGTCAAAAATAAGGTGGATAAGCCTAACTGTATTTTGGTGATGCATGCAATACAATACAATGCAACAATGCTTCTCAATGTCAAAATAAGTGAGGCGTCAATCAAATGAAGAAGGCGGGAGTTGCCATTTACAGAGCTGAGCGATGACGAATCGGATCAAAGAAAACGTGGAGTTACTGTTCACTTCTTCAGCTGGACACTTTAGTTTTAAAGTTGAAAGAATAAACCGGCAGTGTTAGTGGCTAAAGATTCAGTATTTGAAAGAGGGGCACCAAGGGCCCCATATAGGCTGGGGACGACCCTGGGTACACCTGATGTCACACCTAAAAAAATGCTGGGTTGTTTTTAACCCATGCTGGGTAAATATTGGACAGACCACATTTATATAACATTGGATTTTCATGAATTACTTTGATCACCATTCAATTACATTTTCATATCTTGTGTTGTGTAGATGAAAGGAAGTCATGTGTGTTAAGAACGGGATGAGTTTATTGAACGATGGCAGAATTTTCCAGAATTTTTACACGAACGGTCCCTTTAGATGGTTAAAGTAATTGTCAGCACTTTAAAAACATGGACAGATGCGACGGCTGCTTAATAAGACAAACAAATCTAAGGCGCAGTCTGTCAAAACTCAGATGCGAAATGAATTCATTCTGGCAGAAGGAAGATTTTAATCTCAAAGGAATCATAATTTAAATGCAGACATAGTTTCACAGAGGCATAGCAGCATATTTTCACACATTTCTGATGTTTTTTCCAGGTTCATGTTTGGAATGAATTTCCATGTGTTGAAAGGCATGTATTTGAATACTGCCAGACATACAGCATACATACTGTAGATGCATGAATGTAAGGCAGAATACACGTTGAGGATTAAAGCAGACTTTGACATCAGCTGTATGCATATCCAAGTGAACATGTAAAAACATAAATATGCTATACTGTAATTGTTAAAGTGACATATTTATTGGTGAATAAATCTTAGCATACAACAAAGCTCCAATAGGGTCACTTTAAAGATCACCTATTGTCCGATTCATGTTTTTAAATTTCCTTTGGTGTGCAAGTGTGTTAGTACATGTTAACGATATGCAAAAGATACAAACCCCAAAGTAAACGATGACGCGAGTTATCGTCTCCAATGTAAATCTCTTTTCTTGGACTACAAACACACAGATTGTAGGCAACAGTTTACTTCCTGGGATTGGTGATGTAGACAAGACCGACATTATCATAATTCATCCTGCTTACAGCCTGTAAGTTAACTCCTGTAAGCAACCGAATCTTTCAAATATGGTAAGGAGTGTCACATTTTCGGCTGACGTCAGGTATTCAGGCTGATCACATTGTACAGATTAGCTGGCCAATCAGGAACACAGCACTTTTCAAATCTGTGTGTTTCAGGAAGAGAGTGAAATCTGGAGCTACAAAAATGTACAGTATGTGGAAAATAATGTGTTTTTAACCATAAACCACGCAAACACATTGTATTTTACCAAATACACAAAATACCGTTGTGCTTTGGCAATGAAATATGTGCTCTTAAAGATCTTACTGGGGTCACATCATATAATCTCTCACGTAACTATTTAAAGAGGATGAGAAACTTTAGGACAAAAGACATTCTCATTCAGTGGCGGAACTAGAATTTTTTTAATGGGGTGGCCAGGGGGTGGCCAAAGGTACTTTTACGGGGTCCATAGTCCATAAAAGAAAATGACGTGTAATCATGTATCAAGAAGCATAAATGAATCTTTTTATCGCATTATCGCATAAATCTTTCTACTGTATTTCTTACATATGATTTACTGTCTGTTAAAGGTATTCACCCAAAAAATAAAATTCTATCATCATTTACTCACCCTTATGTTGGTCGTAACCTGTATTTTATTTTAATAAACACAAAAGAAGATATTTTGATAAATGATGGTAAGCACACAATCCACTGAATCCCATCATGTTGTTTTAATTCCTACTATGGAAGTCAATGGTTAACAGCTGTGTGCATACCATCAAAATATCTTCTTTTGTGTTCATCAGAAAAAATAAATTCGTACAGGTTTAGAACAACATAAGGATGTAAAAATGATGACAGAATTTTCATTTTGTGAACTATCCCTTTAATGAAGCAAAAGATCAGGAAATCTAAACTCCATGATAAACCTTAAAAGTACTTCAAATAGCAGTGCTCAACACAAAGGATGCTTGGATTAATCTTTATTTACGAAGATACAGAAGATGCAAAAGTTTTCTTTTTTCTTTTGATATTTAATGAACTTTAATGCAGATTTCAACACGTTAGGATAAGACCGAACGCAATAAAATGTTTATTCGTTTAAGACGTACAGTAACCAAATGTTTAGTATGAAAATCACCAAAAAAGCTATTTTGACATATGAGCATTTGTCCGTTTAAGCAAAAAAGACGCGAACATGATCGTTTAAGCTCTGGCTGTGCACGCGCTTAGGGTTTAGGGTTAGATTTACATAATGACATCCCTACCCAAACCTAACTCTAACCCCAACGCCAGGTGACAACTGTCGTACCTAACTCTAACCCCAACGCCAGGTGACAACTGTTTAATTTCGCGTACACTGTTTAATTTTGCGTAATCTAACCCTAAACCGACGCGAAAATGGTAAGAAAATAGGAAAGAGAATGCAACGGACGTAATAGTATTGAAGTCCCCAGTTCGTCAAAAAATGATGCGAAAGGTATACCCTCCGCGTAACATATTGATGCATGGTCAAGTGCGTCAAATATTGACGACATGGGATGAGGATGTGTAGATAAATCATATCTGCATGTCCAAAATCAGCAGAGTAATCCGAGTCTCTTTGCGCAGTGATTGAAAAAGAAAGAGTTTGCGCCGCGACCGCAGGGAATTAATATTCATAGTGTTTGTTTTTAATAATGTGCTGCGCTGCCGCACGTCGAAAATAAACATAGCGATTAAGTGAAAGTAGCGCATTCAATTTGGGGTGGCACACGGGGTGGCCAGTTACATGTCAAGGGTGTCCAGTGCCACCCTGGACACCCCTCTGGCTCCGCCACTGTTCTCATTGTCATTAAAATAAAATCGCAATAAAGTGTTTTATAAATCAAGCCCACATAGATTGATCTTCAACATACTTGTGGTCATAATTAGGTAAAGATAAATGATATTTGACTCTTAGGATGAAATCGATACCCTTGATGCTCAGGTCTGTGACTGTAACAGCGAATGAAACCGTTCTCAAACAGGTTAAACGTTTAATCGATTACTGCTGCTTTAGTAAAGACCAGCTTGCTGGTCAAGGTTCACTGTTGCATCCTATGAAACAAGATCCAGTATTTACTCCTCGAAGTGTTCTGTTTAAGCGGAAATCGATCTAACAAGGCGAATAAGCTGCTTTAATTTCTGTCTGGCATTTTATGCCTTTGTAATAATGAAGTGTAAAATGACCTTTAAAGTAGCTTTTGGGAGATTTACTGTTTAAAAGAGAGAGCAGATCACTGCAGGATGAGCAGTTTATGATGGTAGTGAACTACACCAAAGTACTCAAAAGTCTGCTTCGAATCAAGGGCTTAAGGAAATATTTCACAATGGTATTAAAGCGCCAGGAATGGGAAACATGTGACTTGTCAATTAGGTGAAGGCCTCTTGTTCATGGGTCTAAGGAGGTGTTAAAGGTAAAAATGATAAAGCAAATCTTTGTCTAAACATATTAAATGATGGTATGTTAACTTCCACACAGGGGCGTTGCACAAGATCTCGGGCCCTATGCATAGGCAGTCCTGATGGGCCCCCATGCCTCACCCCATAATATATTTCAGACTTTCAAGGGCCCTCTCTTCCTTTGGGGCCCTGGTAATCAGTACTGGTTTTACCCCCAGTCCGACGCCCCTGCTTCCACATTCTAAAAATAAGAGATAATAATATATTAAAAATAACAAAGAGTACAACTAAAATAGGGTTCATTCAAAAACTTAGACAACGCAGAGTCTGAATAACCAACTTTTATTGTTGTACCTCGTGACTGCATTGTGTATTTAGAAGTAATGGCATGTGAGCCTTGATGCTTAATATCATGATATGTGCATATGGACTGTGTTACTTTGCAGTGTATTGTGGATCTGGCATCAATTAAGCGACAGTCAACAAAACATCATGATGAGCCAAATAGCTTCATTTCGTTGTCTGAAACTGAGAGGCGCCGCAAAATTGACCCCGAAGACAGCATGCAAATTACTGTCACACTTAACTGAGGGCGACTGAAAGCCAAATTCATACTTCCTCTGGCATTAAAAACATTTCTGTTTGACTTGCTGGCATCCGCGACAAAGGAAGAATTCCTTTTCATGCGATGAAATAGACGTTTAATGGAACCAACAAGATTTAGCATGCAAACCTGTATTTCAAAACAACAGACGTAAAATTTTCTAATCCAATTGAATTGTTTTTCACGATGGAATTATATGGTTGTCTGACAAGCCGTATAGATTTCAGACATCGCCAACTCCAGTTTGGCCTCCCCGAAAGCGAACCTTTTCATAAAGTGCCCTCTTTTTCGGCTGAATTAACTGTGAGTCTCTTCAAAGAAGAAATTAATTTCAGTTCAGAAGGCTCTGGATTAACAGCCCATCTATAAAAACTGTCAACTCGCGTAATCTCGCCAGAAACGGCAGAAGGGAAAAATATCTCTCATCTTTCATGCGGAACCATCGAGCGAGATCTTGGCTTATTCAGGAACTTTGATTTGTCAACGATGACCACACCAAAGTGGACAACTCCTTTTAATCATTTGGCACTGACACAAAGATGGCTAACGTTAAAAATGTCCGGTTAACAGGGACTCTTATCATCAAACTGGTGTAGGACTGCTGATTAGAATGCAGGTGGACATGTTGTGTAGCTTAAGTGGAAAGCACTCCCGAGAGACACATCTACAAATGAGCTGTTAATCTCCATCAGGCTCTTCTCTATTAAATCACTCTAAATGTAGACCTTTTTAAGCATCTGCTTTTATCACCCATATTGTGATGGTACCATGATACGGTAATGGTTTCAGTGTAAACCTGTAGGACAAAGTATCCCAGGATTGACCGTTAGTTTGGTCCTAGAATAAAATTTCTGTCAACCACTACAAATTTAGGGTTATATATATTAAGGGTTCAACACAATGTCATGGCAATTTCTAAGTATTTTACGAAATGGCTAATTTGTATAAATTCACACAATTTTATTCATACCTTTTAGTGTGATTTGCTTTCGCCCCAGTACAGAATGGTTTATAAAGGGGGTGGTGCTTCATTGATGCTTTTTCGTAATAATCGTATGTTGTTGCGTAGTTCACGTTGTACGAATGTATACGAATAAGCAACCTTGTAAAATAAATTCCCATGGAATATTGCAACAAATAAATTACTTTTATATTTCATTATATTTTAGTTGTTATGATTATTTAATTATATTAGAGATTGTTGTTGATTTTAACCCACTACTGGAAAAATATTGAACAGAACACATTATTGGATTATAAATAAACCTATGTTGGGTTAACACGTTATTTTTTAATTGAACAATTAGTTCGGTCCTTTTTTTACCCAACCCACACTCTCAGAAAATAAAGAGACAAAAGTTGTCACTGGGACGGTAACTTGAATGGCGCTTTTCCATTGCATAGTACCCCACGATTTGGGTTGGGTCGGCTTACTTTTGAGGGCTTTTCCACTGGGTACACTACATAGTACATGATACTTTTTATGGCCCACCTCGGTTGTGGTTCCAAGCGAGCTGAGCTGATACTGAAACGTGAGGTGAAAACACTGTAGATCACTGATTGGTCTAATAGAATCGTGATGAGCATCATGCTAAACACAAGATTAGCTTTACCTTCGTGCTAGCTTGTGATGTCTTGAGCAAACCTGTTGTCATCTGTGCTTTGTTGTAAGTTTCCAAACTCCCTTTTAGCGGTAAAAAACATCCACAGATTGAGAATCAGGAACACCATACCAGTGTTTTCCAGACTTATGGTTTGTGGCGGCACATTTTGGGACGCGAACGTTCGCATTCACAGCATTTGAGACAGATGTGCAAACATTTATTTGTGGTGGTCAATTTGGATTTTGTGGCAGACTGAGAAATAAATGAATGTATGCACTGCAAAAAAAAATATTTTCAAGAAAAAAAATTCTTAGTATAAGCAAAAAAAATCTTGAAAATTTTTCTTAAACACTAAATTCAAGAAAAATTCAAGAAAAATTTGCTTACCCCCTTGGCAGATTTTTTATTTTTATTTTTTTTGCTTGTTTTATGCACAGAATCACTTAAAGTGTATGTTGCAGGTTAACCACCACTGTCGATTAATGGGTACATAAATCACTCAAGATATGTGTATAATTTTTAAAATGTCTCAAAAATGGTCTTAAAGACCACTTTTTTTACGTTTTTGGTATTAACGGTTTTTTTAACGCAATTCTGCGATGATGTCACGTTGGGTAGAAGTGGAGAAAGACTCAGCCAGAGCCATAGAGATAGATGAGACATTTATTGCTGTTTAATACTTACGTATATAATTTGGAAATCATATATACATCGTAGGAAATATATAATGTGTTATACTGCAAAGTTACCATGCTAATTATTATTTATGATATATGTGGAGATAAATAAAACTTCGCAAATCTGCTGATTTGATCCATTCATATCCTGACCACCAGGCTAGAGATTTTTAAACATCCTTAATCCACACTTACTAGTCTATCAAATAATATCTCAAATATATTGTTTTGTGAAATAAAAGGATGCTTTGTTATATTGTTTATGCGATTATAACGAATCACACGATCATTTTATACGCAGCAGCAGTCAGCAGCTGCAGCACACTCGGATCCGACCGCATACATACTGTAATAAACAGGCGTTCGGCGGCTTTTTACATCACGACAGGCTAAGCCATTTGAGGAGGAACCGCTCATTGATCACCGTATTTTTATAAATCCTGTACATGTTTGGACCTGCCGAACAGGTTGAGCACTTTTATATACTTTATTGAGCAGAGAGGCTGCCTGCACAGTTTGACCAGCGGGCTGCGGGAACCGGCGCACATCACGCCGCCAGACGGTGTTGCTAATATAACTCGAAATGTATAACTATTATCAGATCGGCCCGGGAAAGTCCCGACTCTCTCGATTGCCATTCCGCTACTGGCTGTAAGAAAGTGAGTGCGTTTGGGTCGCTGGTCCCCGCGAACAGACGTGACGTGCTTCACTCACCTTCCAGGATTAGAGACATGCTGCCAAAACCGTTTGTGCTGAAGATCGCATAAAGTTACACCCATTTCAGGCAGGATCATGGACCCCCTCAAGCCAGCATGCACGAGTATGTTAATTGTTTGTTTACTTTCTACACGAAGATATGCTAACCTTATGCTATCTGGCTGTCTGCCTATCTCTCTATACTAGCCTATCCATCTGTCTGTCTGTCTATCTATCTGTCTATCTATCTTATCTATCTATCTATGTATCTATCTATGTATCTATCTATCTATCTATCTATGTATGTATGTATGTATGTATGTATGTATTTATCTATTATCTGCGCTATCAGAACTGTACTTCACTCGTCTTTCTATAGTCATTCTCAATGCTCTCAAGGCGGCTTTGGTCAATTCTCTCCCCAGCGTGACGTCATACAGTGCGTTGTGAGGGAAAGGAGAATCATTGCAAATTGCTGTACATTTTCATACTTTTTCGGGTTTTGTGATACCCAACAACATAAAATACAATGGATAACAGTTTAAATGTTTATTATCAACAAGCAAATTGCACAAATTCGTTGAAAAATTTTACCTGCAAAACGCCCTTTAAATTTGATATTTTTTGGTCCAAAAACTACACTTATTTTTTTGGGTCGTTTTGCTCATCAAGAATATTTTGATATTTTTACTTAAAAAAAGACAAAAAATACTAAAAAAAAAATTCTTGAAAATAATTTTTTGCAGTGTGGGAATGTATAGCATTCCAACAAATGCTCTCACTTGTATGATGTCACAGCAGTAGGCAGCGTAAATATAACAACACCCCTATAATCCCTCCCACTCTGAAGTGATACTAAACTCAATGGAAATGCTAACCGAGGCAAAGTGAAGTGAGCTGACGCAACCTGACCCAACCTGACCCGTAGGGTACTATGCAATGGAAAAGCGCCATTATAAAGGTCCTAAATATGTACAATTTTGGTACAGATATGTACCTTTGAGGTACCAATATGCACCTTTCAGGTACCTTCTTGTACCTTTTTTCTGAGTGTGCATGGTACACTCTAAAAAAATGCTAAGCTATTTTCAACCCAGTGTTGGTTATTTAACAAATAGTGGGTTGTTTTAACCCTCTGTAGGGTCAAAAAAAAATTGGGGTTATTTAAACCAACAACTGGGTATGTTCCTTTTTGACCCAACGCTGTTGAAAATAACCCTATATTTTTGAATGCAGGTTTTATCCAAAGCAACCATGGTTGGGTAAAATATGGACAAAGAAAGCTATTGGTTTAAAGGGACACAAGGCAGCATTTTTATGTTAATAAATCATCTTCGTAAGTCAGTATATGGTTAAATGACTCATTACCGGACAAATGAAGACTCTCTCGCCCGCCCCTACCGTCTGTAGGAAGAATACCCCACTTGCAAGTTCGCTGTATCCGACCCGGTGTCCTTCAGTCTCGCAAAGTCTCGGATATCGCGAGAAGCAGGATCACTTTACGGCAAACAACACAGAGGCAGGCGAGCTAAACATGGCTAGGGATTGTTGCAAATGGCAGAGCCAGGGAAGAAGCATCGAAAACCCTTGACGGAAGGAAAACATAATTGGATTGGAAATAAGCTGATAAACTTGGTTCCGAGGGGGGAGGGACAAAAGTTTGTTTTTACGACAGTGTGTTTGAAAGCATTTACTTTCAGACACTAGGGGGAGCTCGTAGAGAAATATTACGCAGACTTGCCTGGTTTCCCTTTAAATTAACCTGGAAAACATCCAAATGGATTATAAACAACACAGCATTTTTTCATAGTATACAATGCATGACATGATTTACATTTTACCAATTGAACCATAAACTTTTGTACTTCGTCCTTGAGCTACATGGTAACTTTTCAAGGTAGTGTACTGTACCTAGTGTAGATTGATGGAACAATGTTTTAGAATTCAAGTATGGGGTATGTCTGTTGAATACTCCACAATCTATTGCTGAACTAAATAAGAAATTGTGCACTGAAAAGGCTTTGTAATTTACACATGAAGAGAAGTTGTATTGGCCATTACTTTTGAAGCGACCATCATCACACTGTACAGAAGGCACTGAACTATAAAAGTGCATAGGAAAGGAAGAAGGGTTATCGGAGTGGTCACTGGTGGGTTTGTTCAGAAAGAAAAGATCTCCACAAGCCCGTCGCTCCTGCCAGTTCAATCCTGATGGAAATCATAACAGGGTTCTGAAGTCCTCCGGTGAGTTAAGGAACACCGAGCGCCAGCTCGGCTCTTGTTTCTGTGTAATGTAAGACCTGCGCTCAGCAGGCACAAAGGAACACTGTTGGGAACAAAGTCAGAAACAGAGCTACACAGTGCAGGGACAGCTCTGCAAACAAGTCTCAGGGGATCTGAGAGGATAATCTATGGTTCAAACTAATTCTGATCCATACGTTTGATATGTACATTTGAGGTACCAATATGCATCTTTTAGGTACAAAGCGTAATTTGTACCTTCTTGTACCTTACTTCCTGAGAGTGTATTGACCGAGTAAAGTCATGTCATTGAATAAAATCAAACTGTGATGCTCATAATCTCATAATTTAATTATGAGACTTTAAACTGGATTTCACAGACAGGGTCACCTATTGTATCAATGAGATCACATATTAATTCATCTTATTTCCAATATGCAAATAGTTATAAATCTGACTTCACATAACACTGTGATTTAGCTCTCTCTTTGCATTTCCGAATATAAAAACAGCTTTAATTTATCGAACGTATTAGCTTGTTCTTCAAAGAGCCCTCAAAGCATCTATAGGTTATGGCTCAGCACTTAAAAAGTCAAGTAAACATATGCTAGCAAAGCAGTACAAAAGTAAATCTCATGGCCATGACCTCTGACCCAAACCTCTCTGCTGTGAAGCTCGGGACATGAGTCCTGAGGGATTTCAGTCGACCTGCTTCAGCTCCGGCTGGTCACCTTATGTAGTCCTGACATGTGCAACTTGGTTTGCTTGTCTGCAGCAGTGAAATAATAAAGGAGGGTTTGTCATGACCTTTGGGAAGGACCTTTAAACTCCCTTGAATTTTGCTATCAAAGCAAAAGAGTTACAGACTCAGTAGTGTGTAAGGTGTTCAATGTTAAAATATTTTCCCTCTCACGGCCTAATATCCTAACTATTAAAGCTTGTTGGAGCATTCGGCCCAGCCTGTTGGCTCAACCAATGGCATCAGGCTGGGGCGGGACCATCTGTTTGATTTGTTCAATTACAGACGTGGTTTAATCCAGGACTAGGCCTTAGTTACATTAGGAGGTTTTTACTGTACAAACTCACCTTACAAAAAAAGTGTGCTTCATGTGACAAATTTTAGTCTGGGACCAGGATAAGCCCTGTCTGGAAAACCGCCCAATAAGTAGATTTACAAACATGCCTTACACAAAACTGGTGTGCATTCTAAGACAAAACAATGGCACTGATACATGTTAAGATGCAGAAGGTGCTGAGGCACCTATTGGAACTGTCAGTATTATTATTCTTCATCTTCTTCCCCAATGGGAGTCTATGGCAGCCCTATGAACCGTACGTAGGAAAATGATGAAATTTGGCACAGTTGTAGTGGTGGTCTTAAAAAGTCATGTGACCAAAAATGGGGTCTCTAGTCCTAACTCTATAGCGCCACCAGCAGTGCAAAAATTCAATGTTCAAATGGTTATAACTGCTGATCCGCTTGATCTATGAAAATTCTACTTAGTACACGTGATTGCTCTCCTCATGCTTGTTGTTTTTAATACCTTACAGTAAAACTCCACCCATTACAGTAGCGGCCATTTTGAAATGTACAGTATTCCGTTTATTCGCTACTCCTCATTCAAATTTGGTTCAATTGTTATGAAGTTTGTCACAGATGATCTTTGGAGTGAGCCGCACAGAAATGACTGAACAGAATTTTGATATTTATCTTTGTTCAAAAGTAATAAATGCGCAAACTTAACGAGGTTGACACAAAAATGCTTCTGAAGCTGTAGCTCGGTCATTCTTTTATCAATTGAAATGAAATTTGGTACACTTCATGTGGACCATGAACTTGGGGTTCATGCCAAATTTGGTGACAGCGCCACCTATGGGTCATGAGATATGAAAATAGGCTATTGTTTGTCAGAAAATTATGATCTTGATGTCTATGGATTGCTTACCTCATGCCGCATCTGCCGATGTGTATTATGCCGGGTTTGACCGAACCGCCTGTCCGCCATTTTGAAATTTCACATAATTTGTTATATTTTTTGAACTATTGGACATATCCGCGCAAAAATTAGTAAGGAGCTTCGACATGATGTCCTGAAGGTACCTGGGAAGTCAGAGTACAGCGCAACCTAGGGGTTATAAACTATAACAGTTCTTATGGAACTGCTTATAACTTCTGAATACTTTGTCTGATATTAATTTCTTTGTGAAATTGTAATCACTGGTTTATGCCGATTGCAACGATACCTCGTTTGTCATTTTCCAACATTCTGTTCATGTGTTATTGTAAAGCATATGGTAGATGATTTTTCGCTACTCCTTTTACAAATTTTGTTTATTTTATACCAGGTACTGCTCGTATAATGTTTGGAGCAATCCACACAGAAATGACCGAACAGATTTTTGATATTCTGTTCTCTTTCTTAGAAATACCACTCCAAAGTTGACCGTGCCTGTGACATTGTCTATTTGTCATAGTAAATTAATGTGACTGTATATTACATTCTATAGCATTACTATACAGAATGATCTTCTTGTCTTCAATCTCACTTGAGCTTTTTCATTCTCATATACATTGTATTTCTGTTAGTTCTGCTCTGCACTGTCAGTTCTGCATCTGTGTTGATTGGCACATGTCAATCCTTGCAGCACCTAAGCTGTTTTTTTGCTGCCCTTTGAGCTGTGTTAACTGAGTTGTGCATCTGGTTAACCACATGCCATGAGATTCTGAGGTCATGGGTTCGAATCCCATGTGCAGTGATATTTTGTCTTAACTTTTTTCTCACTTAAGTTTTGTGAACCTCATACTATACATTGTATTTCAGTTATTTGTGCTCTCTGTTGTCATTTCTGCACTTTTGGTAATTGCTGGATATCAATGTTTACAGCTCTAAATCTCTATTCTATAGCTTGGACACACCAACTCAGTGGTTTAATCGTTTACTCAGTGGCGCATGCGGTAACTGCTGTGCTTTGGGAACCTGAGTTCCTGGGTTCGAATCCCATTAGTGATGCGCGGGTCGTCTCGTAACCCGCGGGTCGGGTTGGGGCGGGTAAAGAAATTGTAACTTTAATGCGGGGCGGGTTGGGGCGGGTCATTAAAAACAAAATTAAAAAACTGATATGTTGCGTCTAATTCCCTGTAGCATATATATTAAATATTTGGGAATATATATTTTTACATTTAATTACTTTCTTTGATAAGGTTCAATTACGTAGGCCTATGTGGCAACGTAACTTGCGCAACGTAACTTGATATCCCCAAACCTTTGACGTCACGGACGCGCCAAGTACCTCCCGCTGGCTGCCAGCCACAACACCAAACAAACGGAGAATTAAAAGATGAAAGACGATCTGCAGGAGAAATTAAGGTAGGGAATTTGTGAATAGATAATACAAATGCTGCTTTTTTGTGTGGTGATCTACTTTTAAAATGATAAAGCAGACAAGTTCTACATGCTAAAAACACTTTAAATACGTGAACTATACTGCATATATCTCTACATTGGATTTAGGGATGTCACCATTACTCTATTTTCTTGAGGAGTTAAAAAAAAATCCTGGAGCACATGTCGAGTACTGTTTAAAATAGCGGAGATTTAGTGAAACAAACTTGAAAGAAAATTACAATAGGATCATAAGCATATATCAGCATAAGCTCGTGCATGAAAGCAATTGCATGCTTGTAAATTTAGGAAGTTTACACGACTGATCTGCAGCGGGCAGGTATAAGATTTATAAAAACACATATGAGAAGAAAGGCACAGCAACTCAAAAAGACTTAAGTGTTTCACAATTACTCATAATGCCAATTTTCCCGTGGAGGCATGGAGCAACATGTGAATACAGTTAGCTTATTATGTGCGTTCTACCGGCATTGCCTTTGCGATCGATGTATTGGACACCCCTGGTTTATCATTATCCTATCTCTATATTAATATGACCATGCTGGTTTCTATGGCTTATTGGTGTACGTTGTTGCCAGTTTACAGGGCGATGTAATCTAATGGCTGTTTCCAAGCACTCTTAGGCTGAAATAAAGCCTCTTTTTATTTACATTACAAATGCCTAGTATGTCTATTTTAATGGTCGCGGGCGCGGGGCGGTGCGGGTTGTAAAAATAGATACAGTGTTGTGGTGCGGGTTGGGGCGGGCCAAATATTTCATAAAAGCGGGACCCGCGTGTTGGAAAAAACGCCGACCCGCGCATCACTAAATCCCATGTGTGGTGGTTTTTGTCTTCACTTTTTTTTCTCACTTAAGTTTTGTGATTTTCATACAATACATTGTATTTCAGATATTTGTGCTCTCTGTTGTCATTTCTGCACGCATGCGGTAACTGCTGTGCTTTGGGAACCTGAGTTCATGGGTTCGAATCCCAGCTTTTACTTTCACTTATTGAGATTTCCTTTTGTGTTCCCTTTAACACGTTCTTCTTGACCTGTCTGGTTTTCCACACGTGTTATATTTTTGCCATCTTTACTGTTGTCGCTCCGCACTGCAGTGGTTCTGCTCTGCATTTGCTTTGCTTCGGGTTCGGGCTCTGTATTGCGCGCTTTCTGCGCTTTGCGCATTTGCTGTGTCGTGTGGTTTTTGCTGTGCTTTGGGTGCTCATTGCGCTGAAGGTGCTTGACCCCGCAATTGCTGCTTGCAGCTATATTTTACTCTTAGGTTTTTACTAAGATAAAAAAATTTGCCTGAACAGAACATGTTCCAGATGAGTTTTTATGTTATTCTGTAATACAGTGATTATCCACTAGATACTTACCCAATTTATAAAAAAAACTTACTTTAAAATTAAAAATTTACTAATTTTAAACTCTGTGTATGTTTTGATAATCATTCTGAATCTGATCCCTAACAAAATTCCTTCACTTACAATTCGTGAAATATAGATATATAGTCTATTGTTTACATCAGATTTCACATGAACATCTGGTAATAGAATATAATATACAATCTGAGTACTATTTACGTCATAACACTGTATATGATGATTACACTTTAGGTTCTGGTAAACACATAAACTCGTGGACAAACTTTGTTTTAAAAGAAGGAGGGAGTATAATACATAATATCAAAACAGCGCTGTCAAAAATTGTGACGTCATTTGACTTGCTCATTCCTCCAATGACCTCCTGGAAAATATTGATAGACAAAACGTGTAGCCAATTAGATAACGAATCAAAGTTTTTGTGTGACGTTTTATTTCCTGGTGTGGAAACTCCATTTTATATGCTAACATATGGATAAATAATAATAAGAACGAACGTGTATGCATGTAAACAAAAGACTTATTTTGGGGCTGACTGGCATTTAGAAAAGGCACTAGTCTTACAAAAACCCTTGCAAGAACCGCATTTTTGGGCCTATTGACCTCAAACCTGAAACATAACTTCTTTAGACTTTGGGATCATTGCATTTCTAGGTTTCACACACATATTTATCATTTATCAAGTTTTTAGTAATAAAAAGATGTTATGCAAACATTTTTTATTCCAATGTACTTCAGCCTCTCTAACTTTTTAATTTTTAACTTAAAATAATTTTGAAACCTGGAAAATGAAGCTCAAAGTGTCTTCTTTCTAATTATTCCACTTATACTCTTAATGGTTTAGTAAAAACAACCCTTTTGGTGAAAGTAGGTTTTTTACATAGTTTGGGCTAAAGTGGGGGTGCTTTTCAAGAGGTTAAGAGTTTATAAGCAAAGAAAATATATAGATAAGATAAAACGTTTGTTTCCCGTTTTGTTTGTTTGAAATCAGAGGGTCTGTTCTTTCATTTGATATACTTGTATGTTTATATATTTTTAGAGGAAAATTTTCCTGAAAGGCATTTTGTGAAACTTTTGTGAAAATCACAATAAATGCTGGTGAACAACTTTAAAAAAAAAAGGCTGGAGGGGAATGCGTTAAATTAAGGCAGCTCAGACATGCTTTTTGGAGCATATTAAAAATCATGTTTATTATGCAAATAAGTGTCGCATTCATGCAAATATATAACTCAATTATGTTTTGAAATGATCTTTTTTGGGTCACATGCTAATTATAATGATCGAAAAATTTAAAACATATTTTATAATAAAATGCAAATGTAATATTCTAGCATTAATGACCTTTAATTTTTAATAGGCTCTGATACGCGATGAGTGCGCTGTCATAATATAGGTCACAAATGAAGGTAATTTAAAAAGGGGGGAGGGGCTCTTCTTCATAATTACAATATCCTAATAAGCTTTTATTTATTATTAAATTACTATTTTTTTGCATCAATTGCTTGTTGGTGTATAGCGAATGTCCTCATTTGAGAAGTAACGTTTATTTACTCTGTCTGATACTAAGAATCAAGCAAGTTCATTTCAGATGCAAACCCCCCTCCCAAATATAAATGAAACCTCTCCATAGGAAAATTCTTTCCTTGTTACAAGCACAAAGTGAGTACTTTATGAAACGTCTGTTTAATAATCAATTCTTACAACGTAATGGTTGACATTGAGTTGTGTTTTGCCCTTTGTAACGGTATTGTGCAAAATAGACTTATTCACATGATTTCGATTTTCTCAGAACCCTTGATTAGACGAAAGGGCTTTGTGTATTTAAGAGCAGATGTTTGGATTTTCCAAGCAATACCAGTAAACAATGCAAACTGAATTTTGGCAAAACTTGTGTTGTGTGGCCCCTAATTGCAGGGCCCAATGAAACAAATTACTCTCGGCTGTTAGCTTATTACACGCATGAACCCACATGTGGCTCTTTCACTGTAAGTACAAACACTTTTATCTCATAACTGATAATTGAAATAAAATGTCTAATTGCTTTTGTATTTTGCGTAGATACGGCTGAGCATGACAAGGGATTCGCAAGATGGATGAAGTTTCTTTCGGGAACTGGTTACGTGTGTAATTGAACTGATTGTTATTGCTGCTATCATGTTGGATTGTACTGTAAATGTGACATTTTGTTGGAAAAAGTGTACAGTACGGAATGCATTTAATTTTAGGGATAGTTCAACAAATGTTTCTAATGAAGTGTAATTATTATCATGCAACAGTTTATACCTTCAAATGAGTTCCTTAATGGTGCTTGTCTTTGAAATCGGGAAAGTTGAATTGTACACTCCCATAATGCAGTCTTGTTTGAATACTCAAATAACTGCTTCATGATTTTGAGGTTTACCAGTATTAAGAAATATAGGTTAGTATAAGCTTTGCTTTCCAATATTGGACACAGCTTTTTTCTGGCATGGGGTCTTTTATGCAGCATTGTCAGAAGAAATTATCAAAATATTGTTTCTGAGGCGGTACTGTTTCCAAAACCTTTGCACCTAGTACATATTGGTACCAAAGAGTGCATATTAACCGCTCAAATTTACATATTAGTTCCAATAAGTGCGTATTAGTACCATATAGGTGCATTCAGGGGCGCAATGAACAGTTTCAAGGGGGGTATGCAAGACAGAATTTTGGGCCCCTTCCTTTAGAGGATTGTTTGATTTTCATACCATAATGTGTAGCTATATAAAATTACTCAGTTGAGTGCGTTTATTTAATTTTACAGGTCGCATTTGCACTAAAAATAAATGCATGAAGTAAAATAAAAAGATTTATTCGAAAAATGAATAGCCTACCATTTTAATCTGGTAAGGCAGAAAACATTCACGTGATTTTAAATAGATCACTAAAAGAAGAATAATGCATGGAGATGCATTTCTGAACTATGGAAATCTATGAAAGGTTCTTTGAAAGTCGCAGCAGTTGAGTTTTCTGTGCGGTTTTAGAAGCGAAATGTGTACAATTATGTTTAGCCTATAGTTCATTCTTCAGAGTTCATATTGATGATCTTTTAGTTCATTTAAAACTGTTCTTACGAACTGACTGTATTCGTCAGAAAAACACCAAATAACTTATATTGTCTTTATGTCGCTGTTCTCTGTGCGTGTGGTATGTGTTCCGTCCTCCGCTCATGACAAAAAGCGTGGCCGGCAAAATTAAAATTAATATTAATATTACGTTGATCTTTAAGAGTGTGCACTTCGCCCGCGCACGCCCTTCGCCAGTGACACAGAAATTGCTAAAAGCACAATCGGCTAAAGTTTTAAAAATGACATTGATTTTTAAAGTCAAAAACATGCCGCAATCAAATGTGCTGCTGATGAGCATGCAAATTTATTTCCGTGCACTGAAGGCTTTTTTTTGAAAAGCGATTAAAGTGATATACCCCCTAATATGATTTTGCACATCCAACAACTATCATTACAAAGATAATACTGCATGTTTTGGCATTTGGTAGTAGGCTATATTGCAGTAATATTTGTTATGTAATGAAATGCACGGTGTTCTTTTTAATGTTCTTTTTCTTTAATATTCACCACACTTATCAACAAAACATTGATTAAAATTAAGAGACAAACTATATTAAACGAAATTCATTTGAAGCAAACATTTGAAGCAAACAAAACTTAATTTAAAGTCGAAAATTATGTCTAATGACCGCCTCCATTTGTAACGTCATATTAGCCTTCAATCCATTACAACGCCCAATATATGGCGTTTAAAATTAGAGTCTTAATAATCGAATTAAATTAAAACAAAACATTTACAGCATTACAACAATATTTAAACACAACAATACTCAAACATAAATATAAAACAGACATTCTCAATTAGGATGCATGTTAAAAACAATCTGACATAGCGTTTAATAGCTGCACTAAGTTTACTATTTTGGGCAAAACCTCTGTTGCAAACCTGAATAAAAATGAATCACTTTCACTTTGAAAATGATGCGCTGTCACATTAAAACCAGCTCTTAGTCATTTAAAATTTAACTCAATTAGGGCTTTGACAATTCTCCTATTTCATGTTTATTTAGAAAATAATATGTTTAACTCCGCCTATTAAGTTATTGTCCGTCTTAGAAATGCAATAGTTGTCAGCAGTCGCTATGCTAATATTTCCTTAAATAAAGCTCTTGCTGTCCTTTTGTATTAACACAAATATTTTTCATTTTTCATGAAACATACAGTTTACGGATCAGCATGAACGCTTTTAGTGGCAGGTGAGATCTTACCTTGAAATGCCAAACTTTAGGGCTGTCGACTATTTGTTGTAACTTTGCATAGCAAACCCACCAAACTGATCCCAAACAAAAATGTTGTCTACTCACCCATATCCATATCCGCACAATCAAATTAAAAACCACCAGAACCGTCAAATATGTAATTGCATCTAGGTCATGATTGCACGCTGTTTTTTTAAAGTGTCTCAATTCAAGTCAATCACAGTAGTTTTATATTAATTTACTTTACATTTATCTACAGTGGTAATAATTAAACGTGTACAACAAAAAAAAAAACGGAAAAGTGATGACGGTGGGGCCCCCTAGCGGACTTATGGGCCCATATGCCTGGCATACTCTGAACCCCCCCTAACGGCGCCCCTGGGTGCATTTATACTAAAAAGTGCATATTAGTATAGGTACATTCATACTAATAGTGCATTAGCAACTTAAAGGTACATATTTGTACTAATAAGTGCTTATTAGTACCTTAAATGTACATATTTGTACTGAAGAGAGCAAATTAGTACCCCAGTGGTACATTTTTGTACCAGTAAGTGCATATTAGTTCCTCAAAGGTACATATTTGTATAAAAGAGTGCATATACTGTAAGTACCCCAGAGGTGCATTTTTGTACCAATAAGGGCATATTAGTACCATAAAGGTACATATTTGTACTGAAGAGAACAAATTAGTACCTGAAAGGTGCATATTAGTACCAAAGAGTGCATATTAATCGCTCAAATTAACATATTTGTACCAATACAGTAAGTGCATATTAGTACCTCATATGTACATTTGTCCTGTACTAAAGAGTGCATATTAGAAACTTAAAGGTACATATTGGTACCAAAGAGTGTAAAGTACCTCAAATGTACATATTTGTCCTAAAGATAGCATATTAATATCCTCAAAGGTACATATTTGTACAAAAGAGTGCATATTAGTACCCCAGAGGTACATTTTTGTACCAGTAAGTGCATATTAGTTCCTTAAAGGTACATATTTGTACAAAAAAAGTGCATATTAGTACCCCAGAGGTGCATTTTTGTACCAGTAAGTGCATATTAATACCTCAAAGGTACATATTTGTACTGAAGAAAGCAAATTAGTACCTGAAAGGTGCATATTAGTACCAAAGAATGTGTATTGGTATATATTTGTACCAATAAGTGCATATTAGTACCTCATAGGTACATTTATACTAAAGAGTGCATATTAGTTCCTCAAATCTACATATTTGTATTAAAGATAGCATATTAATATCCTCAAAGGGACATATTTGTACTAAAGAGTGCATACAGTATTAGTACCCCAGATGTAAATTTTTCTACCAGTAAGTTCATATTAGTATCTACATATAGGTATTTCGTACTAAATAGTGCTTATAAGTACCTTAAAGGTACATATTGGTACCAAAAAGTGTATATTTGTACCTCAAATGTACATACTTGTACTGAAGAGAGCAAATTAGTACCCCATTGGTACATTTTTTGTACCAGTAAGTGCATATTAGTTCTCAAATGTACATATTTGTACAAAAGAGTGCATATACTGTAATATAGTGCATATAGTGCATTTAGTACCAATAAGTGCATATAGTACCTGAAAGGTACATATTGGTACCAAAGAGTGCACATCCGTACCTTAAATCTACATATTTGTCCTAAAGATAGCATATTAATATCCTCAAAGGTAAATATTTGTACTAAAGAGTGCATATTAGTACCCCAAACGTACATTTTTGTACCAGTAAGTGCATATTAGTACCTCAAAGGTACATATTTGTACTTAAGAGAGCAAATTAGTAGCTGAAAGGTGCATATTAGTACCAAAGAGTGCATATTAGTTCCTCAAAGGTACATATTTGTACAAAAGAGTGCATATACGGTAAGTACCCCAGAGGTGCATTTTTGTACCAGTAAGTGCATATTAGTACCTTTAAGGTACATATTTGCACTGAAGAGAGCAAATTAGTACCTGAAAGGTGCATATTAGTACCAAAGAGTGCATATTATTCGCTCAAATGTACATATTTGTACCAATACAGTAAGTGCATATTAGTACCTCATATGTACATTTGTCCTGTACTAAAAAGTGCATATTAGAAACTTAAAGGTACATATTGGTACCAAAGAGTGTATAATACCTTAAATGTACATATTTATACTAAAAAATAAAAAACTTATATTAGTACCTCATAGATACATTCATACTAATAGTGCATTAGTACCAATAAGTGCATATAGTACCTGAAAGGTACATATTGGTACCAAAGAGTGCACATCCGTACCTCAAATCTACATATTTGTCCTAAAGATAGCATATTAATATCCTCAAAGGTAAATATTTGTACTAAAGAGTGCAAGTTAGTACCCCAAACGTACATTTATGTACCAGTAAGTGCATATTAGTACCTCAATGGTAAATATTTGTACTGAAGAGAGCAAATTAGTACCTGAAAGGTGCATATTAGTACCAAAGAGTGCATCTTAACTGTTCAAAGGTACATATTTGTACCAATAAGTGCATATTAGGACCTCAAATGTACATTCATACTAATAGTGCATTAGTAACTTAAAGGTACATATTTGTACCAATAAGTGCATATTAGTACCTGAAAGGTACATTCGTACTCTACTAAAGAGTGCATATGAGAAACTTAAAGGTACACATTGGTACCAAAGAGTGCAAATCAGTACATCAAATCTACATATTTGTACTAAAGAGTGCATATTAGTACCCCAGAGGTACATTTTTGTACCAGTAAGAACAAGTTAGTAGATAATAGGTACATTCATACTAAAGAGTGCTTAAGTACCTTATAGGTACATACTGGTACCAAAGAGTGTATATTAGTACCTTAAAGGTACATATTTGTATTAAAGAGAGCAAATTAGTACCTGAAAGGTGCATATTAGTACCAAAATTACATATTAACTGCTCAAAGGTAAATATTTGTACCAATAAGTGCATATTAGTACATATGGTACTTATTTGTTCCAGTTAGTTCATATTACTATCTCATAGGTACTAACGAGTGCATATTAAAAACTTAAAGGTACATATTGGTACCAAAGAGTGCATATTAGTACCCCAGAGGTACATTTTTGTACCAGTAAGTGCATATTAGTACCTCATAGTTACATTTACAGTACTAATGCTACATATAAGTACCTCATATGTACATTCATACTAAATATTGCATTAGTAACTTAAAGGTACATATCTGTACCAATAAATGCATATTAGTGCATGAAAGGTACATTCATACTGTACTAAAGAGTGCATATTAGAAACTTAAAGGTACATATTGGTACCAAAGAGTGCATATTAGTACCCCAGAGGTACATTCTTGTACCAGTACGTGCATATTAGTACCCCATAGTTACATTTACAGTACTAATGCTACATATAAGTACCTCATATGTACATTCATACTAAATATTGCATTAGTAACTTAAAGGTACATATTTGTACCAATAAATGCATATTAGTACATGAAAGGTACATACTGTACTAAACACTGCATATTAGAAACTTAAAGGTACATATTGGTATCAAAGAGTGCATATCAGTACCTCAAATCTACATATTTGCCCTAAAGTTAACATATTAATATCCTCAAAGGTACATATTTGTACTAAAGAGTGCAAATTAGTAACCCAGAGGTACATTTTGTACCAGTAAGTGCATATTAGTACCTCAAAGGTACATATTTGTACTGAAGAGAGCAAATTAGTTCCTGAAAGATGCATACTGGTACTAAAGAGTGCATATTAGTACCTCAGAGGGACATTTTTGTACCAGTAAGTGCATATGACTACCTCAAAGGCACATATTTGTACTGAAGAGAGCAAATTAGTACCTGAAAGGTGCATATTAGTACCAAATAGTGCATATTAACCGGTCAAAGATACATATTTGTACCAATAAGTGCATATTAGGACCTCATTGGTACATTTACTAAAGAGTGCATATTAGTACCTCATATGTACATTTTTATACTGAATGGAGCAAATTAGTACCATGAAATGTGCATATTAGTACCAAAGAGTGCATATTAGTACCTTAATGGTACACATTTGTACAAAATAGTGCATATTAGTACCTCAAATTTTCATATTTGTATACTAAAGATAGCATACGGTATTAATATCCTCAAAGATACATATTTGCACTAAAGGGTGCATATTAGTACCCCAGAGGTATATTTTTGTACCAGTAAGTGCATATTAGTACCTCAAAGGTACATATTTGTACTGAAGAGAGCAAATTAGTTCCTGAAAGATGCATACTGGTACTAAAGAGTGCATATTAGTACCTCAGAGGGACATTTTTGTACCAATAAGTGCATATGAGTACCTCAAAGGCACATATTTGTACGGAAGAGAGCCAATTAGTTCCTGAAAGGTGCATATTAGTACCAAAGAGTGCATATTAGGACCTCATTGGTACATTTACTAAAGAGTGCATATTAGTACTTCATAGGTACATTTTTGTACTGAAGAGAGCAAATTAGTACCATGAAATGTGCATATTAGTACCAAAGAGTGCATTTTAGTACCTCAAATTTTCATATTTGTATACTAAAGATAGCATACGGTATTAATATCCTCAAAGGTACATATTTGTACTAAAGGGTGCATATTAGTACCCCAGAGGTATATTTTTATACCAGTAAGTGCATATTAGTACCTCAAAGGTGCACTAATACTCATTTGGTACATATTGTATTAGGACCTTTTTAAAGCGTACTGCCCAGTAACAGCTTGGGGCCATTGAGACACTCGTTAGTTAAATTCTTACATTATTAAGCTTAATGTTTGTATTTGAAACACTTAACCCACAAATCACAATAGAACGCCACAATGGTGGGTCAGAAGTATGAAAAACCCTCTTGACATTTTTCTGGGTGAATGACTTTTTGTATGTTACCTTAAATGTCCCCATGGCGATTACATACATGCAGGGATTGTGAAACAGGAGGCGATGAGAAAATAATACAGAGAAAAGCCAAAATGTGATTAAAAAGCATTTTGGAGAATTCACTGGAGCGTCAGTGGGACAAAACAAGACAAATCGCATACGTAAGAATTCAATGAATTTGTGTTTAATAGTTAAAGTGGGAGCTTGACCATACATTGCATTTTAGGGAGGGGTGGAAGGGGAAATTTCACTTTCTCACTATCTTTCTACATGTTTCATGAAAAGATTCCCTGGGCTTTGATTAATCTCTGCTGTCAGAGGAAGTTCCTGTGTTTTGGTCCCAACAGGCATTTTGCCCACACCACATCTGGAAGTTCTCCCCTTCACTCCCATACACACACATCGCAGTCCATTGACACTCATAGACACGTACATGCAGTATCCTTTAACTTATCTACAGTATGAATCTGAAGGAGGGTTGGGAATTGAAAACCAGGCTTAATTTAGAACCAACATTTTTTGAAATATATCTCAAATGACTCCAATGAATCAATTCTTTTAAATGGATCAGTGAGAAGAATTACAAATAATATTTAGCTTTATCTATCAGTGTTATAAAGTTGTGTAATAATAAGTATACTTACCTGGTTGTTTATATGGTAATGGTAAGTTAAAGATTTATTTTTATGTCATCCAAATCATAGATTAAATCAGAACCAGACACATTTATATTCACAATTCTTAAAGGGATAGTTCAACCCAAAATTAAAATGTTATAATTTTATGCCAAACCAAGTTTGTAAAGTTATTAAAATGAGCACTAAATTGTGGATAGAGACTCATCTATGTCTGGATTTTTAACTGAGATGGAAAACTTTTTACTGTCAGACACTTCATTAGGTCGATTTCCTTTGAGTCAGACATGAAGGTTCTTGCAATTACTCCGTACTGCTTTTGGTATGTGTAGACAAAGATGACTCTTTCTCTCAAAGGTATCCTCCATACATACTTTTCTACTTCACCATGAATGTCTAACCGCATGAATCATGTCGTGAGACTGCCACTTAGTGGTGTGAGTCTGAAACAAAATAAACAAGAAGTCAGTGTTTGTATTTCTTTATTGAAATGTCATGTTTCTTTTTAAAAGCTGTGGAAAATTTACTTAAACTTTGCTTTTACTAGTCTATTTTTTAGTTACTATCTCCAGCAGTGCGTATGCAAACATCACATTACATATGTTCATTACATTTTTAACATATTCAGAATCAAGTGGCCGACTGCTTTTTCGTGCAACCTTGCAATGTCTGAAAGAACAAAGGTAAAGAAATTACATTTATGCATTTGGCAGATTTTGTCCAAGCCACTTACAGTGCATGACAAGGTTTAAATTTTTATCAGAATGCACTGTAAAAAATACATAGCATTTTTGTCAAATCAACACTCATTTTCATGTTACTTTAACTTATTCAAGATAAAATTGTTTAACTTATTTTTTAAAGTTATGTTAACCTTTTTAAGCCAAAACTTAGTATGTTGAATTGACTCAGGAACCATTTAGGAACAGATATGTACATATATATTCGGTACACTCACTGTAAAAAAAACTTTGCTGCCTTAACATTTTTTGTTGAATCAACTCAGATTTACAAGTCATGTCAACAGAAATTAGTTGTCACAACTTATAAAATATAGTTGAGAAAAGTCAACTTAAATTTATAAGTTATAACAACTCACCTGTAGTTATAACAACTCATCTCTAGTCAAGATAAATAATAGTAAGTTGAGATGACTTGTGGATCTGAGTTGATTCAACAAAAAATTTTAAGGCAGCAAAGTATTTTTTACAGTGCTGTAAAAAAAGTTGGTTCAACCTAAAAAAAGTAATTTACATGATTGCCTTAAAATTAAGTTAATTAATAAATAAACTAATTAATATTCAATTAACCCATTCCCCTCCAGCCTTTTCTATTTGAAAAGTTGCCCGCCAGCACTTTTTGTAATTTTCACAAATGTTTCACAAAATGCCTTCCAGAAAAATGTTCTTCTAAAAATATATAAACATATAAATATATCAAATGAAAGAACAGACCCTCTGCTTTCAAACAAACAATAAACAAACAAACAAAACGGGGGGGAAAAACGTTTCATCCTATCTTTATTTTATTCTCTGTTAATAAAATCTTAAATATGGGTATTTTCTTAAAAAATACAACATTTCAGCAAAAACTGAAATAACTGCATTTTTTAAGGAATTTTATCTAGTGAGTAATTGCGGTATTACAATTGCGGGATTACAGATTACCACAAAAACTCATCAGGAACATTTTTTAAAGAGACAAAGCACAGTTATGCTAATTTGAAAACCACGCCCACCAAGGGGGAGAACAATCCAACTGTCTCCATTGACTTTGTATTGCTAGAGGCCGCCTCCTTGTCATTTCTGGCTTATAACAAAAAACTGAATAATGCCTAAAAGCTGCTGTGTGACAAGGTACACAGCTAACAAGCCAAAAAACCCAGAAATACGTTTTTATAAGCTGTCGAGTCGTAAAACCTGGCCTTTAAGGAGAAAAAAGTGAATCGCCGACTATGTTTCCCTCTAGTGGGCGCAGTTCTACTAATAGTAGTACTATGAAAAGTTGCCTGTTTCCACTTTTGTGTCTTTAAACGCTCATTTTTTAGGGGTCGACAGCTTATAAAAACTTATTTCTGGGTTTTTTGGCTTGTTAGCTGTACATCCTGTCACACAGCAGCTTTTAGGAATTATTCTGTTTTTGTTATAAGCCAGAAATGACAATGAGGCAGCCTCTCGCAATACAAAGTCAATGGAGACGGATGTATTGTTTTCTCCCGGTGGGCGTGGTTTTCAGGTTATGATGCGTTGCGCTCTGTCTCTGTGCAAATGTTTTCTCTTATTTGACGAGAAAACTTGTCAATGGCGGGGAATGAGTTAATAAACTTTAAATATTATTGACACAACAATTTTACATAACTTTTTGAGGTAATTGATATTTTTAAGTTGAATTAAATCAAAATTTTAAAACAAACCGGTAAGTTATTTTTTTTAAGTTAAACCAACAAATTTCCATCAACATTTAACTTTGAGGCACTTTTTGGTACCAATACGTACCTCTGTGGTACTAATTTGAACTCTTTGGGTGCAAAGGTGTCCGTTTTGAAATGGTACTGCCACAGATAATTAATTGTGAAGGGTAGATACAACGTGCTAAAGCATTGTGTGTTTTTGGTCGTATACAGACTATACCGTACAGAGGCGGACACTTATAAGTATTTTTACTGTCTACATAAAAGTAAATTTTCAAGTATTCGTATTTTATCAGTGTTTTTCCTTGAAAAAACATACATTCCAAAGCATATTATGATAATTTTTACTCCACTATTTCTCATAATTTCAAGTTTTTGGTTTATATTTAATATTTAAGTACATTAAACATCTAGAATTTTTCTTTACTTTTACTTAAGTAAAAAGTACTTTTGTACTTTCACTCAAGAAAAGTAAAAGTACACAATTGTGATGTAATTAGGTATTAAATCAATTTTAATATGCAATATAAAAGAAATACAGATTATGATTCTGTGCTTTAGAATGTAGTGAACATTTTTTAGTAAAGTAAAGTAAAAATTTTCTCAAGACAAACTCTAATAAAGCACAGATGCTTGGTGAATTTATTTAAAATACTCAAGTAGTGCCCGCCTCTGATACCGCACCTGTACATTAAAGCAGTTGAAATAAATAGTGTAAGCAGATTTGCCAAGAGAATTACTTCGCACCTTATTTAACAACAAAACACATTACCATACAATGTAAAAGTTGCTTCAATTGATAACATCTAAACAAATGAAATTAATGAATTTAATCAACTTAGATTTTTACACCAAAAGTGAAATTTTAAGTTGAATAAACTTACTTTTGTAGGTGTTACCAATTAAAGTATTTTTTTTATCCAACTTTTCACTTTTTACAGTGTAATATGAGCATATATTTTGTGGTTGTAAATGAAAAAAAGGCTTAAGAAAGAAATAAGGAAAAACTGTAAAAAATAGATGGGATATAAAGTCTACATTAAATGAAGCCGTGCCGCAACGTAATAAAAGAAAGGAAAAATGAAATAAGCCATTAAGGGGGAACGGATGTAAGCGAAAAAGAAAACATAAGAATTGTGATTCTTCCTTCAATTCAGCAGTATAACAATAGATGTCTATCAGTCTGTCTTCACCTACAGACGCTCAGGGAGTGTGAAGGGCTCATGGCAACAAGCTATTATTTGAACTGCCTTCACAGTCATATACTGTATCACTAAAAAATAACTGACACACATCACTAGTCGCCCTGTTTTTGGACTTCACAAATCGCGTTATGATTTTTTTTACAGATTGCATATGTTTACATTAGCACTATTAAAGACCTTAATAATAAATTTGATCATTTTTGTTGATGAAACAAATAACATCCTGGCAATGAAACATATCCTGCCCTGACAATAGCATAGTACAACGCAGAGGAGATGAAAAAAGGACGACCTTCTAGTTAAAAGAAACACAAACAAGTAAGGTCAAAAACATAATTTAGATTTCTGATCTCAGACTTTCCTTCCTGTGTCTGTCTGCTACATTATTTAATCTTATAGTCTGTGTTGGCAGGTGCTTTTATCCGAAGCAACCTACAGTGCATTCAAGCTTCACATTTTATGAGTGCATGCATTTCCTGGCAATTAAACCCGTGACCTTGCCGTTAAGAAACTCAATGCCAGTTGAGTCACATAATTTCATGACCTGGTTCAAGTTAGAAACAGAAATGATATCAATAATTATTTTAATACACAGATTTGGCAGCATTTTGGTTTAAGGGTCCTACCGTATCCAACTTGCTTAGATTGCATATAGAGAGCCCCAGCAATGTGGCAAACTAAAGGTCAACGTGTGTTCATTTAACATTTCTTCAGGGGAATAACAAAAGTCTGCAAAAGTTTAATACTGTAGCTCATTTGTAGTCAAGACCTTTTGCCAATAAACATTTTTAATTTCAATAAAAGTTAAACTTTTCAAAGTTTGACATCATTTGTAAAATTTTACAAATGTTAAAATGTTAGTAATTATTTTATTATTTTTATCTATTTGGTCTTTCAGTAGCCTTTTATTGTTAACAATTTTATATTACAGAAAATAATTAAACAGACAGGTATAAAAGTTCATACATATCCCTCACCCATCTGGACTGTAGAATTATAAAAGATTGACATGTTTAATAATATTTAATATTGTAAACAGCAAATGAAGTGTGCTAAAGCACTGTGTGGTTTTTGCACATAGGCGGTTGTACCTGTAAATGTCTTTGTTGCATTGCTATGCTGATAATGTATTTCACAGCAGTATACAGTGAAACACCTGGATTTAATGTGTCCAGTCCTCTGTACTGTGATACATCACAGAAGTGCAGACAGGGGTGATGACTTTTCTTACTAATTATGGGTGGCACACCCATACACTACACAGAAATGTTACACTTATTTATTATATATTTCTGTATTTTAAAACTTTCAGACCAAAGCCAGATTTCCTGCTAATACCACAAATCACACTGGAAGGATAATTTTTACTTGTCAAATTTTATAAATTTTATACAAATACTGTTATATATACTGTTTGGACAAATAGTTTAAATACACTCTCTGTATTTTTTAATAATAAATACAAATTCTTGTTTTGGTATCTCAATCTTGTAAAATGGCAGGGGGCAGCTGTCTGTACAAATTAGCATTTTAAGACAACTGACAACTTTAAATGATTAAAAATAAGGTACTTGGATACTGAATGACTATTTTAACATATATCTGTGATATTTTATTGTCTTAAGATGTACACCTGTAGTGTTTTTTTTTTTTTTTGTAAGGTATGTTTGTAAAAAACTTCTTAAATGACCTAATATAAATAAGGCCTAGTCCTGGATTAGCCTTAACCCTGTCCGGGAAACCACTCCTTTATGTTTGGAACCTTTCGGATAAACAAATTTCATAAACATTTTTAGTTGTTGGGATGAAAATTAAATTCAAATGTCAAGGTAAACAAGTATAAACAGTTAGCATGATATCACATCACTGTTTCATTATGTTATATTGTTAGGTGTGTGGTGCACTTAGTGATGTTGATGATACAATTTCTCTATGCCTTGATGCTTTAATGGTGTTGCTATAATTTCTCTATGGTTTTTACACTGCTGTTTATGGTATTATTGTAAATTTATTATGTAATATGTCAAACTCCTTACTCATATTAAGGAAATGCATGCCTAGCTAAATATTGTTGACACCTGTTATTTATCATAATTACAGAGCTAAATGTTTGATAGTCAGTGAAAAAGTATATGCCATTTTATTAGATCTATTTATGAGGACAATAAAATTGTTACGATCTGCTGCTGAGTAGTGAGATGAGGATGAAGAGATTACGAATAAACAATCATTTTAATGATAAACATGATGAAGACAGGGATAGCAAGTAGCAAAGACATTCACATTAGACATTAACAATACCAGAAAGTAATGAAGGAGAACACAGGTCTTAAATACACAAGGATGACAATGAGGAGAACAAAATAATCAAACAAATAAGGAACAAATGTGAGGATGATGAAACTAATTAACAATGATGATGACAAATTAAAACAATAAGGAAGACAGGCACACTGAAAAAATGATTCACTGAATTTAATCCATTTTTTTAAGGTAAGTGGTTGCAATCAATTTCTTTAAGCTACATTTAAACAAAAATGTTATATTTTATTTTACGTTACTAATCTTTTTTGTTTAAATGTAGCTTAAATAAATTGATTGCAACCACTTACCTTAAAAAAAATGGATCAAATTCAATGAATCGTTTTTTCAGTGCAAACCGGAACAAAGATGAAAACTAAGACACAATAAACTACAACTGTAACAAACATTTCCAATAAAACTATATATTCTATGATATATACCATATTTAGTAATCTTCTTCTTTGTTAAGCTGGTATTAAAAGTGCTATACAAATAAATATGACTTGACTTGACAATATGTAGTACATACTGTACTACAGTATATATACTCCATACTTTTAATGTTTTTCAAAAATTGTCTCATATTTAGGTGATATGGAAATGAAACTCAACTGCGAAGTCCATCAAATCTCTTGTGCAATGAAAGAGCAACCTCTGAGCAATAATATTATTATTTTATTGCTAATATTATTAGTATACTTCCTAGTTTTGGTTCCAGGCCGATGCAAATGATTGTAATCGGGTGACGCAATTGCCACAAAAACATGCGCTATTCGTCTCAATTGCGTGTTTGCACTAATTGAAAATATTCAACTCAAGCGGAAAATTAGCATGATTTGAATTTAAATCCTGCGAGTAATCTAAAGTAAGGGATGCGATGCTTTGCGTTTACACACCAAACATGAATTCAACGAGTAGATTACATACAAAGTCAATGCAAAGACGCAAATAGATGCAAACTCGCACGGGGTAATGCGAATGTTGCAAATTGAGTGCCGCGATTGCCACGAAAACACTCGCTATTCGCCTTGTGCTGCGTACACACCAAATGCGAAGCATCACATTCATCGCTCTAGATTACTAGCGAGATTTAGCTTTGTGTCATGCTAATTTTTCGCTTGAATGCAATATTTTTAACTTGCGCGAAGACGTGTTTGAGGTGAGTAGGCCCTGTTTGTGTGGCAATCGCACTTCGCAATTCTAGCTTCGCCCCTAATAAAGCAATAAGCCCCAAGTAGCAGTGGGTTACCAGTGCATTTTATTACAGCTAAGGGGTGTTGTTAGGCAGGACGCGAAGCGGAAGCTAAAACCCCCTTAGCTGTTATAAAATGCACTGTAACACCACTGCTTCTTGGGGCTTATTGCTTTAATAAAACGGTTACTTCATGTGCATAGCAGGATTTAATAAAATAAAACACAAATAAGTTGTAATTATATTAGTACAAATATTACTCTTCCGCCAAAGAAAGTAGTTCCTCAGAATCAAGTGTGGCTGAAACAGAGCACTGTGCTCAAGCAACACAGACGCAGCAAAGACACAATGAAAATATGATTTAAGACTGTGGTGTTTATTTTCAATTATTTAAAAGTGCTTTGATGTGTACGCCCTATTAAACGTGTTTCCGCCCAAGTTGAAAATATGCAAAGATGCGAATAGACGCAAACAATAGACGCACTGGGCGATGCGAATGATGCGAATTGGGTGCCGCGATTGCCACGAAAACACTCCCTATCCTAATGCTGCGTACACACCAAATGTGAAGCATTTCATTCATCACTCTAGATTACTAGCAAGATTTAACTTTGTGTCATGCTAATTTTCTGCTTTGAATGGAATATTTTTTACTTGCGCATGGACGTGTTGGAGGTGAGTAGTGCGTGTTTTTGTGGCAATCGCGCTTCCCAATTCTAGCTTCGCCCCTAATCTACTGTAATCTACCTGCACAAATCATTGAATGTGCGTTTCGTGTGAACGCCCCATTAAACGTGTTTCCGTGCAAGTTGAAAATATGCAAAGACACGAATACATGCAAACAGGGGCGTCATGCACCAATTTTTTTTAAGGGGGCACAGTGTCAACAGCTCACAGAAATGTGTGCATACACAGACATCAAACGAAATATTATAGAGCTTTCAGTCTTTTTCATGGCACTTACATTTCTAACAATCTGAGCGCGCCTTCTTGTAAAAACCTCCAAAATAAAAGTGATGACTAACTTTAATATCAAATACTATTCAATCGGAATAATGACACATTTGCATCATATTTACATCTGAAACGGCATGTTTTATTTATTTAAGTCTTAATGGCTGTTTAATTGTGTCATTAATGCATTTTGCACAACAACTGCATTATCATATAAAATTAATGTAATTTTAAATCCATAAAGTATATAAACAACGAAAATGACATAAGCTATAGCCACGTGATTGTTCAATTAATGTTCAATAATGATTTAAAAAAAAAATGTTTAGATAAAATTATTAGAGGAACGGATTTTTGCATTAAATTTCACCTCATATGAACATGTGTGATTCCGCGCACGCGTGAACTGGCGAACTTTGGCGTTGTACCAAGAAGATGAATCTCTACTAATATAACGTTGAGACGCTCACATTTAAAACCATACATTTTCTACACAGAGGAGGTTAACTGCACATTACCGTACTGGGGTTTGGAAATGTTGTGAGCGTTTGTAACACGTTTTAATTCCTCAGATAGCCAAATGCAGCAGCAAGCCAGCAACAGCAGATAGCTCGTGAGCGCGCCCAGACGCTGATGACGTCTGCGACTGTGCAGCACCAGCTGCCGCCAGAATAAAAGTAATGTAACATGATCAAAACACTATCAAAACGCCGAAAATCTCCGAAAAGTGACAACGATACAGCACAGAATGTATAATAGTGTGCATATTAAATAGATTAAAAGTCAAATAACAGGTTAATGGACGCTTATTTGATTTTGAGGTCGGATGCAAAATCCATTGGCTCAAAAAACCAAGGGGGCACGTGCCCCCTTAGTTTGAATGGGCATGACGCCTCTGGATGCAAACTCGCACAGGGTGATGCAAATGATGCAAAATGGGTGCCGCGATTGCCCCGAAAACACTCGCTATTCGCCTTATGCTGCGTACACAAAATGCGAAACATCACATTCATCGCTCTAGATTACTAGTGAGATTAAACTTTGTCTCATGCTATTTTTTCACTTAAATGGAATATTTTTTACTTTTGTGAAGATATGTTTTGGGTAAATATCGCGTATTTTGTGGCAATCCCCCCTAATCTACTGTAATTTACTTGCACAAATCATTGAATTTGCGTTTCAAGTAATTTAGAGTGAGGAACACGATGCTTCACATTTGGTGTGTACATCATAATTTATAGGTCCAGTTTCACAGAGAAGGCTTAGCTAAATTGTTTAATTTAATTTTAATAATAAAAAGTTTTGGACAAAAGCATCTGCCAAATACATTTAAATATAACTGTGTTTATGGTTTGTTTAAAGTTGAAAACCCTGAGATGTTAGTATGCTAGTATATACTTTGAAAAGGCCATTTAATTTGAGACCAAATGACAAAACACACCCACACACACAGACAGAAAGAGAGCGAGAGAGAGTGAGAGAGTCTTGGTCAAAAGACTGCAGATCATGATCAGATAAAAATCTGGGCTTTAATGGAGTGCAGGATAAATCTTTTGACTCGCTGTTGGTCACTGTGAGCTCTGTTTCTCAAAATGAATCCATGTGAAGCTGCATTGGTGCCATCTAACCCTCGAGGTTTCCTGTTATCAAGCAATCCAGAACCTATCAGATGAGATTATGATGATTGAATTATGTGTTTTATGAAAATCTTATGTGAATCTGCATATTGTTGACTGTGTCTGCAAACCTCCCACATAGAATTTCTCATCCCAGTGTGTTGTAGTATCAAGCTTTGGCTTGTAATACACCGGAGCACAATTTAAGGAGACAATTTGGTACTTATTTCTGCCCAGAAAACTTGCTCATTATCCTAGGCAGACATTTAATTCAGTCCATGGATGGATGAAGAGGTGGCCAGTGGAGCAATCATGGATGTAAGGAGCTCCAGACTTCCTCTTAGCTTCATCTTCTGTTCATTCTCTTTGCATCAGAAATTATTAAGTAGCTTGTTCTCTAGTCATTCATTTCTATATTTAAAAGTTTAATTTGGAAAAGGAAACATTGCTAATTATATACAACACAGTACATCTAACTTCATCATTAATTCATCTGCAAAGCGTCTTTTTAGAGATGACGTATTGGTCAACTTCAGACATTACACAGTATTGCCTCAGACTTCGAAATAGTTCCTAAAAACACATTTTATGTAAATCTGTTTCATGTCTTAAACGAACGCTTGGGATTTTGGTTTATTTATTCGACTTTGTGGGATGGCGAGGTCATTAGAAGTGCAGACCAGTGACACACTCCAGATTTGGGTATAAGTGCCACTTGTACAGTAAGAAAAGGCAAAAATAAGTGTATGCAAGAACAAAAGTTTACAGATAGAGATGAGCTTTAACACATAGTAAAGCACTGCAAGTTTCATCACCCCAAGAATTTTTTTATCACAAAAATTATTTCACATTAATCTTTCCTTTTACCCCATTTCAGATCTGTTTCACATGTCTCCGACCAGAGAAAATGTGCTAAAAGGTCATAATGGTGTCGTGATTGGGCTTGGAAGTCAATATTTAAGTAGTTGTGCATTATTTATACGGTGTAAGATTTGTCATGAGAGTTCATGGATGTTTTTTCAGATATTACACATACACACACACACACACACACATGGTGCCAGACAGTCTCCTTTCAGTATTTCAAAAACGGATGACTTCTTTCACATTTTCTAGAGGGTGTTGAGAACTTGCAAAAAACAAAACAAAAAAAACACACAGCAAGCGGAAGCCTGTGGGTAAGAAGGACACAGGATGGCCAGACTCATCCCTACCGACAGAATGACGCAAGAAATTCATAAAACAACAGGAAACTACAGCTACACTCGGCGCAGCTTCACCTAAACTGGAAGATGGTTGGAAAAGTTCAGATGAATGTTGATTTCGGCTAACATGCAAATGGTTAGAATTTTGCATGGATGAATCTGTGCATCCATTATGTGTTGTGGGGAATGTTCTATTGGCACATTTTGCACATTCATAACAACTGAGCATCACATAAATGCCACAGCCTACAGGATTATTTTGGTGGTTATTAGTAACTGGTTGCTTCCAGCAAGATAAGCAGAAAACAAAGCATTTTCTCCAGGAAAATTCAATGTACTCCATAAGATCTCGATCTAGAATTGCCTCTGTTAGATTTGAAGCATAAATGTGCAGTCGAAAATCTGCAACTGTGCTACAGTATGCTGCAATTTAGGTGAAGGTGGCTTTATTTTAAAGATAGTAAGCTTACTGTAGTTAACTCATTCCCCGCAAGCCTTGTTTTGAAAAGTTGCCCGCCAGCATTTTTTGTGATTTTCACAAAAGTTTCACAAAATGACTTCCAGGAAAACTTTCTTCTATAAATATATAAACATACAAATATATTAAATGAAATAACAGACCATCTGCTTTCAAACGAACAATAAACAAAAACAAACAAACAAACAAACAAAAACGTTTAATCTGATCTAAAGAATTTTGGTAGAAATCAGATTCAGAATGATTATCAAAACATATACGGAGTGTAAAGTTAGTAAATCATTTTTTGCTTCAGTTTTTTTATAAATTGGGTAATCCATCTAGTGGATAATCACGGTATTACAGATTCACATAAAAACTTATCAGGAACACGTTTTTTCATGCAAATGTTTTCTCTTTATTGACTCGTCGATGGCGGTGAAAGAGTTAAAAAACAACATCTCTGCCCTTGTTGACATTATGGAATTTGAAGTCAAATAAATTTCTCCAAGTATAGAATATATAGGTAATATATTTATTTTATTGGCAAAATATTATATTCATAAATGTAAATTTTTTAACAGTTCTCAAAAATGTCTTTGTGACCTTAATAATTTAATTACAACACCAACAAAGATTACCAACCAAAAAAAAAAACAAATCTAATTTTTGAATCTGTATAATAATCTGATGAATCTGATAATCACTCCTTTATTTTATTTTCCTTTTTCTTTATTGTTTTAAAGGGGACATATCATGAAAATCTGACTTTTTCCATGTTTAAGTGCTATAATTGGGTCCCCAGTGCTTCTATCAGCCTAGAAAACGTGAACAAGATCAACCCAGTAACTTAGTTTTGGTAAACCATTCTCTGCAAGCATAAGAAAAAATAGGTAATTGAAATTTGGCTCCTCTTGTGATGTCAGAAGGGGATAATACCGCCCTTAATCTGCACTATCCAACCACGGCACTGCTATTCAGTGCAGAGATTAGATAATTTGCATTTAAAATGACACTCACAAAACGGCACATTTTGCTCACACCTACAAAGTGGCAATTTTAACATGTTTTAATAAATGAAGAGTTTGGTTCCAAAACGCGATAAATGCCATTTAAAAAAAATAGATACAGCCAAAATAAGTATTGTATCTGGTCAGTATTAAAAAGCAAATTCTTTATTTTATGCAAAATCCTATATCCGCCGTGTTACTCTTTTTCAAAACTGCGATAAACGCCAGTCCTCCTTCGCTGCAGAATGCAATAAATCTGCTCAACAAATCACAGCGCACCATTCAACGCATTGTAAACAATAATGGTGGCGCTTTGAATACACACCGAATCCTAGTTTTCCCCATCTAGTTTGTACTTCGTGATCAACTAACAAACAAAAACAAAATAATACTTTTGATAGCATTAATAAACCTGTGGTGGTTTTCTGTGATGGGTAAGAAATGTAAGCCATCAAAATTGAATAATTTACATGAGAGGCAATCGGGCGAAGAGAAAAATGCTGGCTGTCGCTTGTTTTCACACGACAGCATCAATTTTCTGTCATGCTAACACAATGAACCTAGGGGATCTAATGAAAAACTTTTCATTATTTTACGCAAATTCAACTAAAAATCGAGCAGGACCAAAACAAGTCATCAAAAAAGTCAGCGATGATGTCCCAAGGATGACAGCAGCAATGACAGTGTTCTTAATATGACAAAGTAAGTGTTTTGATTAATGCCATTAATGTTTATTTTTTAAATCAGTGTATACCACTAGTCAACTAAATGAATATAACATGGCAAAGATGAATGCACATATATTGATTTAAAAGATTTATAGCATTTTGAAAAATTGTAATGGATTTATTGCATGTTGCGGAAAAAAATCAGTTTTTATAATAAATCTTTGAAAATCAAATTATGGATTTAAATTTTAATGTTTTTATAACCTAAAGATGCTATGTGAACATTTGTAACAGAAAGTAGTGGTTTTCATCTTGTCACTTTCTTGTTATAGACAACACATTTTTACCTAAATTAGTCTAAATGGATTTATTGCGTTTTGGAACCAAACTCTTTAAATTATCTATATATGCTATTTTAGCCAGAACTTCACAAACATACTCCGAAGATTTATTTGACATCTTAAAATATTATTGTGAAATGTCCTCTTTAATGGTTGCTTTCCTTCCCTACTTTATACTTTTATTGTAATTATGTCATCCATGATTGTTTGGAAGTCTTTCAATTTACTCTTGTTTATACTTGGAATAAAAAAGTGAAATAAACCAGATTGCAACCTCCGTATCTGTCCATGTCATTCAGTAATGCATTAAAATCTATGCATCCATTTATATTATTTCATAGGTTATCAACTTTCCTATTTTTCTTCATTATGATAAAACAGTAATGATAAAGAATGGGTTGGAAAATATAAGTACATAACTTTAAACAATCCAAAGGAAATTATGTGGTATTGATTGATAACTTGTTACTTAGAAAACAATCTTTTGCTTGAAGAGAAAAGAAATATGTTATGATGGTAAAAGCGTGTCCCATATTTCAATGAACTTATTCCCCGATGGACTGAAATCTAGTTTTCTAATTATTTTTCTAATAACACATCACAGATCTAAACGTTTCCAACGCCGAAACGTGCCAAACACACGCGGATAACTGTTATTACTTCTCTGTACTTTACGCGTTTAATGATTTGTCATTTCTCGCGCAGCAGGCACCGGACTTTGGCTCCACCAAGCAAGAGTAACAGGCAAGTGTCCAAGCATCCAATATCTGTCCTCATCATGTTTTCGCTCAAGACTCCCAGCCGCCTCGGTCGGTACTCATTAGGGAGTTCATAATAACTTCAGCCTGCCAGCTGCAATCTGGCTCTGGGCAGGACGTCCCAGATTCTACAGTCAATAATGGTTTCAATATTTCAAAACAGATCCATTTGTGATCCTTTACAGAGTGTGCCACGTCATTCTTAGATAAGTCGGGTCCTGGTGTCGATGGACTATAATAGGGGCTAAGTGGAATCAATGGCTAGCATTTTTCACAGTACTGACCTCCATTGTTTTAAATATAATTGTTTTTCTATACTATTAGCTTTTTAAAGGGATAGTTCGGCCAAAAATGATATTAAACCCATGATTTACTCACCCCCAAGCTGTCCAAGATGTCTGAGGTTTTTCAGACGAACACATTATTAGTTATTTTAGAAAATGTTTTAGATCTTTCAGTTAAAAAGTTAACTTTAGAAGTTACGGGGTCCACGTCCTTCAAGTCCAAAAAGGCCTTCTGGGGGTAATCCGCGTTTTGTTGTAGAAATATCCACATTTAAAACTTTATAAACGAAAATAACTAGCTTCCGGTAGCGCCGCAATCTTAGATGTATTCAGAAGAGAGTATTAGCATAGTGTACGCACTTTTCTTAGTGACGTATGACAAATTCGGAGGGCGGGGGCACAGAAGAGCAGCAGAGAAACCTCTGTAAGCTCCGTAAGCTCTCATCTTGAATACGGACGCGACTAAGATGGCGGCATTACCGGAAGCGAGTTATTTTCGTTTATAAACTTTTAAATGTGGATATTTCTACAACAAAACAGTGCGGATTACCCTCAGAAGGCCTTTGTTTATCATCGTGGAGCCGTTTGGATTTACTTTGTGAAGGATGGATGCACATTTTTTGGACTTGAAGAACGTGGACCCCATAACTTCACATTTGATTAACTTAAAGATCTACAACATTTTCTAAACTGAAAATGTGTTCATCTGAAAAATGATGGACATGTGCATCTCGGATGGCTTCGGGGTGAGTGAATCATGGGTTTAATATCATTTTTGTCCAAACTATCCCTTTAAGAATATAATGATTTGAATACTTAAACTGCATAATATATTAATCACACTGATTTTATAAATCAGGACTGGAGAAAAGGCTAAAAAATTAGAAAGCTTGGTCAGATTTAAAAAGTTAACAATACGATACAATTTTCATGCAGTAATTGTTTACAATAAAAACAAATATGTCTATTATAAACTCATGTTGACTTGAAAAATCCACAAGCAACATCAAAAAAGTTTGCTGATAAAAATACACATACTAAACTGTTCCAGATTCAAACAAAAAGTATTAGGACACTTTTATTTCATATTTAATGAAACATATGTGTGCATTTTTATGTCTTTATGCATTTAATCATGCACATTAAAGCAAATATTTATGCAGTTTTGTGTGAAGCTTACTGCAAATATCCAAATACTTTTTAGATTGATGCATGTATAAGAAGTACTTCATGGCTTTTAGTGACTTTATGTTCTATATGATCTTTGTATGAGATTTTAATAAAGAAGTCTTTAAATGCACACATGGAGTGAGTCAAATACACAATAATGGTCTGGTATGGTTTATTTCAGGATGGAGTATGGCCTGTTAAGTCATAGCATAACTATCTCTATTAAAAAGCCATTCTTTCCTAACAATAAGGGCCAATATGATGACAGAAAACTTAAACTATGTCTATATACAGCCAATTTAAAATGTCTTGGGCCAATATATAATATGGTTTTAGAAAACTTGGATTATAGAGGCCTTTACAGTATAGAGATTGTTGTCCTATTTGGGGATTGACAGTATCTATACTAAAGCTACTGCTTGCATTGACTTTAAATTTGGAGACAACCTGCCATAAAGGAAAGAAAATACATTTAGAAATATTATTTATACCTTTTTGTGTTGTTAGTGGCTTAAAAAAGGCCACTAAATTAAACAGTTGTAAAAATTTATGATTTTTTTCATAAATCTGTTAATCAACCTCAGTACTGATCAAAACCAAATTTTTGCAAAATACCATGATTTTAACTCTTTAATTGCCAAGTTAATACGTGATGTTTTTTCACCTTTTTCATGGTCTTGAGCATGCCAAAGATTAGTAAAAACGTTGGCTTTGATGGATTGACTTCCATTATAACGACAATTTTTGATGAGCCATGACCAGTGTTGGGGAAAGTTACTTTTAAAAGTAATGCATTACAATATTAAGTTACTCCCAAAAAAGTAACTAATTGTTGCTTTTGCGTTACTTTTTCTTGGCTGAGGCTTGATCTCTTTCAGGCCTTGCAGGTGTTTTTTATGACTGAAAAGTTCTGCATTCAGAAATTGCATATTTCAACACAAAAAGTGTCGAGCTCTGGTCTGCCATCTCAGTTTCTGACTCAAACTGTTCCCACACAGGCATGTATGCATAGAGTATAATGTGACTACATTTTAAATGTACACATTAATATTTGAGTTACTTTTTCATATGTACTGAATTAACTTAAGGTAATGTGTTACTTTACTCGTTACTTCAGAAAAGTAATATTATTACTTAATGCACGCTACTTGTAATGTGTTACCCCCAACACTGGCCATACAACCCAGTCTCACGGCAAGTCGTGTTATAGTAACGAAAATTTTGATTAATTTATTCGTGTTTGATGACACAAATTTCCGCTGTTTTTCATGTCTATGGAGACGAATGTCTTTTTTGTCCTTCCCAGCACGAATTTCTATCAATGGCTGTTCGTGTCTGTGGCACGACTTTCTTTATCGCGTCATTTTATATTTTGTTTTCTCATCGTTGTTTTCTATTTTTTTGACCATTGTCGCTTGGGGTTTGGGTTAGAATCACTTTCTGCGACTTCCTAACCCAAACCCCAGCTCTAACCCCAACTCCAGGGGAGAATAGTTTTAAAAGTGGACGAAAAACATGTAGAAACCAATGCAAAAAATAACCCTAACCCCAAGCGACAATGATTTAAAAATAGGAAACAACGATGAGAAAACAAAATATAAAATGACGCGATAAAGAAAGTCGTGCCACAGACACGAACAGCCATTGATCGTGCTGGGAAGGACGAAAAAGACATTCGTCTCCAGAGACACGAAAAACAGCGGAAATTCGTGTCATCAACCACGAATAAATTAATCAAAATTTTTCGTTACTATAACACGACTTCCTGTAAGACTGTGTTGGGCCATAACACCTTATTATCATGCATTCTTGATTGTTGGTGGTTTTTCCCTCTGCAAAGAGGTAAGATTTGTCATTTTTACTGTTGATCACCATGTGGCACCATTAACCCTTTAGTAGGCCTGTGCAAAAAACACACCTTAATTAAGCATTTTCTTAAAATATGTGTAAATATAAGATTTGTCACCAAAAATCATTTCATTTGCTGAAACACAGAGAAAGTTGTGTCCAAACTTAGACTAAAAAATGGCCCCAACAACACATACTGTAAGGGTTAAGAATAGATTGAAAACATGATTTAAAAAAATCACATTTTGTAACAAACCTATATTACTTGCAATGCAATGTAAGTGTACATTCTCCCCATATTATTGTGTTAAAGTATTGCTATGTGTTGTGTAACATTTTTAAATGTCAAGAGGATTTATAGACAATAGAGATGTGATTTATCTATGCTGTGAATGTGTTTCAACTTATCCAGGGATTACTGAGAAACACAAATAAAAGGCACGAGATGAAAGACGTTATGATTCTGAATTATTCATTCAGACATGAGTACTGCCATAACATGATGAAGAATTGATCTACTGTGATTTTAAAACATCTTTATTAATGACATATTGCGGACATTTTTTTTAAGAAATGCCTTTATCCACACACCAATATTTAAAAATTCTTACATTAAGATGTATTTCTTGATGAGCAAAACGACCCAAGAAAATAAGTCTAGTTTTTAGACCAAAAATGTAAAATTTAAGTAATTTTGTGCATAAAACAAGCAAAAATGGGGTAAGCAATTTTTTCTTACATTTTTATTGAATTTAGTGTTTAAGAAAAATGTTCAAGATTTTTTTGCTTACCCCATTGGCAGATTTTTTTGGATTGTTTTATGCACAAAATCACTTAAATTTGATATTTTTGGTCAAAAAACTAGACTTATTTTCTTTGTTTCATTTTGCTTAAAAAGGCATCTTAATTTAAGAATTTGTAGATACTTTTACTGAAAACAAGACAAAAATACTAAGAATTTTTTTCTTGAAAATCATTTTTTTGCAGTGCATAGCTAATAAAACATTCATCGTATTCTCATTATATAATTTGTTAACTCCTTGCAAATGCTCCTTAACGGTGTTAAATTGTATTATATGTTATGACATTAGTGGGCCATTATAAAAGTCTATTGCTTTTCATGGAGTAACACTGCCATCTGTTGGAAATATTAACATATGGCATACTAAGTCATTTTATAAAAGTTTTACTAATTATAACCAATTATTAACTGCCAACTCATTAGACATTCTGCTGCATTTTAAAGTTAAAATCATTAACCTTTAAACCAGTGCTGGGTCTTTTCAATTCATGGTTGGGTAAGAAACAGCCCCATATAGGTTTATTTATAAGTTAACTAACAGTTGGTTCTGTAAAATATTTACTCAACCATGGGTTAAAAGCAAATCGAGACTTTTAAGAGCGTATAGATAAGATAATAAATGTTACCCAAAATAAATAATGTATTGCTCTACGGACACAGTAACAAACTCCTAGGTTAAAAAATAAATGTAACATTTATTTTAAAAACTTTGTTTGGATTTGTTACTTATTATTGTTATTATTGTTGTTATAGCCTTATAGTTAACAGACAGTCTGTAATAAAAAAAAAAAACTTTTTAGATTTATAGTAATTGTTTTAATGGGTCTTTAATAGAGTATTTTAGCCACAAAATCATCACTGATATATATATATATATATATATATATATATATATATATATAGCGCTTTTTACAATTTTGCATTGATTACAGAAAATTAATTTTAACACAAACACGAGACGGCAATAATTTGGTAGCTATATTATTAATATAGCATTTAGAATAATAAACTGGAACTACTGTATGATGCCCCAGATACCCAAAATCCACTTTTCATAGCAAGTCATTCCCATTCACTTTGTCTTGTAAATAAGAAGTGACTGCAGTTACTGCAGGTCAAAGTCCTCTACAACCTGTGTGTTCAGTTTTTATACAGGTAAATGATTTAACACCTTTTTTATATCAGACACAGATTACACATTAGGTTCAAGAAACCAGATCTGTAACAAAGCACCACAGCCTACAACGTTAAAAGATATACTGTCGGTGAAATATAAGTCTGCTTCTTTCCATGATTCATTTGTTCATTAATATACATAGACCTGTTATATATGGTATACCATATGAATATATATATATTCTTCCTTTTCGCCATCTGTTCACAGCAGTTTTGTGTTATGAAGCAGACAGACAGCAGTTAAAAAAACAGGCAATAACAAACTGCTTTTTCACACAATAAAGGAATCGAATGACTGAATTTACCCACGCTAAACTACTCAAAACACACATGTGCTGTTAATATCAAATAACTCTTGCTTATTGCAACTGACAACAGCAGTTTTGCTTGGCATCCAAGTATGAAATGAAATCTGAGCTCTTTGTAATACTTATAATATATTTAGCTACATAACATGATACTGAAGGAAAATCAAACCTGGGTATTTTTAGATCCATGATTTTGTACAAATGCATTTGGACCATCACATTTGTGATGTCTGACATTTTTATTGTGTGCTTGGTTAGTGTGCATTCAATTCCAGTTTACATTTCTAAATATATTAGAAGGCAACCTAATATAATAAAAACTATTTTGTGTATTCCCTGGGAATTATTCCATCAAAGCCACTTAAGATCACTTTATAGTCTGCAAGACTTTATAGTCTTCTCATTTTAAGCACCCAGTTACTAAACCATAAACAAGGCTGAATATTGTCCATAATTTAATTGGGTCATCATCCTCAAAATGTGACACGTTCAATAAATAATGGCATTCAAGACATTTTCTGTTATGAAAAAATGAAAAACCCACCTGCTAAAATTTGTTTATATCACTCGACATCTGTCCTTCCCTGAAACCACACCCCTTTTCCGAGACTCCACCCTCTAATGATTGACAAACAGTGAACATTCCTGACTGGCTGAAGGCACAGGACACTCGCTGAAATAAGCTGCGCTCGACTTAATGTGGCGCTGCAAGAACCGATAGGCAGATGACATCAAAGTAATTTCGAGTTGCTCTCGTGGTACTTTGACATCATCCACCTTTCAGTCCTTGTAGCGGTGCATTAAGTCGAACACACTCAGGGTTGCCAGAAGTATGACATTTATCGTATTTGAAGCATAATTTTGACCTCTGTACGATAAATAATGATAAAATCCAATAATGTACGATAATTTCCACATTTTGTGACACTTTAATTGGTTTTTGCAATCATAGGGCTTCTGTCTACCAGTGGATTCTATGTCTACCGTCATAAATGTGAGGAGAACGTGAATGTGTGACATGTCTTTTACTTCTTGGTTTTGGCTAGAAGGGATACAGCTACGGCCTAAATCTCGTGAGATGTTAGGTTTGGGGGTAGGATTCGGATGAAAACAGTGCTCATTTGGCAAGATTTCACATGATTTCTGCGGTTGCTGTTTCCCTTCTAGCCACAACTCCAATGGTACTGTCCCAAATGGCGCACTTCATGTGGACTTTCGGTCTTGTGGCCTTAAATTGCATGTGCTCGCTTAGTCTACGAGTCCGTACGATGTCCCATCTGTCATTTTTAAGCCCGAAGTGTGCTCATCAGCGCCCCCTTTGCACACTTGATGCGGTCTTCAGCGAGCAATCAGGCGTCAGATGGGAGGAGTTTCCTCCACTTCTCTTCCAATTTCCGGCGTGAGTCTGCCCCAAAACATGACTCAAGTGCCCCCTCATGGACTCAGGTCAAGAGTCACTAAGGTCTGCACTACATGATGTCATCAAATTGTGGAAGTCCACAAGTCCGGAGTGTGCCATTTGGGACAGGGCCCATCTCTTCTCATATTATGTCTTCTCGTTGAGAATGACTCTCTTTCACGAGTTAACGTTCCTGCCACGTCGCTTAGGTCAGTAGTTTCCAGTTAGTTGTTTGGACCCTCCACTAATGGTGCTTTTCCATTGCATAGTACCCTATGGTTTAGGTCGGGTCAGCTCGGGTCACTTCACCTCACTTTGCCTTGGTTGGCTTTTCCATCGAGTTTAGTAACACTTCGGAGTGGGAGGGGTTATAGGCGTGTCGTTATATTTGCGCTGCCTACTGCTGTGACATCATACAAGTGAGAGTTGTTGAGATGCTACATTCCCATACATTTATTTCTCAGTCCGCCACAAAATTAAAATTGACCACCACAAATAGATTTTTGCACATCAGGTTTATTACTATCTCTGTCTCACATGACAGTTTCTGTACAAACACCCGTGGCGTCAGTAGACGTGCTCCGCAAAGCATCATTTAAGTTGCATTTAAGCATAAATGCGGACGTGCGTGACGCGAATCTGCCGCCACAAACCTCAAGTCTGGAAAAACTGGTGTTCCTGATTCTCAACCTGTGGATGTTTTTATCGCTAAAAGGGAGTTTGGAAACTTACAGCAAAGCACAGATGACAACATGTTTACACAGTGCAAGCTAGCATGGAGACCAATCAGTGATCGACAGTGTTTTCGCGTCACATTTTGGTATCAGCTCGGGTCGCTTGGAACCCCAACCGAGGTGGTACTACAAAAAGTATTGGGTACTATGTACTGTATCCAGTGGAAAAGCCCCCAAAAGTAAGCTGACCCAACCCAAACCAAACCATGGGTACTATCCAATGGAAAGCGCAATATAGTACACCTAGGCTGCGTCCAAAATCGCATATTGTGACAGTACCAAATTAGATGAAGAAACTACTCATCAACCGTTAAAACAGGAGGTACTATATAGTATTCATAAATTCAGACAAACTACATCCTCCATGTGGATACATCACATGACATATGTTGTCATAACAACAAGTTAGTCGTAAACTGGAATGACATTAAACAAGCGCAATTAAAAAAAAAGGACAGCTGATTAGTATATGTATTTGCATTTGATTAGAGCCGCGTTACCGCTTTCGTGCATTTTTTAATACAACAATGCCCCTCCGTCTTTTTCTTCAAGGGATAACTTCTCTCCTGGGGCTCACGGGATTGCACAATGTCCATCGCATAAACAGTTCAGGATCTTGCCAGTAGTAGGAGGTCATCTGGGTGCTTTTCGCCTACTGTTTTTCAAATACTACGAATTCGGACAACCTAATCACCTTGCCTACAGCTTTTCGCCTACCACACTGTAAAAAATTATACGCTGAATACGATTTACTTATAAAATGGATGCAAAAATGATGCCCTATATTTTTAAGTAAGATTTACTTGAAATTTTAAGCAATTGCATAAATTGCTTAAAATTCCATTTAATACTTACTTAAAAAAATAGAGATATATTTAACCTCTTACACTCTGAGGCTATTTTGGGGATTTTTGCCTGGATTTGGCCTACCCAATTTTTAAAAGCTTTCCATACCCACATGCAGAGGTGTACATACAAAAGTTTGGTATCATTTTACAGGAAACCCTTTACAGAAGAGCTTTCATTTGATATAAGACTTGCCCATGTTTGTCATACTAGAAAAATATGAAATATGTGAATATTCAATGATATTAAAAAATATGGGGGGGGGGGGTGATAGTGTAAATTAATTGTAAATAACTTTCTTACAGTAAAATATATGTCAAAGTGATGCATATCTGCAGATTCTAAGCTTTCAAACAGTATCTCGTATGTGGTACTGGGTCCATGACAGACCATTATAAATTAAAGGAATATTTTATAGTAAGTAATAATCAAAAATTCTGTATCCGGTACAGGGTCCCAGAGTTAAAGAAGTTAAGTAAATCCAGCCTTTATTTTTTTCAGTGTATATAATATGGAAGTAGGCGATTTACTGTCTTTAATATTACAGCTGATCATGAGACAACGCTATATTCATTTTACCTCCTTCAAATATTCACCTTTGTGTTTTACACAACAAAGATATACAGGTTTAAAATGAAATTAAGGCCCGAAATAAAACTGATCACTTTTTGGGTTAACTACTGTATCCCTTTAACGTAAGTCACACTAGTATGCTAGTATGTTACCATGTTTAGTTACGGTTAGTGTCTAAAATCGTCTGTCTGAATTGTGCAGCGCTCTGGAACCAAATCCTTTCCACTTCTTCTTTCCCTAGTTCCCAAAGACGGCAGAGGTGCCGGATGCCGGTCTTGGACGTGATCATCAAATACTCCTCGTTTTCTGGTTGCTGGGTGACCGTGTACCTGGCCAGAACCAGGGATTGACAGAACCGACACAAAACCAGCAAATAAAGAGAGTCTCTTTCTGCTTCATTGAGACGGAAAACGCTTTCCCATCCAGCCAACACTGGACCTCCGACATCCACCGGATTGGGGTTCTCGATCATCATGTACATGATGGTGATGGCCAGCTCAAATATGAAATACCCACTGCTCATGTCTCCAAAATCAAGAATGCCGGAGATCTTGTATTTCGAGGGTCCGTCGGGTTCCACCAAAAGATTGTGGTCATTGAGGTCTCCGTGGTTAATGCCTTCAATGTGACAAAGAAATTATTTATTTACAGAGGTACAAGCACTTATTGAGTACAAGAACAGATGTACAAGTCTTCTGAGGCCATATGATAGCTACAGTATGACTACAATTTTAATCATTTTTACAGTACTGTTAACATTTTATTAGACTGGATGCAATTTGCTTTATGTTTCTCACATAAAGCTACTAAAATAGTACTTTTATAGAGTATTATTTGACCTTTTTAAAGCTTGACATTCTGTTGTTACCATGTACGGTTGTTGTATGATACGATCGCTGTGAGGTCTCCTTTCAGGTTTTCGGCATATTTGGATTGCTGAAATTGGTATTATCAAAAAGAAAAAAAAAACTTACACTTTCGAAACAACGTCAGTTTTGGTACGATTTGGGTGTCGTACTGTTCCAAAACGGCTTTGACAATTTTCTGTACGGGACTCCCATCCATCACATGCAGGTACTGATTCAAGAGAGGAATATTTGAAAGACTCCATATAAACCTTTCTCTCTCAAGGGAACGGATGTCTGTGTGCTCCATCTTTGCAAAAACAAAACAGTTTAAAATAAAATTAGGTGCAGTAAATGCTCATTTTTGACTAAACTAGTCCTTTAAAAGTATTACTGAGGATTTTCTTTTTCTGGGTGGATCATCTAGACTATTGGTCCTCCTAGTTGTCAATCAGGAGTGATGCGCAATTGCATTTTTTTAAAAAGTGGAGAAGGATGTTCTTTTCTAAAATTCGAGAAAATCCTCCCCTACACCTTTAACAATAAACAGATTAAAAGATTTAACCTCCAGCAGAATTGTATCCAACGTAGCTGCCATTTTTCCAATCTCATACAAGATCTGGGGACCGCAGGTTATTTTGGCTACTGTAGTGCCATGCAGGTAGGTGAGCAAGCGCACCAAATATTTCTGCTTGCCGAAACCACAATCTGTGATGGCAAAGAAAGATTAAATAAATCATAATTTCACAAGATTACATAAAAGATTAAGATTTACGCATTTGTCAGATACTTTTATTGACGTATGTAGAAGAGGGGGCTCGTGACTGCTTATACGAGGGGCGCAAATTCAAAAGAAGTTTTCTGAGTGTCATGTGTGTTGCTTGTGTTTTCAAAATATGTGTTTGTTGCGTCATGTGAACTATGTGCATCACGTGTTTTGCCAAAATAAGTGCCTGCTGCACACGTGTAAAAACCGTTTATGATAAAAGAGACGCTCACGTTCACAAAATACACGCAAGGCACTCCCTTAATAGTATACTTTGATTATGCATGAGATTATGCGAGTATCGGCAAACGCGAGCGTCTCTAGACGCGTCTGAAGCAGGCACTTATTTTGATAAAACATGTGATGCTCGTAGGATCACTTGACGCGCAGAACACATATTTTGAAATTACACACCACACACATGATGGGCTACATACATGTTGTGACAAACTTCGCATCGAGTGCCCTCGAAAAAGAAGTCACCGGCCGCCACTGGTATGTATACATAAATACAAATATGTATACATTTGGTGCCTTTGAGATACTAATATGCACTCTTTTTGAAAGGGTACCACCCCAGTGACAGCTAGCGACTATTTTTCTGACTGTAGTGTATTCAAAGATAATCAAACCTACAAATTTTACATTGTCACCCAAAGCTCTACCAAATGTACAATGCCTTGTTGGTTACAAAAATACCAATTTATTCCCAATAACAGAAAGGTTTTCTCTTACCAAGTTCTTCAAGACTCATAAGTTGGCCAGTCAAGGTTGGTAAAGCTGTCTGAGTAGGAAGACCTTTCTGATTTAAGAAATTCATAGCGTGAGTCTGCAGCTCAGTCAGTGTGACGTTTTGACTGTCTGCAGAGTTCATGACCTTCATCAAGCATTCTCCACCTTCAATAGAGTCCACGTAAAAGTTCTGGTCATCGTAACTGGGTAACGGTCGAATGTTGGATACCGTCAGGCCATAGAGTTTCTTGATCACTTCTGTAACCTGGGAATGGCTGAGGTTTGGTTTTGATTCTTTGGTTGACATGGCTGAGGAAGGTGAATAAAAGGATAAAGATATGGTATAACATTGTTACAACGAATGTGCTTTGTGCTTTCAGATCTGTTAGTTTAGTGTAATAAACTTCATTACATGTAAATCATCTGGTGTTGATTTCCTAAATGTATCCTCCAGATTTGATAAAACATTTAATCTGCGCTTGTAAATATAAATGGAAAATGATAAGTAATGCAAACAAATAATGGAGCAGGAATAAAGTTAAACTCTGTAGGCACGCTTAAACTGCGTGGGGGGGCTGCATCCTGCAGGGGGGGCACAAAGTGTCAATGCCAGTGGACGTTTAGCAATCACATTTGTATCTTTTGATTTAAATCAAGTCTGCATTATTTTTTCTCTCGCACAATCCTTTATGGACATGTCTTAATATGTAGGCCTAATGAATGTACTTTATTTATTCTCAAAAAAAAAAAAAACTGTGCATTAATATTATAGGTCTTTTAATTGTATGTTTGTGTTTTTAAAGTCGATTATTTTATTTTAATGCATTAAGGTAGAATTGTTCACAAAGGCTAGCATCACATAATAAAAACCTCTCAAAAATATGGAAATATAATTCTAGATGTTTAATTGCTCTTTGGAGCATCTAGATCGCTTAATAACCTTATTTTTGTGATAAACTACATTTCTTTAATTGTTTTGCCTGTCGTAATCAGCCTGTGCAAATTTTGCCCGGTCACATGGCAAACTGCACTGGATAGTTTTTGTGTACTGACTCTGTCTTTAATATATTCTTTGCATGATTGCATTTTCATCTATGCCAAATCTACAATAAGTAAAAAAAAATACTGCTGGGTTATAATAACCTATGGTTGCATAAAAGGGAGTCTTGTATTGGTCTTGCATTACATTAACAGATAAAATGCGCATGTAGTTCATTATTGTAAAAACAGTTACGTAATGTAGGCTACTTACCTATGGCGTTCGCTCTGCTCTGTGCCTTGGCTGCGGATAATTCTGAATGAACTTAAAAATGCGCTAAAACGCGGACTAAAAGTTTTTTTATGTGATATTTAAAAGGGACTAAAGCGATGACGAAGTCGTGCACAGATTGTGGAATAAATCACAGTTTTTTAGGGGGACGGGGCAAATTTTCGGGTAACTAAAGCCCACCAAAAGCGCAGGCACGGCAATGTGGCGTATCTCAGCTGTTCGACTGGTCAGAAGGAATTCTGGCTGCGTCCAAATACCCACACTTGCAGACTTGACCACTTGAGAGCGCGTACACGCGACATGAAGTAAGGGCGATTTATAGTCGTGCGTAGGTTCTACGCCGTAGCTAGGCTATCCGTAGCCTGTGCGTAGCTCTGCAGATCTACGCGGACCGCAAGCGCTGTGATTGGTCCACCAGAACCCCTCCCGTCAGGTAAAAAAAAACTAACATAGGTATTTCTGTTTGTGACGGTGAAAACAAAGATGAGGCAAGTTGAGGAGTGATTTAACTCAAACTGCATCAAAAGTCGCTGTTTATTTACTTCCATCATTGCTGGTCTCAATAGCATCCAGCTGCAGCCCCGCAGACTCACCTCCGACTAGACACCAGTGGCTGGACACCAGTGGATAGACAGCCTACGTCATTTCCGTTTCGCGGCTAATTTCCGTTTTCACCGCTGGATGAACAGCACTTTTATTTCATATTTTTACCTCTGGATAGACAGCATATTAATTTTATATTTTCACCGCTTGATAGACAGCATATTTATTTTATTTTTTCACATCTGGATAGACAGCATATTTATTTTCGGTTTTCACCAGACATTCTTTGCAGGCTTAATAGAGTGCCGAAGTAATGGCGTCACTTTGTAGGCTAAAACGCGGAAGTGAGTTAGCATTTTAGCACTACGGGTTCCCTCGCCCTGAAGTCTATGGGTTTTTTGAATGGGTTTTTGCTAAATCGCCTGAAATAAGGTCTGTGGTTAACAAAACCTCTAAATATTTTCACGTTTTGTTCTATGACATAAAATACACCAGTTATAATCTGCTTGTGATTTTTTTAAACTTTATTGTGCCTTAAAAACGGTGGTTGCTAACAAGTTGCTAATAGGGACTACATCCTTGGCGGGGAGTTTAGACGTCATCATGACAGGAAATCTGTCACTAGCCTTTCAGCATCACGTTCTCAGAAGTTTACCTTTCAGTTAATATACATAACGTTATATATTTAGTCTTTTCAAATTGTAGTTTTTCCAAATATTGTTGTACTGTGGAGAGACTGTAGTTTGACATGTTTTGTTTTGTCCGGAGATGCACGTTTACCGTCCGATGTTCCCCAGCGGAGTCTGTTCGTGCCGTAAGGTAAGCGGTGAACGTTTTTCATTACAAAATCAACAGCTAAAATAACTTACCTGTGTCTTTCTCTTAACGTATCTTAAAGCTTGTTTACTTTGCTGTTTAATAGATTAGATCCGCTGCAGTTTTATTAAAGGCTAACGTTACTTCGAGAAATGTGTTTAATTAAAATATTCAAAATAATACCTGGTTTATTGACTTTTATTCAACTTTGCTTTACCCACTAATAATAATGATTGTAGTTATTTGTAAACAGCACTAGTTAGGCATTAGATAACAATGATATTAATCTTTGTTATTTTTGTAGTAAAGTGTGATTTTTGTAATTTTAATTTGTAAAGGTGTAACTTCCATAAAACTAACACTGCTTATTTTGAATTTATCCTTAGACGAGCTGACCGGATGCTCAGTGTATATTCTCGCATCTGCAGCTGTCATTTTCCTGCAGGGGATAAAATGTCCCCGTTTTGTTTATATCCACAAATGATGTTCCCACTGGACAAATTTTGGAAGATCATTCATACTCCCTGAGACAGGATAGGGCTGATGTGCCTAAAAATGTTCCACCACCCATTTATAAAGAGGAGGAAATGGCTACAATTTATGGCTGACAAAGATGATGAACCATCTCCGGCTGATCAAACCCTCACTATCAATTCTGAGGAACAACCAAATAAAAGCACAACTAAAGAAGAGCTGCAGTCTGGACGAAGAAGAATCCAGCTTGAGATTGAGTTAGAGCATTCCATAACAGAGATTCAGCTTCTCAAAGACTAACTCCAAAGGCACACGAGTAACTGTCATGACAGGTATTCAGCCTTTCAGATGAGTGAAAGTGTGATTCGAATGGAGACAGGATTGCCAAATAGGGATACTTTCATTGCTGTGTGTGAATATGTTGCTCATTTTGAGGATTCCATTACGTACTTTGCTGGATGGAGGAGACCCAAAGAAATCATCCTTGAGGACCTTGATTAAAATTCGCCACAACTATACACACTTGCACTTGCATTTTCCATGTGGGCATTCACATTTTGTTGCAAAAATACCTTCTTTCCCTGTAGAGACTTGTCATGTGAATTATATAGTATATAGTTTGTTTTCAGTTTACTTATTTTATGAAAATAAAGATGTTTACTACAAAACTTGCTGCAATGTTTCTGTGGATCAGTGATTGGAGCATTTTGTTAACTTTTGTTTAATTCACAGAGAACACTCTGATATCTATAGCTTGAATGCATTGTAAGTCACTTGTCTAACAAATACCAAAAATTAAATGTTAAACTATTGTATACTAACTATACACCAGTCAGCTCACACAGACTACACAGGCTCTCACATTGGGGCTTGTGGATTACCAGGTAAAAATATATAGAAAATGTGAACAAAATTAGTATATATGGTTTATTTAGGGAACATGTATGGTTTAATTATAATATATTGTATTTAAGCATTGATGCTATTGGACAATTCTCTTTAAATTCAACATATATAATTATATATAACTATTATATTAAATGTTTGGAATTTAACTGTGTTCTGCTTGTTCAGAGATTGTATAGTTATCTTATAAATACATAGAACACTTTATTTAACTCCTCTATCTCTCCATAGTTTTACTTAATGAGACTTGATAAACCTTGTCCCTCATGCTGGCCCTTACAATACCGGTAAGTAAACCAGTATCTAAGCTGCACTGTTATGTCCAGATTTATAGTGGTTCTCTCTCCTCGATCTATGGTTTTCTATCGTCTAAGTAAGAAAAAGTACATAAGATTGGAAATTGATACGGCATCAGCTAGGGCTTCTGAGATGTTTTTTTTTCTGGCGAATTAGCAAATGGTATGCAAACATACAATCAAACATAATACAGTGAAAGATAATCTTTAAAGTTTATTTGGGGCACAATGATCATGCATAATAACCTTAATCACAAAGAAAATAATATTAAGGTTTATATAAACTAACGAAATAATAAACTAATAAATAAATAAAACATTAACAAAAAATCTCAAAGAGGCACGCGTAAACAAAATTTCTAACATTTTTGGAAATAACGAATGGGCAATATTTCTCATGAAAAAGTGGATAAGTGTCCATAAACAGCCCAGATCATAATGAGCGAGCGTGTTTTTTAAATAAAGTTTGAGGAAGCTTGATGATGACGTTGATCCGCGACCGGTGCGCTGTAGTCCGTTTATAGCATACCGTTAGCATTTTATATCTGACGGCTTTATTTAGGCTTCAAAATGTATACATTATCGTTTAACTTATAAAGATTATCTTGATAGACAAAACGTGTAAGGTTCATAACTCTTTGTTGAACACAGATCTTATTTTTTGCGATTTTCCAAAAGTCTATGGGAAAAATGAATGGCTTTTCGATCGAGGGAACCCATGCGCCGCTAACTTCCGGGTTGGCCTACAAAGTGACGTCATGACTTCGGCACTCTATTGCACACGTCTTTTCCGTATTGTAATCTTACTTTAATGACTTAAAATATGTAATAGAAAATCTGTGTGCAAATTGAAATATGATCTCTATCATATCTCTTTACATAAAACAATTCTTAATAATATGCTTAATATTATAACATCAATAATTCATGCAAACTGCATTCACAAGAACCACCTTGAAAATATTGTTCAGATCATTTCACTATTTTTTGTGACTTAAATTCAGCCTAGATCAATGGACTATAACGTTTTGTCATTACAACAGACTTGTACATGTTAATTGACCACAGGTTTTTTTTTAAATGTAACTGTTTTTAAAATATACGTAGATTCACATGATCAGACAATTTACCAAACAATCCAGATCAAATGAACACTTCGTGTTTTTGCAATATTTATTGGAAATTACACACATTTTAGTAAAATTAGACAAATCTGACCATCAGAATGAAGATGCAACAGTCAGGCCCGTAAGGTTGTGGGGTCCGATTTCAAGAGAAAATAAAACATGAACAGTTCCAAATAAACTATTGCACACTGTGCACACCACACCTCATTCCTGCCCCCTAAAACTGTCTAGCTAGTTTGTACATTTGAATTCTGACATGACCGATAAATCATCGACAGTTTATTGTTTTTTCTTACCGCTGACATGTGCATGGCGCGTCAAATTTGAAAAGTGAATGACGATGCGGAAGTGGCGTTGGCTGTCCGTCCACTGGTGTCCAGCCACTGGTGTCTAGCAAGAAGTGAGTCTGCGGGGCTGCAGCTGGATGCCTCTCGCTGGTCTTCTCAAATTATACACAACAAGTTGCTATTTCTTCTTCGTTTGTGGGTTAACTTGCTAAGCTTCTTCTTCTTTCACGTTTGTACTGCTACTGTGGTTACACGCGTGGATACTGCCTACCAGCGGTCGCGCGTGTTTTTGCACGTCGACGCGGACGACGACGCAAAAGTATAAATGAAAACCGACGCGGAACCTACGCCGTCGCTGCTACGCCGTATGACCTACGCACGACTATAACGAGCCCTTAAGTGAGCAAGACTGTCCCATGTCTTACCCTTACGAAAATTCACCATGGTTTTATTGTGGTAAAAGTGTTGTAACCATGGTTTTACTACACTATCCATGGTTTAACTATGTTTTTTGAAAAGTGTGGTTGTCTAAACCATGTAAAATTTGTGGTTACCATGGTTTTACTACAGTAACCATGTTTTTTTTTTGTTTAACTGTACCATGGTTAATTTTCGTAAGGGTAAAAATGGCAAAATGCAGTGCCTTTAACGCACACTAAACCCACACTATCTCAAATACAGCTTCGGGGCGTATGCATCATGTTCTGAATGTAAATCGTGAGACTTTTGCACAGACCTCGCGAGATGTTGTGGAAACGTTTAATTGTAAGTTAATAAATGGATATGACATATTTTGGTTGTACACGGAAAAGTGTTGCACATTTCATTGATGCAAACTGCATTGTTATGTCTTTTGTAAAACATCTGTACATCTGGAACTGCTTTTATCACATAATTAGTAACATTGTATCATTCAGGGACAACGGAATAAACAATAATCTTAAATAAAGCTACATGCACAAAATGAAGAGGGTTTTTTTACAGGTGCAAAGAAAGAAGTTTAACATAATTGTTCATTTCCGAGTGTTTATGTGTTCGTTTTATTAAGATAAACACTTAAACATTTTAAATATAAATAAAAAGTAAATAAAAAACGAATATGTTTTGGTGCAAATTGCTGCTACCAGGTACATTTGACATTTTTACACTTTCTAAGTGTGCCCCATCGGGTGAATAATTGTATGCACGCTTGGGATCTTCACGCTCACTAGAACACTTGGGCAAACACAGAAAATACGTCATGTAAGTCAAGTGCAAAGACCGCAAGTGTGAGTATTTGAACGCAGCCTTTGTTGCTGCCCCTAATATGACGTCAAGCACACAGAAGCCGCACTACGCGCGGAAACGTGGTGGGTCAGCGGCGCCGCCATATTGGTCAGGGCAAGACTATAGAGAGTATGCATTTACGTCTCTTTTCCACGTGACCACGCGAGAGCTCGCCCAGTTGAGTGGCAAAACGTGCAACAAAATGGCTGGTTTTCATAGGGGCTGCTGCGAAAATGCCAGTAAAACTGACTATTATCAGCTTAAATTAAATTTAGTTGGACTTGATAGCAGAGGTGGGCAATACTTCCAAGCATCTGTGCTTTATTAGGATGTTTGTATTGGGGAAAAAATATTGCACTACATTCTAAAGCATATTAAAATGTATTTAATACCTAATTATATTAAAATTGTGTACTTTTACTTGAGTAAAAGTATGTTAATGTACTTAAATATTAAATGTAATACAAACACGTGTATTTATGAAATGTAATACAATAACAATTATGATAATATGCTTTGGAATGTTTTCCAAAGAAAAACACGGATAAAATACAAATACTTGAAAAAATACTTCTCTGCTTGATAGTGACCCTAGCAACTTATCAACCCACCTGTGGTCTCTGGACGTTGACATGAACGATCTATTTACTTCTCCTTTCGGTGTTTTTTTTTTGCAGTCTGTGAAACGATAGCTCCGTATTCTTGTTAATCTGTTAGTACAGTCTATCGCACAACAGCTGTTTCCCGTTTCGAGGCGTTTTCACCGTGTTTTCTCCGATGTCACACTGTACTCAAATGCTGCCGCTCTGTCCTTTGCCACTCAGTGGGCGTAACCGCAGTCCCTCTCGCTGATGGTGACGTCATGTGCACACCCTCTATTCCATGTACCTACAGGGTGGTTTCCCAGACAGGGATTAGCTTAAACCAGGATAGGTCTTAGTTTAAATATAACTAGTTTTAATAAACATGCCTTACTATAAACATTACCGATGTGCATTTTGAGGCAAAATAAAGGACACTGATGTATTTTAAGATATGTCAGTGCAAGTTGTTTTCACTTTGGACAACTCTTACATATATTTTAGTCTAAGACTAGTTTAATCCCTGTCTGGGAAACCACCCCTACATGTAGCCTATGTGTTATAAAAAAAAAAACACTTCATATAATCTTACAATTTAAATAGTTAAGTGAAAAGTTACTCACTGTCAAAAGAAATTATGATAACTTACACTATCAAGCTCAGATTTGATTTATTTTTCTTTGTATTTTTTGTTGTTGTTGTGGAGACAGGAATGTCATTTGTCAGTGCCGACAGCCATAATGTATCTGCCTGGTCAGTTTTATTATTTTTTGTCACATATAATTTTTATTTCTTTAATATAAAATAAAGCGTTAATCTCAGCCAGGAAACAATCCAACACGGCTACAGAAGGAACCAAAACACCACGTGTGGAGAAAACAATTGTAAAAAAACAAGCTTTAATCAATTTAGTTTGTCACACATTAACCTTGACATACCACAAAGTGTATCAATCCCTAGTAAAGAATTATTTCCGTTACGGATCGCTACAACAACTGTCAACAGTGGCCGTTCCTCAATCCGAAGGCTGCAGCCTCCGGAGGTCGCATTGACATACGTCATCAAGTCTGGTTAATTGAAGTTAATTGAGCATTACATTGGTGCTATAAAGTGAGGAGACTCAACCAATAAGGCGGCGATGCTGGATTACGTTCCAGCACGTCATAAGGCATCTACGTATATCAGGGGCGCCGTTAGGGGGGGGTTCAGAGTATGCAAGGCATATGGGCCCATGAGTACGTTAGGGGGCCCCACCGTCATCACTTTTCCGTTTTTTTATTGTACACGTTTAATTATTAACACTATAGTTAAATGTAAAGTAAATTAATATAAAACTACTGTAAATGACTTTGTGATAAGTAAAATTGAGACACTTTTAAAAAATGCGTGCAAGCATGACCTAGTAGATACAATTACATATTTGGTGGTTCTGGTGGTTTTTAATTTGATTGTGCGAGTATGGATATGGGTGGGTAGGAAAAATTTTGGTTTGAGTTCAGTTTGGTGGGTTTGCTATGCAATCCTATTAAGTTACCACAAACAGTCGACAGCCCTACTGTTTGGCATTTCAAGGTAAGATCTCACAATGCCACTAAAAAGCGCTCATGCTGATCCGTAAACTGTATGTTTCATGAAAAATTAAAAATATTTGTGTTAAAACAAAAGGACACCAAGGGCTTTATTTAAGGAAATATTAGGATAGCGACTGCTGACAACTAGGCTATTGCATTTCTAAGACAGAAAATTACTTAATAGGCGTAGTTAAAAATATAGTTTTCTGCAATTGTGGACTCTATATTAAATAAACATGAAATAGGAGAATTGTCTAAGCCATTGTAATTTAGTTAAATTTGAAATGACCAAGAGCTGGTTTTAATGTGACAGCGCATAATTTTCAAAGTGAAAGTGATTCATTTTTATTCAGATTTGCAATGGAGGTTTAGCCCAAAAAAGTTCACTTAGTGCAGCTATTATAAACGCTATATCAGATTGTTTTTAACATGTATCTTAATAGAGAATGTCTGTTCTATATTTATGTTTAAGTATTGTTGTGTTTAAATATTGTTGCAATGTTGTTACTGTTTTGTTTCAATTTAATTCGATTATTAAAAATGTAATTTTAAACGCTATATATTGGGCGTTGGATTGAAGGCTAATATGACGGTACAAATGGAGTGGATCATAAGACATAATTTTCGAGTTTAATTTAAGTTTTGTTTGCTTTAAATGTTTGTTTAAAATGAATTTCGTTTAATATAATTAGTCTCTTAATTTTAATCAATGTTTTGTTGATAAGTGTTGTGAATATTAAAGAAAAAGAACATTAAAAAGAACACTGTGCATCATTACGTAACAAATATAAACTACTGCAATATGCTATCAAATGCCAAAACATGCAGTATTATTTTTGTAATAATATAGTTGTTGTTGGATGTGCAACATCATATTATGGAGTATATCACTTTTATCACTTTTCAAAAAACAGCCTTCAGTGCACGGAAATTAAATGTGCATGCCCATCAGCAGCACATTTGTTTGCGGCATGCTTTTGACTGAAAATCAACGTCATATTTAAAACTTTAGCCGATTGTGCTTTTTGCAATTTCTGTGTCACTGGCTAAGGGCGTGCGTGGGCGAGGCACATAGTATAAAAAAAATCAACGTCATATTAATTTTTAAAACTTTTGCCGGCCATGCTTTTGTCATGAGCGGAGGACGCGTGTGGGGGTTGCGGGAAACACATACCACACGCACAGAGAACAACAACATAAAGAGAATATACGTTATTTGGTGTTTTCTGATGAATACAGTCGGTTTGTAAGAACATTTTTAAATAGACTAAATGGAATATAAGATCATCAATATGAATTGAATTGAACTCTGAAGAATGAACTATTATAGGCTAAACATAAATGTACAAATTTCGCTTCTAAAACCGCACAGAAAACTCATGCTGCGACTTTCAAAGCGCCTTCCATAGATTTCCATAGATTCAGAAATGCATCTCCATGCATTACTCTTTTTTAGTGATCTCAGTCACGTGAATGTTTTCTGCCATTCCAGATTAAAATGGTATTCGTTTTTCGAATAGCCTAAATCTTTTTTTTTTTTTGCTGCATGCATTTATTTTTTGTTGCAAATGCGACTTGTAAAATTAAAAAAGTGAGTAATTTTCTATAGCTACACATTATGGTATGAAAATCAAACAATCATCTAAAGAAAGGGGCCCAAAATTCTGTCTCGCATACCCCCCTTGAAACTTTTCATTGCGCCCCTGACGTATATAATGTCTATGCTTGTGCACGTCTTGACGTTAGAAATGTTTAAAATCCACAAATGCACAGAACGTGATCCACAAATGTGTACGGAAGTCGAGAGAGGCCCTGCACTATTATTATTTTTGCTTGCTTGTTTTCTCGTGATCATGACTTAATTTCTCGTTATCTCGAGATAACAAAAGTTGTTTTCTCGTGATCTCGACATAACAAAAGTTGCGTTCTTGAGATGTGATTAAAGCTGTACTCAATAGAACGTGTTGTTTTGTTTGTAAACAGCAAAAGCATATTTTTTAATACACGTTTCTACTTTTAACAGCATTTAAATGGAATGACTGAAAGTCACAAAACCAACGTGTTTGTTGTCAGCTATAATGCACACTTTTTAGATTGTTGATATTTATTTAAATAAACTGTTAAATACTATTGAATATAGAAACGTGTACAGTATTTCTTTAGAGATGGTCCCTAAATTCATGAACATGAACGTCCAACTTTATTTATATATTAAGTCTATCTACACATTAGTGTGGTAACGGCGAAGACCCCAACTCATATACACAGGCATGGATTAACGCACGGGCCTACTGGGCACTTGCCCAGGGCACTGGGCCAGCAGGGGGCCCTGTCAAATTTACTGTGTTTATTCTTTTCAAGTTAATATTTTAATTTTATTTTCAGTAAAATTTTGTTAAATATTGAGAAAGTTGCAGTTGCAAAGTATTAACTAGTAAATAAATTAAATAAATAATTTTAATTTATTGCTGTGCTGTTGAAAGGGACATCTAGAGGCGAGTGAAAAGCTTTGCGTAATATAAAAGTCACGCGAAGAAGATGGTTACTCAAAAACCAAAACCAAGTGGATCAATGAAAAGAAAGCACAAAAGGACAGCTTTTTCTCACCATGTCAGTCAGCAATTGTGAAGGAGAATATTCATTTTCTCTAATGGCAAGAGTAAAAAACGCACTAAGAAGCAAAATGTGTCAAGGACGTCTTTAATGGCCATTGAATGCGATCTTGTGAGGGAACTGGATTTTGATGATGTGGTGGAAGCGTTTTCTCTGAGGAAATCGAGAAAGATACCCCTCAGCTAAGGTAACTTTAAACCAACTTTTTTTTAAACCAACCTTTTTGTTCTAAGCTAGGGGCTGGACACACCAAAGCTTTTACGCCCGCGGCCGGCGCATGTTTTCAATTGATTCCAATGGAAACTCTGCGTTTTTCAAATAAGCAAGCAGCTAGCAGGGTTTTTCCACGCTGAAAAGCGGCGCTCTGGGTTTTATTCGCGCTCAGCACTGAGCGCCGAGAGTTCAAAAATATTCAACTTTGAGTGAAAAGCTTTGCTCGTCTTTTTGATGGAGTATGTTGTACAGTATGTTAACAGATACTGGTGAGATATAAATAAACCAATTTGTGGTGTGAAATTACAGAATATTGTGTGCATTCTCTCCCCGCGTATTAGTGCCATTATTAATCCTGTATGATGGGGCATACAGGCAGAGGCGAACCAACACTTGAGCCCTGTGCATACAGGTGCAACGCTGTTGCCCAAAAAATTGGTAAAGGGGTCCTCTCAGACATCTGTGCCCAGGGCACATCATCGCCATAATCCGTCCCTGCATATACATTAGCAGTCCACTACAAAATAGACTAAATATTATGAACAGGAAATTATATAATGACATTTGGATTATCATGGCATGATAACAAGATCGTTTTCTCGAGATCATCAGAAAATTAAGTCGTGATCACAAGAAAACAACTTTCGTTATCTCGAGATCACGAGAAATTAAGTCATGATCACGAGAAAACAAGCAAGCAAAAATAATAATAGTGCATGTTTTTCGCCTTCCGTAAATGTGTGCAGCGATACACAAATGCAAACAAAGCAATTCACAAATGCCAGGAAGGCGTTCACAAATAAATACAATTAAAAACATTTATAATTTTATTTATTTGTAATTTTCATTCCTCTTTATAAAATGTCTAACATATATTTATGATTTGCTTACTGTGCATTTGTGAAACTCTACATTTATTTGTGGATCATAGTATATTTATTCAGAATAAAGAATCAAATCTGAGTCCATAATGAAGGAGTACACAATTTGTTACTAATTGAATAATGCAATAAATAACACTTCAGTTTCAAACTATATCTTTAAGTCTTGTCCAGAAATTAAGTACATGGAGGTATTCCAAATAATGTTTTATAGAATTGGGTAATACTATAATATAATATACTGTACGTGAAGTAGCGAAATCTGTAAGATTTTAATGGCACCATAATAATGAAAACAGTATTAACATATAGTACAAAAGAAAGTAATAAGTTAAGCTAATGTCAGCAGCTGATTTCAGGAATGGGTGAAGACTGGCCTGCCAATGTAGTAAGATATAGTATTTATATTGAATATATATTGACTTTTTTAGAGTCGGCCATACCTTGGCTTTTGGTGAACTGATAAAAAACAGAAAAAAAGATCTGCACACTGTTAAAGTCCCTTTACTTCAAAGAGACCTTCGTCAGACAAAAACTTTTTGATGAACTGATGCCACTTGGAGATCAGACGCTGATCTTGGGGTACTTTTATGTTATTCGCTGACCAAGAAGTAGTGAGTTGAATGGGCAACAGAATACTTTTTACATATTAAATATTTAATATAAAACAAATACTGATTATAAATAATGAATGTATTTGTGTATTGCTCAGACCTTAAATAAAGAAAATAAAAAAATTGTGATGGAATTTTTTTGCCTATAAGACACAATAAGGCAGATTAAAAACTTGTCCATGTTCCGAGCAGTCTTAAATGTGCTACCATTTTCTGCTGAAATGTGCACAATACTAGGTTTTTGTACAATATTTAGGTCACAATGTTATGCATATTTTGCCAGCTACCCACAAAAAAGCCAGGCTTGAACCAGCATTTTTTTTTTTGGCTAGCTGCCAAATTTTTGTGGGTAGCTGGCAAACGCATACAGAAAAATACACAAAAGTCAGCCCACGTTCATGCTTTGATAAAACAACCCTTAGAATTTAAAGAGGATTGAATACTAAAAATGACAACCCTTTGTTGATATCTTTTTTATGTAACTGAATATATGCACAATTATATTTTACTATGGTGTTACAGGAATGAGAAAAAATATTAATGTCCCACCTACAGTGGAAAAACAGTTACGCTTAAATATAATTGTTTCCTTTACTTATACATGAAAAATAACAAATAATACAGCACGAGAAGTGACACAATACAAGGTTCCAAAATTGCACAGAAACATTTGTGAGACCCTAAAGCCACACAGGCACTTGTGGGTGTATTTTCTCACAAAACTTAATAGCAACTACTGTAGTTCATCAAATGCATTACCAAAATATTGATTTAAAGGAACACGCCCACATTTTGGGAATTTAGCTTATTCACCGTATCCCCCAGAGTTAGATAAGTCCATACATACCTCTCTCATCTCCGTGCGTGCTGTAACTCTGTCTGACGCAGCCCCCGCTAGCTTAGCTTAGCACAAAGACTGGAAATGCATGGCTCCAGCTAGTATACTGCTCCCAATAAGTGACAAAATAACGCGATCATTTTCCTATTTATGTGTTGTGATTTGTATAGTCAAACCGTGTACAAATAACAAGGTGATATGAGACACAGCGATCTTTTAACAGTATACATACTGAGAACTATATTCTCTGAAGACGAAGCACTGCCGCATGGGCGGAGTGATCTGCTCGCAGCACACGAGAAGCCCCTGGTGAGGAGCAAAGAGTTCGGTCAGAGTTGTGCAAATCACTCCGCCCATGCGGCAGTGCTTCGTCTTCAGAGAATATAGTTCTCAGTATGTATACTGTTAAAAGATCGCTGTGTCTCATATCACCTTGTTATTTGTACACGGTTTGACTATACAAATCACAACACATAAATAGGAAAATGATCGCGTTATTTTGTCACTTATTGGGAGCAGTATACTAGCTGGAGCCATGCATTTCCAGTCTTTGTGCTAAGCTAAGCTAGCGGGGGCTGCGTCAGACAGAGTTACAGCACGCACGGAGATGAGAGAGGTATGTATGGACTTATCTAACTCTGGGGGATACGGTGAATAAGCTAAATTCCCAAAATGTGGGCGTGTTCCTTTAAAGATAATATGAACCAGTGTAATAGTAATAGATTTTTTTTAACACATAAATATCAGTTAATGTTTTTTATAGTCTTTATAGAAAACTTTTTCAGTATTGGTTAAAAAAGTGATATTACCACATTGTAAAAATATTTGCTGCCTTAAATGTTTTTGTTGAATCAACTCAGATTTACAAGTAATTTCAACTTACTATTATTTATCTTGACTAGAGATGAGTTGTTGTAACTTGTAACTGAAGTTGACTTTTTTCAACTATTTTTTATGGGGTGGTTTCCCAGACAGGGATTAGACTAGTTCTAGACTTAAACAGTTTTAAGAGCTCTCCAAACTGAAAACAACTTGCCCTGACATATCTTAAAATACATCAGTACCCTTTGTTTTACCTCAAAATGCACACAGGTAATGTTTTTAGTAAGGCATGTTTGTTAAACTAGTTATATTTCATAATTAAACTAAGGTTTAGTCCTGGATTAAGCTAATCCTGGTCCGGGAAACCGCCCCTATAAGTTGTAGTAACTCATCTCTGGTCAAGATAAATAATAGTAAGTTGAAATTACTTGTAAATCTGAGTTAGATGTTACAGTGTACAATACAAACAAACAAACACAGATAATGTTATTTCATCAGTATTCAATATATTTTTTAGGTTAAGGAGAAAACACATTTAAAATCAACTTAAATATCAAATGAGTTTGAATTCAAAAGCATCATTGTTTCACAGCTTATAAATACAGTGTCCAAAAACTCATACCGAAATGATGCTAACAATTTCAAAGTCTTTATTCAAAAATGAAAATTATTTTCAAAATGCTTTTCTAAATGTTCACAATTGTTCCAGAACACAAAGAGTATGACTCTCAAAGCCTTGAGGAAATGAGTTGGCGTTATATTTCTGAATATACAGCGTCCAAATAAAATTCAATGTCCAAAAACTCATACCGAAATGATTCTTTTGCTAAAAATGTCAACGTCTTTAGTCAAAAATCTAAATTATTTCAAAATGCTTTTCTAAATGTTCACAATTGTTCCAGCACACAAAGAGTATGACTCTCAAAGCCTTGAGGAAATGAGTTGGCGTTAAGTAGGCAATATTTCTGAATATACAGCGGAAGAATTTGTCAGTGGTGTGCAATGCTGGAGCCAAAAGCGAAAGAGTAGCGCTCTATGTCAAAGGGAAATGTATACGATTTCAGAGGCGTTTAACTGCTTCAGCATCCTGTGGTTATGCACAGAGCCTCTGAGGTTCATTATGCGTGTCATTTTACATTTATGCATTTGACAGCCACAGTCACCCAAAGTGACTTTTATAAATATACATTGTATTAGTATGTGTGTTTCCTAGGAAATCAAACACAGTGACCTTTGCGCTGCTTAAGCAATGCTGTACCAGTTGTACTACTTAGCATCAACCAGGGCCGGCGACAAGGGGGGGCATTTGCGGGCCGTGCCCCCCCAAACAGGTTGTTGTGCCCCCTACACAGTTTTTTATTCATTTAATATATCAAGAATAATTAAAATAAATTAAACATTGAATGTTTCATGACTTTTAATGTAATCAAATGTGGAAAATGTAGTTGATATATGTTTTCCTTAATTAAAATAGACCAGTTTCTTTGATTGGTTGTATTGCAGCGTCTCATGCGTCTTTACGTCTTTATTTTTTGACTTGATACTAGCAACGTGTTTTTTCGCGACATTTTATGGATTGTGTAAAATATGGATATTAGAACATTTAGAACGAACCAGCACCGCTTGCTTCATCTGACTTCACGCAAACACCCATTGGCTCAAACTTGGAGAGGTCGAGGTGAAATTTTCAAATCTAGGACGCTGTTTTAAGGAAGTTTAATGTTCGTACACGCCGGCTTCAGCTTTTTTAAAGGTAAGTTAGCGTTGTTTTAATTTACGTACACTTAAATGTGAAGTGTGGCTATATGGACCGTTAACAGCTTTACGACGTTATTATGGTAAAGCGGTTTTTAGGACACGGTGTGCGCTGCGCTATGAAACGCACTCATTTCAATGGCTTGCGCCGTGCGAGACCGGTTTGTTGTTGCGTCGAGCAAAGCCGCGGTCAAAGTTCAAAATAGTTTAACTTTGCGCATAGTTTGTGATCTTCTGCACTTTATACAGGAAATGAGCTGACAGTCTGTACTAGTTGTATGAGTGTGTGCTTGCACTGTATTTGTTGTTTTAATGCCTTGTTTTTGCAAGTTATTGTTGCTAATTGCGTGCCCCCCGTTGGAAGCCACGTGCCCCCCTGTTAGTTATGGTCTGGTGCTGGCTCTGGCATCAACTATATTCACTCTCAAAAATTAAGGGGCTTCACGTTGCCACAGAAGAAACAATTTTTGCTGTATGGTTTGAGATCTGAAGAACAGGTTTTTTTTATTATTAAAGGGTTCTTTTAAGAGCCTTTGACCGAATAATTCTTTGAGAAACCAAAAATGGTTCATCTATGGCAGTGGTTCTCAAACTGGGGGCCGTGAGATGGTGCCAGGGGGCCCCCGTTTTGAGGTTTAATTACACAGATTCATGATACATGTTTTTTTATTATAAAATAAGGCTAATAACCAACTACATTGTATAATTTAATATATTTTGTTAGATTTTTTTTGTTGTTGTTTTAAGTCATACATTTTCTTTGGGGGGCAGTGAAGGTATGCACAGTCCACAAGAGGGGGGGGGGGGGAGCCGAAAACATTTGAGAACGTCCGTTCTATGGCATCACTGTGATGAACCTTTCAAGTGTTAGACATGTATGAAAAGGGAAACTGATGTGGGTGAAGCAGGTACTGTTTAGTGACTAGTTAAATGGTTAAAAAATATTTTTAAAGTTTCCATATATGGATATCCATTCTTAAAATGAGTTTCTAATGAACTGAAGTTATACATTTCATTAACACAATTACTGACATATTACAGTAGTTATACTCGTTCGTTCTTCTAAAATCATTTAGGTTATATGAATATTTGCTTTGTTATGACTCGGATGAATTTTGTGTCAGTAGTCAAAACATTTAGGTATATGGATGATATTTTAGAATGTCTGATGTAATTTCCTGTTTGTTAGATGTATTGATTAAATAACATGAAACGGAAATCTCAAAGTGCAAAACACATTTGGAGACGAACTTTGCACATACAGTACAGTAAAGTTGTTTCTGTCAACGTTTGATGTGCAGCATGATGGAAATAATGAGCATCACCCCCCTCACCCCACCCCTAAAAATGTGTTATTATTAATTCAACAGCAAAAAAAGAAAGATGATTTTTTTTTCAGTAGCATAGGAAAATATTTGGTGCATAACACTGGAAATTTTGTACACTGTAAAAAAAATCGTAGAGATTACAGTGTTATTGCAGCTGGGTTGCTGGTAACTTACCGTAGATTTAAATGTATGTTATTTACTGGCAACATTTTGTTCAAAGTTAAAAGAACATTAAACATTTATTGTCTTTACAGAGTAAAACTAAAAAAACAGCATCAAGCAAAACATTCTGGGAAACAAAATCTGAAGGAAAAAACAGAAAAAGGTTGATGATTTCTGGTTCCCAGAATGCTTTGCATAAGGCTGTTATTGTATAGTTTTATTCTGTAAAGATAAAGACTTAAAATTTATTTAACTTTGAACAAACTCTTGCCAGTAAATAACATAAATTTAAATCTACGGTAAGTTACCGGCATACAGTACAGTAAAGTTGTTTCTGTCAACGTTTGATGTGCAGCATGATGGAAATAATGAGCATCACCCCCCTCACCCCACCCCTAAAAATGTGTTATTATTAATTCAACAGCAAAAAAAGAATGATGATTTTTTTTCAGTAGCATAGGAAAATATTTGGTGCATAACACTGGAAATTTTGTACACTGTAAAAAAAATCGTAGAGATTACAGTGTTATTGCAGCTGGGTTGCTGGTAACTTACCGTAGATTTAAATGTATGTTATTTACTGGCAACATTTTGTTCAAAGTTAAATGAACATTAAACATGTATTGTCTTTACAGAGTAAAACTAAAAAAACAGCATCAAGCAAAACATTCTGGGAAACAAAATCTGAAGCAAAAAACAGAAAAAGGTTGATGATGATTTCTGGTTCCCAGAATGCTTTGCATGAGGCTGTCATTGTATAGTTTTATTCTGTAAAGATAAAGACTTAAAATTTATTTAACTTTGAACAAACTCGTGCCAGGAAATAACATAAATTTAAATCTACGGTAAGTTACCGGCAACCCAGCTGCAATAACACTGTAAGTTCTATGGATTTTTTTGTACAGTGTATAGTCGTGCACACTGTAGGGTGAAAACTGTAAAAAAAAGACAGTTCTTATAAGGTATATGTAAGCTTAATTAAGCGTTTTTTTTTTCAGCGGAAACGTCACCACTGAGACGACCTGTCCCATGCAATTTTCCAGTAGTGTTCATTAATTAAATTTAAGTGACAGACCGCAATCCCTGGTGATTTTGTTCATCTGGACACATTAAAGATTCAAGAATTAATTAAATATGTTTAATTAATAATCTTGAAATTGGTATCTTCAAATCATAATTAGACATCGGATTTTCATTGCGTCCAGCAGTGTCTTTGTTGAATTTCACAGTATTTCTCTCTGTGTATTCCCAGGACTTGGACAAGTCCTAATTAAACTGTACGGATGTCTTTCTTCTTTATGGACACTGCTGCTGTTTCCTTGTCCTTCAGGGAAGGTACCAATTTTGATGAGTTTCCTTTATATTTGTTGGGTTACTTCGTTTTGTGGTGCTTGTACTGTAAGTATCATATAATATATTGTAAATATATTCACAAATAAATGGTGTTAGGTATAAGCTATCAATACAGTCTCACGACAAGTCGTGTTATAGTAACAAAAATTTTGATACATTTATTCGTGTTTGATGACACAAATTTTCACTGTTTTTCGTGAAACAGTGGAGACGAATGTCTTTTTCGTCCTTCCCAGCACGAATTTCTATCAATGGCTGTTTGTGTCTGTGGCAAGACTTTCTTTATCGTGTCATTTTATATTTTGCTTTCTCATCGTTCTTTCCTATTTTTAAATCATTGTCGCTTAGGGTTGGGGTTAGACTCGTGGTTTGCGTTAGGATGTCATTTTTTGCATTGGTTTCTACATGGTTTTCGTCCGCTTTTGAAACTATTCTCGCCTGGAGTTGGGGTTAGAGTTGGGGTTTGGGTTAGGAAGTCACAGAAAGTGATTCTAACCCCAAGCGACAATGGTCAAAAAATAGAAAAGAACGATGAGAAAACAAAATATAAAATGACACAATAAAGAAAGTCGTGCCACAGACACGAACAGCCATTGATAGAAATTCGTGCTGGGAAGGACGAAAAAAGACATTTGTTTCCAGAAAAGTTGATAAAATAATCAAATGCATTGCAGATATGTGGGAAGTTATCTTTGTCTATAAGCAAATAAAAGTGAACAAACACTAAAGAGCTGAAATCAACTTAACTTAATTTATTCTGAACTGTCTTTCCATGTTTTGCCACTCAGTTCCATATCTTTAACCCAATCTCACGGCAAGTCGTGTTATAGTAACAAACATTTTGATTAATTTATTCGTGATTGATGACACAAATTTCCGCTGTTTTTCATGTCTCTGGAAACAAATGTCTTTTTCGTCCTTCCCAGCACGAATTTCTATCAATGGCTGTTCGTGTCTGTGGCACGACTTTCTTTATTGTGTCATTTTATATTTTGTTTTCTCATCGTTCTTTTCTATTTTTTGACCATTGTCGCTTGGGGTTTGGGTTAGAATCACTTTCTGCGACTTCCTAACCCAAACCCCAACTCTAACCCCAACTCCAGGCGAGAATAGTTTCAAAAGCAGACGAAAAACATGTAGAAACCAATGCAAAAAATGACATCCTAACGCAAAACCACGAGTCTAACCCCAACCCCAAGCGACAATGATTTAAAAATAGGAAAGAACGATTAGAAAGCAAAATATAAAATGACACGATAAAGAAAGTTGTGCCACAGACACGAACAGCCATTGATAGAAATTCGTGCAGGGAAGGACAAAAAAAGACATTTGTTTCCAGAGACACGAAAAACAGCGGAAATTTGTGTCATCAAACACTAATAAATTAATCAAAATATTTGTTACTATAACACGACTTGCCGTGAGATTGTGTTAAAGATATGGAACTGAGTGACTATATTCTAAGTGATGTATTGCTTGTGTCTGTGTCGTATGCATATTAGATGCATTGTTTTTAAGATGTTTATTTACATCCTGTCGTCGGTAGGAAATTTCAAGATTTCCAAATATTATTAAATGGACATATCTGTGCTTAGGAACAGGATGCACATGAATGTTTCCGTTGTGCACAACAGCTTGTTGTCTATAATGGAAACATCTATCTAATGTTGATCAGTGATGTAGGTTTGCTTTGCATCGGTCTTGCTCGAGTGAGACGTTAAAAAAAATGTAATGAATACACCCCATCCTCTGGCATTATCAGTTCCTGCTTCAAAAACAGCGACGTTTAGACTCCAGCACCATCCTTTCAGCAGTCCAACTTTTCTAAGAGTTACAGATTGAATTTAATGAATCTGTTTTAATATTCTCTAACGTAATCAAAGCTGAACGTCTGGGTGTTGAATAAAATTTTCTACACAGCCCAGTATTGTGTCAGATATTCTAGCTTGTTTAATATGCATGCAAATGCACATTTATTATAAAAAAAAGTGTCATATTGCATCAATATCATATAAGGAAAAAATAGTTTACTGGCAAACTTACACATCCTTATTAAAATCAATATTGTCTTTTATTATTTTATTTTTTATTTACCCTTTATTTTACCATCCCATTGAGATATTCTCTTTTGCAAGGGAGCCCTGGAGCAACAATTACACAAATAACACAGAATCACAGAAACGGACACAACAAACAATACAAATTTACAATAGGCCTACATATAAAACAATTTAAAACATAAATGAGTCATTAAAAACATGCACATTGTTCAAGTTTGTAACATTTAAGAAATTGTTTAAAATGTTCATGTGAAATAAAAACAGAAAGCTTCAATCTTTTTGGAGCAAAATTCCAACACCAAGAAGCAACTAAAAGCAGTCTTACATTATTGCCATTGTACTTTCTGTAGACTCAGACATACTGTACCCAGAAAACAGGTGTAGTAGTCAGTCTCCAGCAGATGTTGTGTTATGGATGCCCAATCCAAATCTCAAGGCATTTCGTGGTATAGTCACAAAATATTTTATTTATTTGTGTTCATCGATGCAATTCGATATTTCTGCGCAAATTTCTATATATTGCCTTTCATGTCCCCGAGCACAACGTTCTTGTCACGCCGGGAAACAGGAGTCAGGACCAGAGGTGGAAAGTAACGAATTACATTTACTCACGTTACTGTAATTGAGTAGTTTTTTTGTGTATTTTTACTTTTTTGAGTAGTTTTTAAAATCTGTACTTTTACTGTTACTTAAGTATGTTTTATTTAAAGTATTGTACTTCGCTACATTTTAAATCATATCCGTTACTGAGTAAAAAAATATTTTAAAAAGCAAGGTGATAAAGACGCGCAACGGATGTACATGGGCGGGGCTCGGGGGAACGCGCAAAAAGAACCATGGAGACGGACGAGACAGGCGCGCGCTAATGCAGACCCGCCTCAGTTCAAATCTTATGAAAGAAACCCCTGGTCATATTTAAGCGACCATTTTCCACTGACGCGAAGCGAGTGTTTCATTTCTATGAAAGGTAGGATTCATGCTCTTAAGCCTGGTGCACACTGTGAGATTTCAGCCACGATTTAGCGTCTGGGACAAATTTTGAAATCCTAAAAGATTTCTGGAATCCCAGGCTAAAATCTGCCGTCTTTGATCACTAGTTTGACATGTTAACAGACAGCCGATTAATGACCGTTGCGATCAAAATTATCCTCCGACAAAAATCTGGCAGTGTCAGAAATTTTGAGACACAATCCTGCTGTGTGACATCTTCCTACGACAACCGGCAGATCAAGAACCAATAGAAGCACAGAACCCGATGATGCAATTAATACGGCGACAACAACAAATCAACGCAGACAAATGTCAAAAAGAGCCAGGTTGACTATACAGCAGGAGGAGAAACTTGAGGAGTTATTGAAAGATAAAGAGTGTTTGTACAACGTGTCATCGCCACTGTACCATGATAGTATATAAATGAAGCAGCCTGGAGAGAAACCGCGCTGGAAATTAAAATGCCAGGTACTCGTCTCCTTCTTCTTTTTATGCTTATTATTAAAATGAACGGTAAATGTTGTTTCGGTTTGCTGGCCTTCGCTTCAGCGTGTGTTTGCACAGCCGTCGATCGATGACGTAAAACTGGACACATTTGTTTGCGTGCGTCCGATTTTTAAAAGTCTTTTAACTCGTACAGTCTGACATTGATGGAAACTGAGATCATACAGTGTGACATGGACTTAACTACGATATTGATCGCACAGTGTGGCAAGCAACAATCCTAAAGGACTATTTAAAATCGCACAGTATACCGGGCTTAAAGTACGAAATTGCACGACGCGTTTTTAATACCATGCGCATTATCTTCCAAGGTCTAGCAGCTTCGCGTCAAGTCAAACACAACTTCAAAACGTCCTCGAGAATGCGCGGGTCATTAGACATTGCAGAGAGAGAGAGAGCGAGAGAGAGAGCGCGCGAGAGAGAGAGAGCGACAGAGAGAGAGAGAGAGAGAGAGAGAGAGAGAGAGAGAAGAGTAAAGGTCATCAGGTCCCCAGGTCAGGGAATTAAGAAGATAATAAACGTGTCAAATGTATATAGACATGGCACTCATCTCATTATATGCTCATTTAAACTATATATAGTTTAATAAAATAATGTATGTTACCAGCAATACATCAATTACAACTTTACTATAGTGATTGTATTTACAAGCTGCTGACCACCTTCAAAAGTGCATAACTCACATGTAAAAATCATTAAACAATTCCATAAATGTTTCTTACTTTAAAAAAGCTTTTTATTTTATTAACTTTTTGTTATTGCACTTTCATTGTAAAGATGCTCCTACAATTAAACACAACTAGTTTGAGATGTATATTCCCTTGTCGTTTTTAAACTATACTAGAATCCTCTACCTCTTCCCGCTGTAAAAAAAAGTAACTTTTACTCTGAGTAAAGTTAAAATGACTTACTTTTTACTTTTACTTGAGTAGATTTTTAGACAAGTAACTTTACTTTTACTTAAGTAAAATATTATTAAAGTAACTTTACTTTTACTTGAGTACAATATTTTATTACTTTTTCCACCTCTGGTCAGGACGCATGTGCAAAGTCCATAGTAAATAAATAACATTTATTAACAAAACCAAAACCAAACACGGGAACCAAACAACGGGCAGAATAAATAAACAGGAACAGACAGGATGGAGAAAAATGGCGACAATGATCCGGCAGTGAACATTACACAAACAAGGGCTTAAATAGACAGACTAAATGACATACAGGTGTGATGAGGTAAGTAATCAGTCAATGAATGTCCAGGTGACAACAATCCGAACAAATGCAAAACATGTCACGGATTATCGTGACATATCTCCCCCCTTAAGGAGTGATGAATCCAAGGGAGGGAGGGAGAGAGGGAGGAACCGGAGACCCCGGCAGGGCCAGTAGAAACAGCGGATCCGGCGAAAACCAGAGCGGCCACCCTGACCCACACCAAACGTTCCCAACCGGTCATCACGGGGGCCAACGAGGATGCGGCCGACCTGGAAACCAACTCGGACCATCCCAAGAGACAGTCTTGTGCACGGCGGTGACCACACTGTGGAATACTCGAGCATGGCAGCGGCTGTCCCGAGAGCTGAATGGAGGATGGTGGTGAACTGTCCCGGAACCGACCCAGAAGACTCGATCCCCACGGGAACCGACTCAGCAGATTCGACCATTATGGGAAGCGACTCAGGAGACTCGACCATTACAGGAACCAACCCAGAAGACTCGACCATCACAGGAATCGACCCAGAAGACTCGACCGTTTTGAGGACCAACTCAGAGGTCTCGACCCTCGCAGGAACCGGCTCATGTGTCTTGGTGACCACCCCGTGGAAATACTCGAGCGTGGCCAAAGCAAATCTGAGCTCAGCCTGGAGTTCCGAGTGCTTCCTCTCAGCCAGCTCCATTGGAAATCGGGACCTTGCAGACAAAGGATCCCGACTTCCACTACTCCCTCTCAAAAAACATTTAAGGGGAGCTCCCCTCCTGAAAACTTGCTGCATCCATGAATGGCCGGATCATTCTGTCACGACGGGAAACAGGAGTCAGGACGCATGTGCAAAGTTCATAGTAAATAAATAACATTTATTAACAAAAACAAACACAGGAACCAAACAACGGGCAGAATAAGTAAACAGGAACAGACAGGATGGAGAAAAATGGCGACAATGATCCGGCAGTGAATATTACACAAACAAGGGCTTAAATAGACAGACTAAATGACATACAGGTGTGATGAGGTAAGTAATCAGTCAATGAATGTCCAGGTGACAACAATCCGAACAAATGCAAAACATGTCACGGATTATCGTGACAGTTCTTTTTTTGCGTCATTTTATGTACTGGTTCCTCAATTTTTTACCATTGTCGCTTAGGGATAAAACGACTTTCTGTTACATTTCAGACATCCTAACCCAAACCCAAAATCTAACCTCAAGCGACAATAGTTTAAAAATCGAAAAAAAAAGAGAAACCAATACAAAAAATAACATCTTAACCCAAAACCCATATCTAACCCTAACCAAATGGGACAAAAGATAGGGCGGGACTTGAATTTGTCCATTGAGAATTGATTGGATCATTGGAAGTTGGGTCATGTTGCTACAGGTATTTGCTAATCGTTGCTATCTTTTCCCAGGTGAATTAACTTTTTTGATCCACTTCAAATGTTGACTAGTATACTTGCATCTGTGTGTGTTTATATATACATAATTATTATACACAATACACATGTATATGATGTAAACAAAAACTTTTATTCCACAAACGTTTAGTTGCGATTAGTTGTTATGCAGGCCTATTCACGAGAGAGTTGAAATAAGGTGAAAGGCTGACCCATAATCTTGGGCTATTTTCCCCAGTAGGAGTGAACTATTCCTTTAACCAGTAAGATATCATTGGTCAGCCAGTTGTATCATTACAGAAGAAAAGAAAGTATTACACTGCCATAAATCTAATAAATAACATTTTTGTTATTGCAAAAATGCTTGAAGATTATATGTTTTCCTGTTTTGACAGTTTTATATATTAATATTATTTTTTATCTCTGGATGTGTGGTTGGGTTGTGTGCATTGGTGTGGTTATGTGTATTTCTCTTCTTTGACTGACCATGTGGGAGAGCCTGAAGAAATATGTGTCTAGAGATCTGGACAGCCTTTATTTCCCATACAGAAATTATGTCTGACAACTTTATTTTGGACTTTATGTTGTGTGCAATCCATTAAGATTACTGTGAGTTTGATTGGACCTTATTCTATCTATCTATTATATGGGGCAGGGGGGGTTGTTCCGTTCGTTTTTTTAAATTGTAAAACTTTTCTCTTGATTTTAGATCAGCAAGGGAGAGTGGTGCAGTTTCTTCAGGGTTTTATTTCATTTAAAGGGACACTCCACTTTTTTTGTAAATATACTCATTTTCCAGCTCCCCTAGAGTTAAACGTTTAAGTTTTACCGTTTTGGAATCCATTCAGCCGATCTCCGGGTCTGGCGGTACCACTTTTAGCATAGCTTAGCATAATTCATTGAATCTGATTAGACTATTAGCATCTCATAAAAATAACCAAAGAGTTTCGATATTTAAAACTTGACTCTTCTGTAGTAAGATCATGTGCTAAGACAGACGGAAAATTTAAAGTTGCGATTTTTCTAGGCCGATATGGCTAGAAACTATACTCTCATTCCAGCGTAATAATTAAAGACTTTGCTGCCGTAACATGGTTGCAGCAGGCGCAATTATATTAAGTAGTGCCCGAAAATAGCCCCCATGGTAATTTTCAATAGCTGGGAACTATTTTCGGGCGCTGCTCAATATCATTGCGCCTGCCGCAGCCATGTCACGGCAGCAAAGTCAACTTTGTTTTTTCCGTCTGTTTTAGTACACGATGTAACCACAGAAGAGTCAAGTTTCAAATAGGACAAATATTGAAACTCTTTGGTCATTTTTGAGGGCGATGCTAATGGTCTAATCAGATTCAATGGATGGTGCTAAGCTATGCTAAAAGTGGTACCATTTATAAACAGTTTAAATTTCATATACACTGTCAGAAAAAGGGTTTAAAACTGTACTTTTCTGTCTCTGGGGTGGTACCCTACTGTAGATTGCTTTTTGTACCTTTACAGGTATACAAAACACAAGGTTGTACTTTTTTGAGTGCATTAAGGATTTATTGTGTGTGTACCTTTAAATGTACATTTTAATGTTTTGTACCCCTAAAATGTAACGGTTCATTACAGACAATTGTTTTTAAAGTTAGGATAGTATTGCTAATGTACATCGTATAAAAACTGCAATAAATACAATGTTTTATTGATTTACATAAGTTTCTGTTCTTTTTTATGTCTCTACTGCCTGTACTACTATGTATTTACTGTAAAGCTGCTTTGCAATTATTCAAAAACAGTGTTGAATTATAAAGTGCTCCTGTATAGCTCACCTGCATTAGCTGTGCAAAAGGTCATGGGTTCAAATCCAGTGAACACACATACTGAAAATGTTTACCTTAATGTACTGTACAGTAAGTAACTTTAGATAAAAGTGTCTGCTGAATGCTTCAAAATATAAACCATTAATTATCATATTGCTGTGACTTTCCATTAATAGCTTTCATATGTTGATTTCAACGAGCTAATGTATCTTGACATTAAGGCAGAGCGTAGCAGAAAAGGTCTATTTGCATCGTTTTGCCTCTGTTGAGCTTTGATTATTATAAACAGTTTGAATATCTGATCTAAAAGCAAGGCATCTTTGTTTGCCTGAGGCTTCAAATACACACTGAGTATGATGTAAATGTTACTAAAAATTGGAATGTGAGTGTTGCCCTTTTTTTGACAAAGCCCTTTTCTTCAAGGAGTACAACATACATAATCATTAGGGATATTCTTGTGCCCACAACAACAGCCCTTGAGGCCTTTACCAAGAAAAAAAGATTGCCTCAAGTGGAATACATATGGTGCCCTTGTCGCTTTTAAATACTAAAGCAGCGAAGCTACACAAATGTTTGAAAGAAGGACTGTTTACATCAAAGCTATAGGAACTGCAGATAGGCACAATTAAGGCAAAGAAAATTTTAAATAAAAGGCCTTAGCTTTTTTTATTTTAGGGGCTTTTATATGGAGGACGAAAAATTACTTAAGTGTTTATAAATAAATAAAAGAAATTACATAAATGCATTAATAAAAGTAGAAATACCAAACTAAATAAAAGAATAAATAAATAAATGCAGGAATAAATAAGTAATTCATTAAATGCAAAAATAAATAAGTAAATACATGTAGAAATACCGAAATAAATAAACGAATAAGTAAAAAAATGCATAAATAATAAATAAATGTAGAAATACATGAATACACGTAGAAATACACAAATAAATGTAGTGGTGCAAAAATAATAAAAATTAAAAGTTGATACTTTTGACAAAACAATATATTTATTTTTTTATGTCAGCATTTATTTCTGCATTTAATTAATTATTTATTTCTGCATTTATGTATTTATTCATTTGTTTATCTGCATTTCTGCATTTCTACATTTATTTATTTCTGCATTCATTGATTTATTTATGTATTTCTTTATTTATTTACTTATAATAGAATAGTAGTAGGATAGAATAGTAGTAGAGAGTCGACAGGAAAGTGTTGGGTGGAGAAAGGGGAGCGCGATCGGGAAAAGACCGCAGAGACGGGAATCAAACTAACCACGCAGCTATCTGCGCCAACTAAAAGGCCTTAGCTTTAAACTGTTATATGTTTTTGGTAAGGAATTGTGGTGGTTCACAGGCCATGTTTTTTTACAGCTTTGAACTTTGTTGTTGTTATTCTTTAGCCAACAATCATTTCATTTATATTTACACATATGGGAGACAACTTTTTCTAGAAATATGGGTTGAAAATTTATTTTTGTTGACTTTGAGTCATGCTTCTTTAGTATCCATAATTGATGAGATTGGGAACATCTAACGTAGGTGTCATGACAGGACAACAGACCCAGATTTATTTATGCATTAGGTCAGTTCCAGTTAATTATGTATCGCCAGCTGTTTCAATGTAATTTCACATGCTAGTGGACAATAAAATTGTTTAATAGGGCAAACTAGATTTATTTGTCGTGCATGTTTTTCGAATAAAGACAATGTAAAAACATGTTTCTTCATTTATATGTTTTTATTCAACTCACTGGCAACATCACAAACTCAAGGCAACTTAAAACACCATAGCAACAACACTTCATTATTATCTTTGTAGTAAAACATGACAGTGGGATAAATTATTTTAACTTCATTATGACCACAGTACCTTGCCCACTATCTTTCAAGACAAAGGTCAGGTGATGTAATGAGATGCACCTCAAAGACAATAAAAGGGCGCCTGCATTAAATGTCATCAGCTTCTTTGTCTTCTGGAGGTGTTTGTCTGTGTATGCCTATAAAAATGAATGAAAAAGAGACAAATAAATGTGACAAATCTTTTTATATGGTAACAAAAAATTGTAACATTTTAATAAACTTTAAACATTTTACTAACTATACACTTGAAAAATCCTGGGCTATTTTCAATCCAGCATTGGGTCATTTTTAACCCATCAGTGTGTTCTGTCCAATATGTACCCAACTCTGGATTGTTTCAACCCAACTGCCTGGTTATTATAATGCATGGTTGGGTAACAAAAACCCAGCATTAGTTAACTTTTAACCCATCAGTGTGTTCTGTGCAATATTTACTCATTGCTGGTTTGAAAATAACCCATCTTTGCAAGTAGCCATGTTTTCGAATGACAGACCCCAGGGATGTCATGTATATCGAAAAGAGCAGTGGTCCAAGCACAGAGCCTTGAGGCACCCCGGTATTGAAACGTTGGGGTTCGGAGACGTCACCTCTCCAGGATACCCAAAATGACCTACCTGAGAGGTACGACTTGAACTATAGAAGCGCTGTGTCAGAGACACCCATAGCCATGAGAGACGACAGGAGGATGCGGTATATGCAGAAGATCCGCATACAAATCATCATCCTAAAATCACTGTGCATCTATTTCAGGTCATAATTAATCAACGACGAGCACACAGAGCTTTGGGCCTTGTTGATTATCAAGAAGCAGCAAAAACACCCATATACTTGTGCCCAAAAAGCATATTTTGTTTCACGCGGTGCTGCAGAGACCGTCCGCGAAAGCGAGTCCAAATACATTTGTGGATCATAGTATAACCGAAAACATAACATAATATAAATAATGGTGATCAGAAATTGTGAGAGAAGCAAGTCTCCCCTTCTACTCTTAAAGGGACAGTTCACCCAAAAAGGATAATTCTGTCATCTACTCACTCTCATGTTGTTACAAACCTGTATAAATGTTGTTCTTTTGATGAACACAAAAAAAGATATTTTGAGAAATGTTTGCAACCAAACTGTTCCTGGACCCCATATACTTCCATAGTATTATTTTTTCCTACTATAGACGTTCATCAAAACAACACATTTATACAGGTTTGTAACAACATGAGTCTGAGTAAATGACAGAATTTTCGTTTTTGGGCAAACTATCCCTTTAAGGACTATGTGGATGCCATTTTTGTCCTTTATATACATTTTCAATGTGGGGAGGCATCCCTAGTCTCTTGTTTCTTTTGCATTGGATGAGGTTCTCTTTCTGGGACCCATATTCGACCATTTCCAATATGGAGTACACATTTTTAGCATACATAACATAGCATACATGTATGCTACTCTTTAATTCTTTAACTTCAGTTGGTAAGCAACCTTCAGATTATTAAAGGCCATCCTCAAGAATTCGCAGGACCTTCTAAATGACTTTTTAAGCTCGTACATTTACCTCCAGCCTTCCAGATACTGCATTGGGCATGGACTGTTTAAACAGCTGTTAAACGGCAAATTAAGATCAGATCTTTTCCTTTGACCTGTTCCTGTAGCTCACCGGGTATTAAAGAGCATTGCAATAGCAGTGCAAAGCTTTGAACCCCAGAGATCACACATACCATGTACTTCTAAAATGTATTTGCACCTTACATTGCAGCCATGCAGGCTATACACTACATTTTTTCTCATCTCAGTATGTGTGTCCCCTCTGGGATTCGAACTCACAATCTTTGTGCCACTAACGCTTTGCTCTACTACTAAAGCTGAATTTTATAAACATGTATACTTTAAAATGCTTATATAATGTGTTTACCCAATAAACATAAATTAGATAAATGTGAAAAATGCAGTAATCGACACTTAATCTTTGACATATCTGTGTCAAGTGACAGTGTGAATCGGTGGCCACACATGTAAAAAGTTATCTGGTTAACTGTATTATTTGCAGCTTAAAACCAGTTGCCTTGACTTCTTTTGTCATGAAGTGTATGACTCATTCTTGATTATTTGAACTCTATGACTCATCCTTGGCCATAATGGAATCCATGTCTTTTCACCGTGTTTATCTGCTTCACTTCTGCATCCACGCATTTGATGTGAAAGTTACAGCATATTGTGTGACGTGCTGAGTGGCCCAACTGTCCTACCCATCAATTTACCCCACCAGTCTGAGAAACAGCGGAAATAGTGTCACCCCCCTCGCACCCTGTATGCTTTTCACCTTTCACCGTCATCTTATTCACTGGAAACCAAGGCACTCATGTATACAAATTGGTGTACATTTCATACTAAGTATGCAAGATTATTTAGATTATTAGACTTGCAGCCTGATCTCACAGGAATTCGTACGCATTTTAGGAGTTGGCTAATTTGTACTATGAATCATACAAAAACGAATGACTAGGGGAGAGGAGGGGAGAAAGTACAATTTCTCAGAAAAACTTAAGATTATGTTTTAGACAGAGATATATTTTTGTTGTGGTCAATACCTTACAAGTGTGGTCTATCAATACCAGGGGGATTTTTGAACAAATGTAAAACGACTTCAGTATAATTTCACTTTGAACATAAGTAGCACATTGTTACTTTTGACCCTGTCAGCAGGGACAAAAGTAGGCTAACACACAGGTGGGTCAAAAGTAACACAACAGAACAAGATAGATTTTTGTGTTACACTTGTTTTTAGTAAATATACATGACAATAACCTTGTTAATATGTAACCGCAAACATATTTTGTCTTTTTTATTTTTTTTATTTCAGTTTCATCAAATGTTTCAAAAGCAACCCGAGATTACAAACTTAAATTGTTAAAAATAAAACCTTTTTTTTTTCAAAAGTTTGAACACTATGAAAATTAAATTAAATAAGACTAATATACATTTTCAACATAATGCAAAAGTGTTAGCAGCAAACTCTGATGGAGCAAACTTCAGGATTTATTACACTGCAAAAAAAAAAATGGTTTTCAAGAAAAAAATTCTTAGTATTTTTGTCTTGTTTTCAGTAAAAATATCTAAAAATTCTTAAATTAAGATGGTTTTTCTTCTTAATTTTTTCTTGAATTTAGTGTTTAAGAAAATTTTCAAGATTTTTTGCTTACCCCATTGGTAGATTTTTTTTTGCTTGTTTTATGCACAAAAACACTTAAATTTGTGCTAAATTTGGTTTTAGATTTTTGATCTAAAAACTAGACTTATTTTCTTGGGTCGTTTTGCTCATCAAGAAAAAGCATCTTAATTTATGAATTTTTTTTGATATTTTACCGAAAACAATACAATTTTTTTTTTTCTTGAAAATCATTTTTTGCAGTGTACAGCACAAAATAACCTATAGATTGGTCAGTACTGTAAAACAAGAAACAAGAAAACACATGAAACAAGAAACACAACATGTTATAAGAAAAAAATAACCGGTTTAGGAATTTTCTTATCATGATTGAAAACAGCTTTCTGGACCTACACGTGCAAAACGGTGACCAAAATAACGCAATTTTCCTAAGCTCTGTCAAGGGTTGGGTGCTAAAGATGTTGTCATAGTTTGGAAAGCAAATGTAATCAGGGCTCAGAGAAACTTGTGGGTTACTTTCGTTCCACGTTACTTTTGCCCCGGTACTCCCCTAATAAAAAATCTATAATAATAAACCCCACCTCTAACCACAACATCACAGGGGCTAAAGAAAATCAAGTCGTACAAATTAACTCTTTCGCTGCCATTGACGAGATAACTTGTCAATTAAGAGAAAACGTTTCCCTGCCAATGACAAGAATTTCCGGCTTTCCGCAATACCGCTATTATCCACCAGAAAACTAATATCCACTTCTGAAACTTATACAACCTGGAAGTAGCGCCTCACGTGAAAGAGAAAGAACTCCGTGTATGTTTTAAAGATCGCTTTGCATCTGATCTCTATCAAAAGTCCTTCACAAAAATGGAATTATCTCAGCTTTTTGCTCAAAATTGGGTGTTTTTGAAGAAACCTATACCCATAATTGAGCTGTGATAAAAAGAGAACTAATGAAGGTAGGATGAAAGTTTTTTTTGAAAGCAGAGGGTCTGTTCTTTTATTTGATGTATTGTTTGTTTATATTTTTAAAGAAAAACATTTTCTGGAAGGCATTAAACTTTTGTGAAAATCATGAAAAATGCTGGTGCTGGCAGGCAACCTTTTTTTTTTAAAACGCTGGCGGGAAAAGAGTTAATACGATGTAGACACCTCATAAAATACATACAAGATGCCATGAGATTTTGTTCGCCCTTGATTAGTTATTTTGTGAAGAAAAAATGCATTGATGATTTGCCATTTCACGTAAACGTTTAAGGGACTGAAAGAGATCTGCCACTCATATTAATCTGTCAGTAAAAAATCTGCTTTTTAATGCATAATAAAATAAAATGTCTTCAACGTTTTCCCTATTCAATAGGATTAATGTGTCTGTTGTCATTCTTAGTGAACATTTCTTTGCCTTTCACCATGACACGAGTCAAACTACCCAGGCTAATTATCATTCCCAGAATGCCGAGCATTGAATGTCTCATTAGTATGTAATGGAAGGGGTCACAACTCCCTATTTTGCCACTGAACCAGTGTGTAGTTTCACAGTAACTTAATAGGATTGGATTTCATAAAATTGGAATTAACCGTTTAATATATATGGCAATGGCAGATATGGACTTTAATTATGCCTAAACACGGTTTTACTTACTGTATCTAAAATAGCTTTGAAACATGTGTCAGGGTTGTGTAAGGAGACAGACAATGAAGATGAGGAGTACTGTTCTTGCAAAACAACAAACAGGACAGCTGAAGGCATGTAGAAAATTAACAATACCAGACAAAGGACTGGAGAAAACAGGAGAGCTTAAATAGAGGACCTAATGAGGGTAATGGCAGGCAGGTGCCCGCCCTGGACGAGCCTGCGGTCTCCTTTCTTTTACTGTCTATGGCGGTCTCCCTTCACCTGTTCACCAGCTCAATGTCCCACCAACCAACAGTCCTTGCTTGTTTGCATTTTTTATCAATAGGCTACTGTTATCAAAAGTGATTGTTTTGTATAGGCCTATATATAACTCCTGAATAAAAATAAAAATGTGTTTGGTCTGATTTTTAAATATATACATTTAAACGTATTTGATTGGTTTGTCGATAGTGAGCACCGAAATATTTGGTTGTTTGCTAAGCATAGCGCCACCGCTTAACATTAAGATACGGTCAGCCCAGTCTCACAAAATTTTGTTATATAGTCACATATTTTTTTGATTCTTTTTTCGTGCTATTATCACGAAATTACGTGTTTTTTTTGTGATCGTATAACGAATTCCTGTTTTCGTGTGATTATCACGTATTGATTACTCGACTGTTTTGTCCTATTTTCTTACCATTGTCGCTTCGATGACATCCCTAACCAAACCCAACTCTAACTCTAATTTTAATAAAAAACTGAGTCTAACTCACTTTGTTACCACACTGTTAACTCACTTTGGGTTTGCTGCGCTCATTTAGCGTAATTACATTATGAACTTTCGGTCGACATTGAGACTAAAGTGAGGCAGAATCATTATTGCGTTTTGGTGATTGTATTTAGCGTTTTAATCAGACCAAGCTACTTGTCTGGTCGAGCAAGTAAATTCTCTTTCACTTTTAAAAAATCCACTTGTCCCTGATAAGCGGACAAGCGTTGATGTCGAGACTTGCGACGTGTGTTTAGACTGCTTTAGGGGCCAGTCACACCAAAAGCGTTTATGGCAGTTGCAGGCGCCTTTTTTGAATGATATTCTATGGGTAGGGCGCGTTTGCGCGCTGTTTATGCGCGCCGAGAGCCTTGCGGTTTTCTGCCGCCTGCCGCGCACGCGTTTTTGAAGGAGCGCTGAGAGCGGAGAAGCGCCTGACGTCATTCGCGTCTTCCATTGTCCAATCGAATGAGGGGAGAGGCGGGCCTTACGTTGTGGTGAGGGAAGTTTACAGTTGCTTTGAAGAACCGGACTCCACTCGCTCACTCTCTCCTGCGTGTTTGTGCACCTCTCACCCTCAAACAAGGCCAGAGCAAGCGCCCTCTTTTTAAAGTTTCTGCTAATATGACAGTTAACAGCAAAAGAGCGCTCACGCTTCAATATTTGATTGACAAGACAGCTGACTCGGTGGTTGCTTAGCAATATGAAAAGCCGCGCCGCACTGCTCTTTTTTAAAAAAGGCAGTGCGTTGCGCCTTGCGTTTGCAAGCGTTTAAAGCGCTTTTGGTGTGACTGCGCCCTTAGTAGGCTAGGTCCAATCTTACGACTTCTCCGTTATATTGCGTTAATGGAGAGGTATGTCAGTTCATCCTTGTTTTTTGTCCATTTAATTAATTCATAATTAATGATATTATGCATTGCAGTGAGATTGATCTAATTGTGCCCCCCCCCCCCCTGAAAAAATGAAATGCCCATTCGTGAATTTGTGTCTGGCGCCGGGTCTGTTATTATACAAAATGTAAAATCCTCAAAGAGAAGGCATACAGTGCAAAAATGTGTTGAACGGTGTAAAAGGGCACACACCCTTTTTTAAATAGTTATAAAATCCCCTATTTTAAAATTTAAAGTTGCGATTTTCTAAGCAGATATGGCTAGGAACTAGACTCTCATTTTGGCGTAATAATCAAGGACTTTGCAGCTGTAATATGGCTGCAGCAGGTGTAGTGTAACTTTCTCCTGCCATTGAAAGTTACTAAGGGGACTATTTTTAGCTGCTGCGTAATATCATTTCGCCTCCTGTAGGCATGTTACAGCAGCAAAGTCCTTGATTATTACACCATATCTGCCTAGATAATCACAACTATTAATTTTCTGTCAGTCTTAGTAAACAATGTTACTACAGAAGAGTGACGTTTTAAATACGAAAAATTTCAAAACCCTTTGGTTATTTTTTAGCGCAATGCTAATGGATTATGCTAAGCTATGCTAAAAGTGGTAGCCTACCGCAAAACCCGGAGATCAGCTGAATGGATTCCAAAAGGGTAAAAATCAAATGTTTAACTCTAGGGGAGCTGTAAAATAAACATATTTTCAGATTAACTTTATTACATGTAGTGTGTAACTAAGACACTGCAAAAGAACGTGTTACCAAAATTACAGGTGACAACATTATCTCCCATCATTTGCAACACACACATACCTTCATGACACTTTAATAGATTACACATGCATTCCCGGTATAGCTCAAACTGTCAGTATAGTGAAAGCATGTAAATTAATAAACATAAGAAAATACAAGGGGATGTGTATTAAGACCCAAGAAATGTGTCTTGCTCTGAATTATTCTCAGTATATATTTAAGTGATTTAAATCATGTGTTTGTCCTTCATCACAGCTGATACAACATGAAAGGATTACGATTGCGAAAAAGTTTTTTTTAGAGCTTTGTCGGAAGCGATTAGGTTTTAGGTTATTATGACCAGTGACCAGACAATGGCACCAGTCAACATCCTGTCATTTCAATGGACTAACCTCACAGACATGGGTGCAGGGCAGGTCAACAAGGCTTTACATACTGTCCAGTCTGCATAAGATGAGAGAAATGAACTATTCTGTAAATGCATGCAATGTAATTATACCATATCCTTAAATTATAGCTAATACATGCCTCTGAATTACTTATAGAAAGCTATTAGGAGCACTTTGAGATTCTCACACGTTCCAAGGGTTATTGCGAAATGAGAGGGCAGCGGACATTGTAATTGTGTCTTTAATAAGCCACAGGCATCACTTCAATGAACATTTTAGTGATTACTATAATTAGACTCATCAACGTGGTTGATTATATAATTGCAGGTACATATGGTGCCCAAAGTCATTATTATTTTCTGCCTTTTGTAAATGTTTACATTTTTAATTATTTAATTAATTTAATACTCACTTGATCACAAGATCTTATATGCAATAACAATGTAATATTTTCTGTAAAAAAAAAGTGTTAGGTGAAAATCACGATATCCTGTTCTCTGAATTAGTCAATATCACCCACGTATCTATCACCAAACCGTTGCATAAAGCTGCCCTCTGTTTTTACATAGGCACACAACCTGTAGAGAAAAAGGGAGACTAGATTAGAGGGTTTTTTTTACAGGCAGGGCTTTTAACATGTTCCTGTCAAGTGTTTTTAGATGTGTGTGTGTGTATAGGGATGGGAAGATTCCCAGATTCGCTCGGTGCATCCACATAAAAAGTTAACGATGCAATGCATCGATTGAAAAATTGTGCATTGGATACAAATTAGCATGCATCGGAAAAAAAACAAATTTATTTATGTACAATTATTAGTAGATGTGCTATGCTTTTATTATTTAGAAAGTGACCAATATTTTGAGATTGCGGTTGCTACGTGTTGCTGATGTATACAGAAACCGAGGCATGTCATGAAAGTCACATAACATGGCAGACGTAGAGCTACATCCTCCACCAAGTCATTACAAATCCAATGTGTGGAAACTATCTGTACTAAATTGCATATCAACATATTTTTTCATTGCATCATACTGCACTGAATGACATTGTATTAAAGAGCACCTATTTCATGGCTAAAAACATGTTGTTTTGTGTATTTGGTATAATACAATGTGTTCGCATGGTTTATGGTTAAAAAACACATTATTTTCCACATACCGTACATTTTTGTAGCTCCAGATTTCACTCTTTTTTTGATACACATGGAATTGAAAAGCTCTGTGTGCCTGATTGGCCAGCTAATCTGTACTTTGTGATTGGCCTGAATATACCTCTGACGTCAGCAGGAAATGTGACGCTCCTTACAATGTTTGAAAGATTCGGGCACAGTGCAATGCTTACAGGAGTTAACTTACAGGCTGTGAGTCCAAGCAGGAGGAATTATGATAATGTCGGTCTTGTCTAGATCACCAATCCCAGGAAGTAAACTGTTGCCTACAATACGTGTGTTTGTCGTAGTCCAAGAAAAGAGATTTACGTTGGAGACGATAACTCGAGTCATCGTTTACTTTGAGGTTTGATCATATCGCATCGTAGCTGCTTCTATGTATCTTTAATGTACTGTATAGGGGTGGTTTCCCGGACAGGGATTAGCTTAAGCCAGGACTAGGCCTTAGTTTAATTAGGAAATTTAACTAGTTTTAACAAACATGCCTTAGTAAAAACATTACCTGTGTGCATTTTAGGGCAAAACAAAGGGCACTGGTGTATTTTAAGATATGTAAGTGCAAGTTGTTTTCAGTTTGGACAGCTCTTACATTTATTTGTAAATAAAGAGCATTGCATCATAGGTTATGAAATGCGTATCGCATCGGCCTTAGTTATGGAGATGCACATCCCTGGTGTGTTTGTATGTGAAGAGATTCAGATTCAGATGCAAATCCTACTAAGTGTGTCTGAAATGTTTTTTTGTAAATGGGCATTTTCTATCATGCTCTTATGTTTGGGTTCAGTAATTTCACTTAAATGGCAATGTAAAGGTTATTAGTCGGTCATTGAAATACCTTATTTTCAGAAATGTAATTTCATTGTTATTTAAAAAAAAAATACTTCCAAATATAGCTCTTGAGCATACCACCACCTCTCCGTGCACCCAGAACGTGCTTTTAGTGTTCCAGTACACTCATTTGCCTTACCTTAACCTTAATCCTCTCCGCATCAGAAGGTGCATAAGGCCTGGATATTTTCTTTCCATTGCTTCCTATTCTTTGCTGCTTGTCTTGCTCTCTCCCATGAAGTCTACCCCTCTCTATCTCTTTCCTTTTCAACCATTCTACGCCATGTTGTTTTTGGCCGCCCTCTTCTTCTCCTCCCTTCCGGCCTCCAACCCAAGGCAACAGCACAGTCACTAGTTGGATGTTTCCTCAGCACGTGACCAATCCAGGTCCATCTTCTCCTCCCCACTTCATCTCGGACTCTCCCAATCTCTGCCAGTTCCCATACTCTCTCATTGGTGACATGTTGCTGCCAGTGAATCCTGAGGATTCTCTTGAGGCATTTGTTCTGCAGGGTATCCAGTTTTTGTTTATCCCCTTTGGTCAGCTTTCAAGTTTCACACCCATACAGTTGTGTAGATAGTACCAACATCTTAAACAGTGTCACCTTGGTCTTCCTGCCGATGTCTCTGGCATAAAATACTTTGGCCAGCTTGTTAAAAACTGCACTAGCCAGAGCTATTCTCCTTTGGATGTCAACTGTGCCACCTCCGTCATGGGTAACTTCTGCACCAAGGTATGTGAAGCGTTCCACCTCCTCTATGTAATTTTGCCCTACTCACATCGAACTTTTCTCTTTGTTGTTTACCTTCATCACCTTGCACTTCTGGGCATTCAGTTTGAGTCCTACCCTTCCTGCGTTTTCTATCCTGTCTTTGTCTGCAGCTGGTCGAAAGTCGATGTCATCAGCAAAGTCTAGATCCTCAAGTACTGTTGTGATGTTCCATCTTATGCCTGCCCTCTTGTTCCCCACTGTCTGCCTCATGACCCAGTCGATAATCATAATGAACAGAAATCCTGACATGCAGCAGCCTTGCTTGACTCCAGTGATCACTGGGAACCATTCAGTTGTTTCCCCGTCGTCTATCACTGTGCACTGAAAGTCTTCATATATTGCCTTGACGATAGTGATCAGTTTACTTGGTATGCCATATTTCTTCATAATCGCCCACAGGCTTCTTCTGTCAATGGAATCAAATGCCTTTTCAAAATCCACAAAGTGAAGATACATTGTGGCATTCCACTTGTTTGCCTGTTCCAGAATGTTTCTCAGGATGAAGATCTAATCAACGGTGCTCCTTCCTGCCCAAAATCCAGTTTGCTCTTTCCGGAGGCATCCCTCAACTCCATCCTGAATTCTTCTGATCAAAATCTTCCCAAGTACTTTACTGGTTATCGGTAAGAGGGTGACCCCTCTCCAATTTAACACTTCCTGGAAGTGCTCTTTCCACCTGTTCAATTTTTCTTCTTTCATTTTCAGCAGTTTCCCATCTTTACTATTAACTGCAGCTGTCTTCTTAGGATACTGTCCTGTTAGTTGTTTTACTATTTCATACATCTCTTTTTGCCTGCCATTCTCCGCTGTGCTCTGTGCCCTCTGCGCCTTCTCTGTCATCCATCTTCTTTTGTCCTCCCTGACGTTCGTCTTGACTTTTTGTCCTTTTGCTTGTATATTTATTTCAGCCTGTCCTTGATTCTTTCAGATTTTGTACTGTGGATTTTTCCTTTTATCTCCTTTCTCTCATCAATTAGCTGCCATGTTGCCTTACTAATCCATGGTTTACTCTTTCCTTTTCTGTATCCTAAGACTTCTTCTGCAGCATCAACATAGGCTTTCCTCTGCTGTTCCCATATGGTATTAATGTCCCCACTGTCACCACTTGCCTCTTTTAGCATGGTCAGCTTGCTTCTGACTGATTCAGTGTATTTCTTTCTGGTTTCCTCATCCTTCAGTCGTTCATCATCTAGTCTTGGTTTAACTTTCTTCAGGTTCCTGTTGGCGCTAAGTCTGAGCCTGATTCTTGTTTTCACCAAATAATGGTCACTGTTCACGTCAGCACCTTTCTGCACTCTGGTGTCCAAGACGGAGGATCTCCACTGCCCACTGATCATTAGGTGGTCAATCTGGTTCTTCACTGTTCCATCTGCTGATACCCATGTTGCTTTGTGAATGTTCTTGTGCGTGAATAATGTGCCAGTTATGATGAGACCATTGATCTCTCAGAATTCGCACAACCTCTCACCATTGTAATTCCTATCTCCAAGCCCTTGTGTGCCCATTATCCTTTCATATCCGTTGTTGTCCTGTCCCACCTTGGCATTTAAGTCTCCCATCACAATGATTATATCTTGCCTGTTGCATTGGTCTACAGTCTGCTGAAGCATCTCGTAGAACAGTTCTTTCTCCTCATCGATTCGCTTATTGTGTGGAGCATATGCCTGGATTACTGTCAATCTTCTAAAATGAGAATAAAACCTTGCTGTAATTATCCTACTGCTGACAGGTGTCCACTCCATCAGTGCATTCCCTGCTTGTTTACTGACTAGTATGGCAACTCCACCTTTGTGCACTTCCTCATCTCCTGCATACAGCACTGTTTGTCCTGTTGCCATCTTCTGTCTGCCTGCTCCTGTCCATCTGCATTCGCTGATCCCAAGCAGGGCCAGCTTGTACTGATCTATCTCTCTGGTGATCTGTGCAGCTGTCCCCGCTCTGTACATACTCCTAACATTCCAGTGCCCGATGGAGAGTTCACTTTTGGGTGTTACTATAGATGTCATCGGTCGTTGAGCTTCCCAAAATGTTTGACCCCACGCCGTCATACTGCCATCGCTGGCCACCTCAGCTTCACCCTGTTTACTTCTATCTGTAATGTCCATGGTATCTGTAACAATCTTTTTTTGATGGGAGAAGGTTGTTAGCCTGCTGCCCAACCCCCTTACTTGGAGGACCAGTGGTTTTCTGTTGGGGTTTTCCTTCCCTTAGACCATGTTGGTTCACGACACCTTATTTCGTATTATTCGGTGTACCCCCCATACGAGGGATCCCCTATCCACCACCCAGGGGACGCGCCCCTATGCTGTATGGCCCCAGCACGAGGACATCTGTTTAAATCAGGTTTTAATCCTTTGGCTGCGCTGCCGCTTTTCAGAGCATCCTTCACAATGCACGCTTCCTAATTCTTCCCACCGAGAGCAAAAACTACATTACCCATACACCCTTTTACAAGTTAAAAGCGCATGCAACGCTTTTGCTGCTGTCCGTGTCATCAACTCAACGTGGTCTGGAGAGGTGTGTGTTTGTGTGTGAAACGTAAAACCATAGCTGCTCGGTTAAAATAAAAATACAATGAACACTTAATATGCCCTCCTGGTTTTAGACTCTGAGTAGTAAAAGAACAAGGTCAGAATCAGAGGACTTGCTGGCTGACATCCCTCCAAGCCAGAATGATAGCTGCAGGTCAGACGCAAGCTTTTTCCAATACCAGTTTCTTTCAACTTAGGGGTATTGCTAAATTAAATAGTTTTTTGAATTTTAAGGATTTGGAGACTGTTATACATGCTTTTATATCTTCCAGACTAATTATTGTAATTCTTTATATTTGGGCCTGCCAACTAAGCTGCAGCGGCGAGGCTTTTAACTGGCACAAGGAAATATGACAGCATCACTCCGGTGCTTGCTTCGTTGCATTGGCTGCCCGTGGAATTTAGAGTGCAATATAAAGTCTTGCTAATGGTTTTTAAAGGTTTACACGGGCTTGCCCCTGAATATATTGCTGACATGTTGATATGCTATGACCCTACTAGATTGTTGAGGTCTTCCTTTGAGTGTCCCAAAATCAAGACTAAAAACAAAAGGGGACGGTGCTTTTTCTGTGGCCGCCCCTCGTCTTTGGAACAACCTACCGTCACATATTAGAGCCTGCAACTTGCTGGAGTGTTTAAAATCTTTACTTAAAATGTATATTTACTCGGCTGCTTATAATTGTCCATAGTGGTAATGTTTGTGCTCAAACTGCCTTTGAGAGTATTGCTTTAGGAATTTTAATTTGTGTTGTGCTTTGTCTTCCTTGTTTTATGTAAATAGTGAATTGGAAAGCACTTTGGTCAACAAGTGTTGTTTTAAATGTGCTATACAAATAAATGTTGTTGTTGTTGTTACCCTTCTGTAGGTACGTGACAATCTCCGCTGTCGCGGCTGTCAGTTTGGTTCCCCTCGACGCAACTTCGGATTTCCTCAGGCGATGTGCGAAGTAAAAACATTATTGAAATTGTAACATAATTGCTAAACTACAAGTGAACGAAATTTTGAAGAATTTGAACGACGCGCACGGGAGTTTTACCACCGACAAAATGGAAAACAATGGAACAAAATAAAATGATGACTTTCGAGTTTCAAATGACCAGTATTTTGTTATTCTTACACCAATGGTCTTGGTGTCATTTTAAAGTTTTTTCAAGCTAGTTTTAGCATTTAACCATGTTGAAAATTTTACTCACATACCTACCTTTTGCACATTTTATTTATGTTCAATAGCTCTTTCTAGCTCAAGCAAATCCACAAACTAATAAAATGATTTATTATTTTTTACAAGGTCATCTGTTTAGTGCTGTATATAAAACCCCTTCAATAGTTGTTGTTACCCCAGGGGAGGAGTCGAGTCAGCAAAAAATGTATATATACATACATATACATACATATTATGTATATAAAAGCAAATCCACAAAAATATCGCTTTATATATATATATATATATATATATATATATATATATATATATATATATATATATATATATATATATATATATATATAAAGCGATATTTTTGAATGCCATGAGGATTTGAGCATATTTGATGATTGTATAATGCATGCTGAAAGCATTCGATTAATATAATTATTTTATTTTTGATAATTATTTTTGCGGTGTTCAGTGGCTTTTGCATCTGAGTTCCTCATATTTTCTGTATCTGTTTGCATGCACACCAAACGAAAATAAGCAAATAAAAAATGTAATAAAAAATACATTAAACACGTATGGCTCTGCATTCCAGTTTCATAGCTTCATTTATCAATAGGCAGTGATAAGAAGAAATGCCAAAACAAGCTGTAAATCTGCTTGTGCAACCACGCGCGGGATATAGTAGCTCAACCTTCTTTTCTCTTCTTACAATGTAAACACAATTAAGCCAAATTATGTAAACAAGAAATTATGTGCCAAATTGTACCCGGCAGTGCGGTATAAAAGTAATTATTATGCTTGAATCTGGGTATGAAAACAGTTTTAAATGATGTATGCATTCAAGAGACGCTTTTAACCAGTGCAACTTACAATTTATAAAGGATCAACATTTAATCAGTATGTGTGTTTGCTGGGAATCAAATCTGCAGTATGACATTTGAGTTGCTAATGTAACGGTATACTAATTCAGCTATGGCAGTAGTACTTAAAAATAACTTTTTGCTCTTAAAAGTTCATACCTGTTTAAAAGGGGCAATTGTTTTGGTGTCCCAGTATTTCTCTGTTCACGTTATCCATTATAGATTCATGAAATGTTGATGAAATTAAACCGATACCATCTGTTATCTGATGTAACAGATTAAAGTAGACAATGAGAGATGCTCTTTTTCTTTTATTATGAGCGCTTCTCATTACAAAGAGAGAAAGCGGTACCCTGCACTTAATTGTCTAGCTAAATTCAATTAATTTAACCAGCGCAATTAAACATCACCGCCAATATGATCAAATTACAATAGCATAATTAAAATAAGGCTCTCAGTCTCATGTTATGAAACACACGGATGTTTGGGTGACAGTATAAGGTTGCTGGGTGAAAACGTACAAAGAGTGGCACTCATGCATGTACAGTATAGGGTTAAAGAAGACTTGCTATGACACACAGAAAGAGAGAGAAAGAGACTGTGACTCTCTCTCTTTCTGTCTCTCTTTCTCTCTCAAGCTAATGAAACACTCCCATAATGCCGAGCTCTAGAAAAGCTTGTTATCATCCTCTTCAAATTAGATATGAAGATATATAACATCCTCAAGAAGACCACTATGAACTCAGTGCTTCTCATCAGCTGTACAGACTGAATCTTTATCATTGATGTTTCAGTATATTGGATTGTGCACTGTGCCAAACCACAAGGTAAGATGACTGCCTTAAATGCATTACTGGAAAAGAATACATATAATTATTTGTGTAATTTATTTGTTATTATGAAATTATTTTTATGTAATTCTATTCTAAAAATCATGCAAAAATATAGTAATATAGTATAAAAGTTTGATTTTTACATATTTAGTGTGTGACTTTTCAATCCTGTGGCTTTTATGACCATTGCTTTTGTGTAATGTTATGACTATCAGGTTTCCATATTAAAAAATGATTGAAATGAATGCTGAAAATGATTTGATAGTATTTCTCCTAATGAAGCCAGAGGATACGTGCAGATCAAATATCCGGTTTCATATAATGATCTGTTTATTAGCACTTTGTAAGGTATAGGGGTTCTTTATTAAAAATGCTAAACATTTCTGTTGACTTTCATTCACCATATCTGCACACATTAGCACCTGTATGACTTCTGTATGGCACAAATTCCTATTAGAACGTCCAAGCTGCTGTTTTACATACGATGAACGTGTAAGTCAAGCAACATTTGTAAGATTTTTAGTTAATATCATGTTTTGTTTCTCAAAGTTATTGTTTTGTATAGTTTAGACTTTAAATGTAGTGAATGATTTGTATGATTTTTGATTTTTTAATTTGTGGTTGAATTATTAAATAAACATCATTTTTATTGATGATGATTTATGATTAAATGATTTATTTAAGCTGCAGTCTGAACGATCTTTAATATATTTACTTATCTAATAAAAGTTCAGAAAATATGGCCAAAAATAGTCCCAAGCTGTCAATGGGTGCTGTTAAATAATTTCCATAATGTACCATTTAGGTACGGATAACACACTCTTAACAATGGGTTATTTGTAACCCAGCATTGGGTCAAAAATGGACCAACCTAGCCCTTTAAGTTGTAATTTAACCTGTTTTAATCGATTTTGGGTCAATTATAAACAAACATTGTGGGACGGTTTTCCAAACAGGGTTTAGATTAAGCCAGGACTGTGTCTTAGTTATGATTAAGATATTTAAGCAGTTTTTACAAGCATACCCTACACTCTTAAAACAAATGTGTTAAAATAACACATCTTGTGTCTAGTTAAGGACAACACATCTCTGTGTTATTTTTGAAACAACACACTTTGTGTTGTTTTAACACATATTGTGTTGTCCCTTTTATTTATTTGAACACAAAATCAACACAAAATGACACTTAATGTGTTAAAATAACACATCATGTATTAAATAACACAAAACAATGTGTTAAAAATTAACACATTCTTTATTAGAGTGTACAAAAAAACATTACCGGTGTGCATCTTGAAACAAAACTATAGCACTAATATATTTTAAGAAATGTCAGAGCAAGCTGTTTTAAGACACCTTAAATGGATAGTTCATCCAAAAATTAAAATTATGTAATTATTTACTCACCCTCATGTTGCTGTGTGCTTACCATCATTTATCAAAATATCTTCTTTTGTGTAAAAAAAAAATAAAAAAACGCATACAGGTTTGTAACAACATGAGAATGAGAAAATGATGACAGAATTTTCATAACCCAGCATTTTTTGATAGTGTATACCAGTGGTTCCCAAACTTTTTCAGCGTGCGGCCCCCCTTGTGTATGGTGCATTCCTTCGCGGCCCACCAAAGAAAATTTGTGACAAAAAACTGTTCTAAAACTCAACATTTTAATAAAAAAAAACATTAAATTATACAAAAAAGTAGTGCTTTTGGTTAGTAGCCTTATTGTTTTTAGGTTTAATTCCACAGAATTCATGATAAATTAATGTATTTCATAAAATGTCATAAAACTGGGGCCCCCCTGGCACCATCTCGCGGCCCCCAGTTTGAAAACCACTGGTGTATACATTTGGTACCAATACCCTGTGAGGTATGGGAGAGCGGGGGCGAAAGTACCATTTTTTCAGAAAAACTTAATTTTAAAAGATAATGTTATAGACAGTGATATATTTTTGCTGTGGTCAATAACTCACAAGTGTGGTCTATCCATAGACTGTAAAAAAAGATGGACGACGCGACGTCGCCTCCCACCATTGTAATGAATTGAAGCCAAAAATGTCCGACCACGGTCGCCGCCATGTTACGTAAAAACGTCAGTTTGGAGCCGAGGCATGCGCAGAAGGAATCGTCCGTGAAGCCAGAGGCGGAGCCGCGGTATCAAACTTCCGCCCAAACGCTCGCGCGGCCAATTCAACTACTCGAATCATAACGACACGCCCCGTTTCTATACCATCAAATTACAAGCTAAAATGAAACTTATCACAAAAATGAACACTTGAACATATATCAGCGTGATAACAACTACTTTAAAGGACCAAAACCATCTTTCGAAAACTTTTATTGGAAGTGTAAATATTTGTTTTTATTTAGAGCATAGTCCCATTCATTTGAATGGAGAGGGCGGGGTTATGACTTGTACTACAGCCAGCCACCAGGGGGCGATCAAAGAGCCAGAGGCTTCACTTTTCAAGGCTTATGAGGCACACCCGGGTCTATCAATACCAGGTGGAATTTTGTAAAAATGTAAAACGACTTCAGTATAATTTCACTTCAAACATAAATAGTGAATTGTTACATTCGACCCCACCTGCAGGAACGAAAGTAACACAACAAAACAAGATGGATTTTTGTGTTACACTTGTTTTTATTAAATATACATGACTATGACCTCGTTAATATGTAACTGCAAACATATTTTGTAATTTATCTTTGCGAAAAAAAGAAATTACATTTTCATTTTAAATTTCAGTTTTATCAAATGTCTCAAAAGCAACCAACAGTACAAACTTAAAATGTTGAGAATAAAAAAAATGATCATACAGTTTGAACACTATAAAAATGAAATTAGAATAATATTAATTTTCAACATATACAACAGTATTAGCAGCGAGACAAAAGTAACAAGTGTTACTTTCGACCCGACAGGATCTCCTCGCATTTAAACCCGATTTACTTTTATTTTGAAAAAGTCAGAGAGGTCAAACTTCAGGATGTGTTAAAGCACTAAATAACCTGTAGATCGATCAGTATTGCAACACATGAAACTAGAAACACAATGCGTTATAAGAACAAAATGACCGCTTTAGGAATTTACTTATCATTGCTTTTGCCCCGGTTTTCCCCTACTAATACTCGTGAATATTAAAGCAACACTATGTAGTTTCCATGTAAAATTACTTACAGCTCCCCCGTGTGGTTGAAAAGCGCAACAGTGCCTGGTATCAGACACTCTTCTGCAGGCAGGGGGAGGGGCGGGGCTGTGTGCTTTACCCTCCACCATCACTTTTAGAGTGTGCTTGTAGCAGCTAGGAGGCTGCTCAGGTTGCAGCAACAGTACAATTTGTCCAGTTAAAAGATGTTCTATCACTGAAATAATTTTAGAGACATTATTTAAAGGTAAAAAAACTACATAGTGTTGCTTTAAAGGGTACAGTACTTCCTCAGTGACAGCTATAGGGATTCTTTTTTCTGACAGTGTATCCTTGCTAATAAATCTCAATTAAAGCTACAAATGAGAATTGCTATGCTGGATAGGACAACACATGTATTGGAAAAAAATATATTTATGAGCTTGAAGATAACTAAATGTCTCCAGCAGCTTTGGTCCTGTTGAGGGAACTGAATGCTGCACATGAAACTCCATTTACCACAAATTTTCAATCTTCAATTGCATTGGACGAAGATGTGAAACTTTCTTTTTAATCTCTCCTTTCTCTGCAATTTAATTTGATCGCTTCATTAATTGCAGAGTGAATCGCAGCCTCATTTAAACAACAAAATCATTACCTACATTTTTTATTGCTTCATGTTATCATCGGAAGACACGTGGACCTCATGAAAATACTCAATTTTGTAATAATATCTGTAATAAAATGTTTTGTACTGTATGTAATTTGTGTGCCAGCTTGCCTTCTTTTGTGTAAGTCACCTGCCTCATTTGTATTGCATGAGCATAACAAATGTTTTAATAAAAAATCTTGCACAGTTCATAATTTTTTCCCTTAGCTCCACACTTGCCCGGAGCAAACATCTTGTTTCTTCTTTTTATTTTTTGACAGTCATTGGGCCTTTTTACCAGGTAGCCTATACCTCAAATAAAAGCTACATCATTTGGCGAGCAGGGCAGGCGAGAGCCGTTATTAGAGCCGACATTATTGTAATGAGGTATATATGTGGAGAGGAAGTAGGTGGAAACCGGAACACATTTAACACTTTAACATTTACATAAACACAATTACAAAACAAAGTAAAAGTAAAAGTCACAAACAAAACATCAAACACATTACAATAATGTCCAGGCCTGGTCCTCTCTTGTCCTTCACTGTCGTTGGTCCTCCATTCATACTTCTGGATCTTCTCCGTGGGATACGAGACCGGTGTGCCTCACAGCTGATACTCATTAACAATCGCGTCACCAGTCTCGCGCCGCTCCCACGGCTCTCGCCCACCCTGCTCGCCACATATCCAAGCGTTACAGCTTTCAAACGTTTTGAATCGAAATGGCTTCCTTCCATTTTAAGATTTTCTGGATTTAACAAAGCGGGCCTTTTAGGGAATCCTAACCATTTTGTGTGCAAAACGTGCCATTTATTTAATTTATTGATTACAGTTTTTTACAGACGCTAGGACACATTTCTCAATACTTAGGTCACTTTTGCTAAACTCTTCACACAGTTCTCCTAACAAACTTTCAGCTTGTCAAAGCAGTTCATTTCACATTCAATTTGCACTACAACTACCAACACACTTTATTCAGGTCTTAAATCAACTAATTCTTCCAGAACACTAGCAAAGGTTGACAGTCGACAAACACACTGTCACCCCCAAAACAATGACCTACAAAACACAAACAACATGTAGCATTATACAATGTTTACTTGTGTAAAACAAGGACACATCTCTGTTTATAATTCACCGCAATATATGTAACTGGAATGAATCAGACATGATGCAAAATTCTTCAATATTTTATGTAGTTACAGTTTTTTACAGACGCTAGGACGCATTTCTCAATACTTAGGTCACTTTTGCAAAACTCTTCACACAGTTCTCCTAAAAAAATTTCAGCTTGTCAAAGCAGTTCATTTCACATTCAATTTGCACTACAACTACCAAAACACTTTATTCAGGTCTCAAATCATCTCATTCTTCCAGAACACTAGCAAAGGTTGACAGTTGACAAACACACTTTGTCACCCACAAAACAATGACCTAAAAAACACTAACAACATGTAGCATTATACAATTTTTTCTCTGTTTATAATTCACTGCAATGTATGTCACTGGAATGAATCAGACATGATGCAGAATTCTGCAGTATTTTATGTTGTTTATTTTTATTTTTGCACTGAGTTATTCCAAAATACAAGAATTTGTATACACACCATCCACTGATACAGATACAATAGTAATGCTAATCTACTCTTTCTTCTCCATTTGGCCAAGTGTTTTTATAGCATTTATTTTTAAGATTTCAAATATATTTCATTAAAATATTAGAAATGTACCAAATTGCTGTCTTACTCAGTTTTTTTATGCTATTGTTTTGAACATAAGTCACAGTTTTGAAAACAGTATGTAAGCATGTGCAAATTGGTCTGTACGTACAAAGAGTTTTGGCAGTGTTTGTGTCTAAGTGAGAAAAGATTTCATGAAATTTGAGAGATGAAGTCATTGAATGCATTTTGTGCCAAAGCAATGATACAGTTTTTTACAATCACTTTGCTACTATTTTCAGAACATTGATGTCCTTTTTCACAACTCTAGACACAAAACTCACAACCAAAGATCAAAATGCACATTTTTCAAAACTCTTAACTCTTTTCTCAATTGCTTGGATACAATACACATAAAACTTGGATCATTTGTTCATTCAACCAAAATCACATGTTCAATATGACACAACTTAACATCAAAGTACTACTGTTTCAAAAGGCTATTCACACATCACATTTCAAATAAGTGTCTATTCATTTTCTTACAATGATCTAACTATCAATCAATACAACTGCCCAAAATGATAAGTAACTGTTGCATTATTCGTAATAGTTGTATGGAAACAGACAAAGAATCTTCCATGTTTACTGAAAATCATGAAAGTTTCAAGATAATGAGGTTCATTGTAACCAATAAGCATGGAGCATGAACCAATTATCACTGTACTGTATAGATGCAGGCCCTTGTAAATGCTTGTCCAATTCTGCCAACTTGTTACTGATGATTGAGTGCAGATTGTGAAATGATGTGACCTATGTTGTGATTGTACTGTAGTGTTTTCATCAATACATTACAAACTTTGTTCAATGATTCCAATGTGTCTGTCGTATTCTCTCTACTACTGCAGAACTTTTACAGATATGTATTTGCTCTACACGTACCATAATGAAATCTGTATCAACAATTTTGTTCTACAATACTTAATGATTGTACAAACAATGACTTAGTGAAACTATCAGTTGCTTGTGTGTGGGTGATCTATAGTTATGTTTCCATGGTATTTCACAGTAAATTTGTGTTTTGAAACAATGATTGTGCAAGTGCAAGATGTCTTTAAAGATGTGAATGCACAATGCAATGCTTTGAACACTAGACAGCCTGTGTTACAAGTGATTACCGTTTTGAGTTCTGTATCTAGAGTTGTGAAAAATGACATCAATGTTCTGAAAATAGTAGCAAAGTGATTGTAAAAAACTGTAATTGATCCTCAGTTTAGCCCACATAGACTTCTGTTGTGCTCACTGTGTGAAGAGTTTTGCAAAAGTGACCTAAGTATTGAGAAATGTGTCCTAGCGTCTGTAAAAAAAAAAACTGTATTTTAATTTTTTGGCACTAAGTAATTCCAAAATACAAGAATTTGTATACACACCATCCACTGATACAGATACAATAGTAACGCTAATCTACTATGTTATTGTTTTGAACATAAGTTACAGTTTTGAAAACAGTGTGTAAGCATGTGCAAATTGGCCTATACGTACAAAGAGTTTTGGCAGTTGTTGTGTCTGAGTGAGAAAATAATTTATGAAATTTGAAAGATGTAGTCATTGAATGCATTTTCTGCCAAAGCAATGATAATTGATCCTCAGTTTATCCCACACATACTTCTGTAGTGCTCACTGTGTGAAGAGTTTTGCAAAAATGACCTAAGTATTGAGAAATGTGTCCTAGCGTCTGTAAAAAAAACTGTATTTTAATTTTTTGTGTGTGTGTCTAAAGGCCTGTCCACACAAAACAACTATAAAGTGCCTCTTTCTATTAGACTTGCTCCTTTACCTGTCTTTAAGTATAACTTAAAAACCTTTTTATTTGGAAAAGCTTTTACTTAATATTGACATTTTATTTCCTTTATTGTTATTTTTTTCTTTTTATAGTTATTTTATATGGAGAAGCATTCTTTTATTGTGTTGGATTCGATTATATTTACAGTACCTTAAATGTCTGTTTTTCTTTTGTAGCTCTGGTTTTATTATTATTGATTGTTGGTTTAGTGTAAAGCACTACAACATGGTTGAATTTAATAGTGATATTTCCAAAACTGACACTGATTTTGAACTACTAGTGTTTTCACAAACGAATGATAACATAGGGGCAGTTTCCTGGACAGGGTTTAGATTAATCCAGAAATAGGCATTTTAGGACATTTAAGTAGTTTTTACAAACATACCTTACAAAAAACAATACTGGTTGTTTTATAATTCATCAGATGAATTGAAAGTCTGAAAAGTGACCACAACAATATCATTCCTCTGTATTTTTATAGTTGTTTTGTGGACGCTGCTATTCTCTTCAAAACCTTGAAGCAACTACTGCTTTAATTTGTTACGATGATACATGACCTTATGTTTCGATACATGACCTGCCGGCTCTATATCACACATTGCCTTCATTCAATAAACTCTGTGTGGGGAGACTGAAACTTATAAAGTGCAAAACAACATTTCATTGATTTCATTGCTCATCAGAACAGAGATCATGAGACAGCAATTTCAGCTAAGTAGATTTTTGGAAAACGCTTTAAAAATTGGGTCAATAATGCCTGTCCTCTAAAGGTTATCACAGAGTCCACTTTATAGATTCAATCTGTTTTACTCTTTTCAAGAGAAAAGGACAATAAATTTGGTTGCACAAATAATAAAACAGAAATCGTGATCGCAATTACTGATCTGCAATGATATGAATCTGAAATACTGTGATTGCAAATAAAGTGTACCAAAATAAGTTCGATGTTATAAAAAAAATGTTTTTACCGGTTTGTGTTTTCAGTCTTTTGATTAATTGTTATGCATCTTTATCTTCTGGCTTAGTCATGGCAGACAAAGTGTTTTTAATTTAGAGCCGTTAGCAAGAAAACAATATACAGTAATGATCAAAATGACTCTTTAATGAATATGTCTCATACACTCCCATAATTAAAGGTACAAAAGCTATCACTAGGGTGGTACCCTTTCAAAATAAAGGGTATCGTCCCAGTGAAAGCTTTTGTATCTTTATCTGTGAACGTGTATGGCTTTCAAAAATAAAATAAATATCTCTCTGTCTTGCATTTTCCAGGTCAAGAATGATTTCCAAATCAAACTGTTCCTTCACGAATACCTCACTGTCTATGTGTATTCAAGACCTACTGTGTAATACCAGTGTTGGGCTAAACCTCAGTGAGGTAGAGATAGATGAGTTTTGCCTCGACCACGACGAGTACCTGGAGAAATATCTAGGACCTCGGCGTTCTCCGGTCTTTCTGCCCATTTGCATCACCTACCTGATGATCTTCTCAGTAGGGGCGTTGGGCAATGTTCTCACCTGCACCGTAATTGCTCGCAACAAGATCATGAGGACACCGACCAACTTCTACCTGTTTAGCTTGGCTGTGTCCGACCTCCTTGTCCTTCTTTTGGGAATGCCATTGGAGCTCTATGAAATGTGGAGTAACTACCCATTCCTTCTGGGCAAGAGCGGCTGCTACTTCAAAACCTTCCTGTTTGAGACTGTATGCTTTGCGTCCATCCTAAATGTAACGGCGTTGAGCGTGGAACGCTACATCGCAGTGGTCCACCCACTCAGGGCCAAATACGTTGTGACGCGCACTCACGCCAAGCGGGTGATCTTAAGCGTGTGGAGCGTTTCCATGTTGTGCGCCATACCCAACACGAGCCTCCACGGCATTTTTACCCTCCCTTTTCCCAAAGGCAAAGGAACAGGGGGCGCGCCAAATTCTGCTACATGCATGCTGGTCAAGCCACGTTGGATGTATAACCTGATCATTCAGATTACCACTTTTTTGTTTTTCCTCCTGCCCATGTTGACCATCAGCGTGCTGTACCTGCTAATCGGCATCCAGCTGAAGCGAGAGAAGATGCTGCAGGTCATGGGCGCAAAGGCCAGCATGGGACAAGACGGCTACTCAAATGCACACAGTCAACAGCAGAAAGCACGTCGCAGGCAGGTCACTAAAATGCTGTGTAAGTAAATCAGCTGGACAAATATTTCACTTATAGATGACCATGCCTTGCTTGTCCAAGCAAGGATAAGTATTAAAGTCGGCATGAAACAAAAGTAGTGATTGTCTTATTTTCCCCATTGTACGATATATCAAAGTGAAAAGGCTTCTGAAATGAGAAAAAAGAGGGCAGGACTTGATTTAGTCCATTGAGAACTAACTAGACCATCTGAAATTGGGTCATGTTGCTATTTCCTAATTGCTGCGATCTTTTCCTGGGCCCCGCCCTCGCACCATTCTACGTGATCGTTTTGAGAAGGGATGGAGATTTTTGATAAAAGATTATGAGAACACATTATTATTATTTTTTAATAATGAAGCTCACAGATAAGTCATTTGTAAAAAATACCACAAGTTTTTAATTTTAATTTCATGCCGACTTTAAGCTACACTGTAAAAAATCCGTAGAAATTACAATGTTATTGCAGCTGGGTTGCCGGTAATTTACCGTAGATTTACATTCATGTTATTTACTGGCAAGAGTTTGTTCAAAGTTAAATAATTTTTAATTATTAACAAGGCAAGACTCGTAAATGTTTAATGTTCATTTAGCTTTGAACAAAATGTTGCCAGTAAAAAACTTAAATCTACGGTAAGTTACCGGCAACCCAGCTGCAATTTCTACGGAATTTTTTTACAGTGTATAGTCACTGAAAAAACTCAATTTACATGAAAAAATAGATAATTTTCACTCAGAAAATGGCATCATAAGTAGATTTGTTTAGAAACTGGTAACTGGAAACGGATAAAATTTTGTTTGTAATTTTAAGTAAAGTAGATTTCACATCACAGTTCCTTTAAAATGTACTTGCATTTTCTAAGAATTTATTTTCAATTTAAATTTATTTGTATAATGCTTTTCACAATGCACATTCAATCAATCAATCAAAATTTATTTGTATAGCACTTTCAACACCATAACAATGATCCAAAGTGCTTTACACATGGTAAAAATCATTATATACGTCATAAAAAGTATAATCATAAAACACACCAAAAACTAACAATAAAATAAAAGTACATAAAATACACTGACTTAACTGTAATTTCTACAGTTACCACAAAATGCCCAGTAAAATACCATAATTTTCTTTTCCAGTTTATTACTGTAATATGCATTGCATTATGGATATTAACATTTAATTTATAGTGATTTACTGTATGTTTTGAATTTGCGGTAGACTGCTGTAAAACAACAGCAGTAGTGCTACTGTAGTTGAATAAAGTAGTGTTATAAAAGCATATAAAATGGAAAAATAAAATGTATCTGTGAAATGAAATACATTTTATTTGTTATGCTTTTAGCAATGAAGCAAATTTCAAAATGTGAATTGTTTTTCAGCAGTGTAAATAATTTATTGAGAATTGTAGATAGAAACAAGAAAGGGATTATGGATAAATGCTTGACCGTCAGATTTGAATTTGACCTCAAGACTTGAAAACACTAGTGACGCCAAGATTTCGCTCCTCGGAGTGTCGGGAGAGTGACAGAAGACGCTACTTGGGGAGTGTAGCGAGTAAGTTTCATCAAGTGACTCTGTAGCACTGTGGTAGTGTTATGGACCTACGACATGGGGGACCTGGTTTGATTCCCCTTTAAGGATTTTTTTAAACTAGGTTACAGTAAGGGTATTATACTGTAAAATGGATCTGTTGTAAAGGCATCATACTGTAAAAAACATGTACAGTTGTGATACTGTAATGGGGCAGTTACAGTAACTCACCGGCAACACGTACAAAGTGAATTGTACAAAAACATATGATTATCCTAAAATAAAACAATAGCCAAACCCCATCCCATCCCCAATTAGGCCATATTAGCCACCTCGTAAAATACGTACGGATTGCCATGAGATAGCATTGATTATGCAATTTGTTTAAGTTAAGTAAACTGGACAAGGAGCAAAATCTTTTCAGTCAAGAGTCAATGATGCCTTTTATCAGATTTAGGGTTATTTAATTACTTCTCTGTGGTAATATTTTTGATTTGCTTTATTCAAAAGACACTGAAATTCGAAGAAGCTACTGTGACATTTACAGTGTATACCGATCGAAAGCAAAACAAATGCTTATTTTATAGCACAAATGTCTGGAATTAAAAACTGTTGTACTGTACAGCTCTGGTTTGAACTGCCTGAGGAAAACAATCAAACACGATTTTCAGAAAGAGTTTGATTTGATTTAAACCATGCACTTACCCTTCAAGCACTGCTTGCCAAATTAAATTGGGTTTCAGCAGGTGCACTTTTCCAAATTAAAATACAATTCACAGTCTATATCCATGTTATCAGTGACAAGTACTATAAGCATTGAATCAAATAAAGGCAGGACATACAAGCTATACTGTCACAGCCTTTACAGTGTGACTGTGCACAACAATATTAAGGTTAATAATAAAGTAAATTATTAAATGTCTGAACCTAAAAAGAAACATCACAAACATAAAAATATTGAACACTGGTTGTGTATTGTGGTGTCTAAAGATTTAAACCACTTTAGTTTGTATCTTTTAAGAAGTGTAATGTGAATATCAACTGCAGAATGATTTGCTTGAGACTTTCGTTTAATGTCTTCTCTTTCTTAGTTGTGTATTTCAGGTAATTATGATACAATTCACAACTATTAAACGTCTACATATAGTTTCTTATATATTAAACACTCACCTAAAGGATTATTAGGAACACCATACTAATACTGTGTTTGACCCTCTTTTGCCTTCAGAACTGCCTTAATTCTATGTGGCATTGATTCAACAAGGTGCTGAAAGCATTCTTTAGAAATGTTCGCCCATATTGATAGGATAGCATCTTGTAGTTGATGGAGATTTGTGGAATGCACATCCAGGGCATGAAGCATCCCAAAGATGCTCTATTTGGTTGAGATCTGGTGACTGTGGGGGCCATTTTAGTACAGTGAACTCATTTTCTTGTTCAAGAAACCAATTTGAAATTATTCGAGCTTTGTGACATGGTGCATTATCCTGCTGGAAGTAGCCATCGGAGGATGGGTACATGGTGGTCATAAAATGATGGACATGATCAGAAACAATGCTCAGGTAGGCCGCGGCATTTAAACAATGCCGAATTGGCCTAAAGTGTGCCAAGAAAACATTCCCAACACCATTACACCATTGCATTAATGAGAAAATGAACATGTGTTCCTAATAATCCTTTATGTGAGTGTATATGTAAGCATCTAGTATAGTTTAATTTTGTTATTTGGAATTAGGGATGCATCAATTGGCTGTTACTTACAATTTAATATACAGGATTGTGACAAATTTAAAGATGAAGAGCTGCGTTTAAGAACCACCAGTAAAAGACATAAAGACAAAATTGAAAGGTTGGTCCTAGACTTTATACACCCAGCAAAGTAAAGCTGTTTTTTGCGACAACATTCCCAGTTTTATCCTCGCTATCATAGCCCTGAGAGCACCCTTATTAAATCAATGGGATATATTCATTCCATGTCCTCTGACTTAAAGGCGGGGTGCATGATCTCTGAATGTCAATGTTGATATTTCAAATCCCCTAAACAAACACGCCCCTACCCCAATAGAATCTGAACTTTCTTTTGATAGACCTGCCCCACACATACGCAACCCAGGCAACGATGTTGGTTGGTAGACACTCCCCTTACTGTTGATTGGCTACAAGTGTGTTTTGGTAGTCGGTCCGACTCCCTTTTTCAAAGTGTTTTTCAAAAATCATGCACCCCGCCTTTAAATCCACTTTTAAAATGTAAATGAGTGAGGCCAGGGACATTGCCAGGGACATTCCTTTATTGGGGCACGTGTCCCGCTCTAAATCTGCTGTGTCCCAGTATAAATTTCAAGGTTTAACAATTTACAATATTTACAATATAAACTTCATTTATAGACATGTATGGTTTGATTACTTTGAATGTGTAGATTGCATAACCTGGTGATGTCAACAGCACCTTTAGAAATACATTTACTAAAACAATGGTGGCGTGTTCAATACTTATTTTATCGGCTGTATATGCAACGTAATAACTCAATTCCCACTTGTAAAAGCAATGCAGTTGCATTTTAGCTGTAAGTCAGACACGTGCATACACAGAAGTCCAGGTGATGGCACGAAATTTAGTTAAAAAACATGACGAAACTAAAGTAAGTTTATTAATAACAACAATGCAATAATTTTATTTTAACTAAAAAATGTGTTACTATGGACATTATATTGTTTATTTGTGCGAAGCAGGAAAAGGGAAGCAGAAAGATGCTGAGTTTGAGGAACGAAAGACAAACTACAGCCTCAGCCAGTCTCAGATATCAGAGACAAAAGTCACAGGAAAACCTCTGTCAAGTCTATAAAACTGCATTGCTGCTAAGAAAATGTACACATTTATGTGTTCTGTACTGTACTGTACTGACAGATACAATTCATATTTACTTCGCTAGTTCACCACACTACACAAACAGTTGGTGTAAACAATATGCATATATAATGCATAAAGACCATAAACATATGCCTTTATTGTAATATCAGCCATAAAATGGTTTCTCCCCTCTAAAAACAAAAGATGCTAAATGGTGACCCCCATATGGTTCTTCATAGGTACTTTATAGGTGCTATACTGTAGCACTAAAAATAGTTCCTCAATGATTATGAGCCAAAAACCACTTTAAGTGCTACAGTATGTAGCACCTATAAAGTACCTATGAAGAACAAAAAGAAATGTCACAAGTGCTGGTGATTGACACTCAAGTGGATTTTTTGGCATAGCATAATGGTAGAGATAAAAATACTGACTAAAAATGTGCTCAACCATTTGGTTGAGTGGTAGTTAAAGGGTTAAGAAAGCTACTGGGTAACTCTCTAACCTGAAACAGTACTTTATATAATAATCATGCATGCAGCTGAAAACGCAGCTTGAAGTTTCTTTGATCAGTCTCCCTCTGAGACCGATGTGCTGTTGTTACTTTTATTTAACCTAGTGCAAATTAATCAGGCTGATAATATTCATCTATAAAGACTTTAATTTGTGTAATAATCTTAAAAAATGTTCATTATAACTAAATCAACAATATAAAGATAAAAGAGTAGGAATTGCTCACCACTCTTAACAGAAAATAAATCAATTGAGGAAAAATCTTTTATGTTTTTAATAAAAGTGGAGAGGTGGAGAGAGGGAATTGGTTATGGTGGACATGAGAAACACCACCCCCTATGCTGGGGCGAGGAGCCCATTAAAAGTTAATCTGACCTAATTTAAAGTTAATCCATGCATCCACTTATCAACATCCAGAGATCTGATCGATATTGTCTGCTTACTACTGTATACAACCGTGCACAACAAATTTTTTTTTTGTATGTACACTGATAGAAAAATTTTTAAAATATGTACCCCAGCTGTTATTGGGGCAATACCCTTTAAATGGTCCTAATATGTTTTGGTACAGATATTTATACATTTACTACCAATACTGTATGTAGCTATGAGGTAAGAATAGGCATTATTTAGGTACAAAGCTGTCATTTTTTAAAGGGTACTGCACAGTGATAGCTGTGCTGCAGTACATATTTTGTAAACATTTTTCTGAAAGTGTTAATGATTTCACTACTGCTCAAAAGTTCATTTATTCATTTATTATTTATTTCATTTATTACAAATTATCCAAAATTAATCAAATATGTTATATTTTTGCATCTTTATATCAAGAATTTACCCTAAAATTTTCTACATTTAATGTTCTTTAGATGCTTTACAGTATTGGGGGAAGTTTCGAACATTCAGGGCTCTATCTTACACCCGGCACAATGCAGCGCAATGCGTGACGCAAGTGTCTTTTGCTAGTTTCCACCCTGCGCAATTATAATTTTCATGTTTAGCGCCGCGTTGTTTAAATAGCAAATGCATTTGCGCCCCCTTTTGCGCCCATGGGCATTCTGGTCTGAAAACGAGGTGTGTTCAGGCGCATTGTTGGCGCGTTGCGACTAAAATAGACTACGCCATTGACCAACAAAAACCTGGTCTAAAGTCTAAAGTCAATGGCGCAATATGTTTTTTGTTATTTGAAGAGCGCATTAGTAATATGCGCCTATAAACGATCGACAACGCGGGTTTGCTTATCACACACAAGAATGCGCAGCAGCACAAAAACACTTTTAAATATGAAAGATTAAAGGATTGAATGTAAAAGATTATTATTGAGTCTCTTGGACATAAATGAGGACTAATTATGAGACGTTAGAAGGCACAAAAGCTGCTTCACCTGCAGCCTGGTAAGTAAATAAATGCTTTGCTTTAAACAAATGCATCTGTTTTTAAATGTTTTTAAATGCTACCTCACGGATTTATTGTATATGATGAATCTGTACCTGCGGATATGGTGAGATGAGAAACATTTTTAAGTAATGCTTAAAAAAACTCGTGACGCTGTCTAAGTGCTAAAACGTGCAGAGAGACGTTTGTAAATTCTTTATCTCATGTTTGTTACAAATAAAGTATTTTTAGAGTACAAACCTTATCTTACATACTTGTAAATAATTTTTTGATGATATTGGATAGCCATACATTTAAAGCAATTAAAAGCCTGCTTTTTTACTTCCATGACTAAAAGAAAAGGGATTTTAAAGGTTTTAAGGACAAAATAACAATTTCAATACAAGTGAAAAACAACACAATTATTTAACATTAATCTTAAACTGGGAATCTTCTTCCTCCACTTAGTTTTTCAGTTTACAAAGTCCGTCATCTAAATAGGTATTAGACATAGCGCCAGCGCAACAGGCTTTTAAAAGGGATGAGAGCAGAGACTCTCATTGGTTTCTTGCACGTTACGCCCGAAATACTCCCATTAATCATTAAAAATAGGACCAACCCTTTTCAACCATACGCTCGGCCCACAAACCATTTTTCCCGTTGTTAAATTAGCAAAAGTGGATTCGGACACGCCCATTTAGATGTTGCGCTGTGCGCTTTAGACCATGCGCTTAGAACGTTAAAATAGGGCCCTCAGACATGCCTTCAGGTCAATAGGATCATAAAAACATTTCATTTAACTGACCCTGAACTTTAGCTGGGGTGCGTTTCCCAAAAGCAACTACGATCGCAAGTTCTGTCCTGACCATAGTCAGCCAACCATGCTTTTGGAAAACGCACCAATAAATGGTAGGCTTATGACAATTTTAAAATAAATTTCACATGCAACACATTAATCTTTATTTCTCTTCAGTTGTGCTTGTGGTCATGTTCGGCATCTGCTGGGCTCCTTTTCACACCGATCGCCTGATGTGGAGCTTTATGGACCAGAGCACCAGCGACCACCCCGGGATCTTTCAGGTCTACGAGTATGTTCACGTCATTTCGGGTGTCTTCTTCTACCTGAGCTCGGCCATTAACCCCATCCTGTACAACCTGATGTCCACCCGTTTTAGGGAGATGTTTAAGGAGGTGATGTGTCACCGTACATGGCACCCAGCCCCGAGGAAACGCTCTCTGAGCATGACCCGGATCACTATGCGCAGCACTGTCAGTGAAATCCCACCTTGTAATGGCACAGTCGCTAATGAAGGAGAAGATTACGATGTATGCGAATGTCATGGAAATAAGATCACACTTTCTTAAGAAAGCAAGCTGAACTTGTATTGTGTTGTATTATATTTGGTGTCAAAGCTTATTTGCTTTGCATTCTGGGTAAAGCTTTTGTTTATTTTAAGCTGATGTGCGTCATTTTTGTTGCAGTTGTTTTTCTTAACATCTAAAGAGAATAAGTAACCCATGACTTGGATCACTAACACTATGGGCCGGTTTCCCGGACAGGGTTTAGATTAATCCAGGATTAGACCTTATTTATATTAGGACATTTAGGCAAGGCAAGGCAAGGCAAGTTTATTTGTAAAGCACATTTCATACACATAGGTCATTTAAAGTGCTTTACATAGAAATGAGAAAACAATCTAAGAGACAAATTATGACTTTATTTTGAGTCTTTAGACCCCTAGAGTCAAGGTGTGTGTTAACCTTGAGAGTTTCACCATTATACATTATTATCACCAAACACAGTGACTTCAGTTTTGTCTTTGTTTAACTGGAGGAAGTTTTGACGCATCCAACTGTTAATTTCATCAATGCATTTACATAAAGAGTCAATGAGGCTGTAGTCATTGGGATGCAGGGTTAAGTATATCTGGGTGTCATCTGCAGAGCTGTGGTAAGCAATTTGGTTCTTTTTCATTATTTGACTAAGTGGGAGCATATATAAATTAAAGAGAAGCGGGGCAAGAATTGAGCCCTGTGGGACTCCACATGTCATGGATGTCCACTCAGATTTATGGTTATCAATGTTCACATAGTAACCTCTCCCTTTTAGGTATGATTTAAACCATTTGAGGACCATCCCAGAGAGCCCTACCCAGTTTTCCAGTCTATGTAAGAGCATGGTGTGATCCAACGTGTCAAAGGCAGCACTAAGATCTAGTAGCACCAGCACTGATAATTTGACCTAAATCAGAGTTTAAGCGAATATCATTTATTATCTTTATGAGCACTGTCTCTGTGCTGTGATGCTGACGGAAACCTGATTGAAAATTGTCCAGTAGTTTTAAGTAATTTTTACAAACAGACTGAATGCAATGTAAATTACTTTAAAGCATCTGCTAAACGCATAAATGTATATATATAACTTTCATGTTGAAACTGTGACCTAGTGCAGAAGTGGCTAAATATTTTGTTTATGTCTATATTAATAGTTTTTATGTGACGTCACGTACTTGGGGGAACAATGTCACATATTCGCTGAAGGGCAAGAGAGTGCTATCTGCCATTGTTTGCAGGTTAAGAAGTGTGTGATATCTTTAGTTTAGCCTTAATACGGATAGTTGAATAAATTGCACTAACTGACGAGGAATAAAAACTGGGCTATGCTTCTACAGAATGCCGTCAGAGAAGTAAACCCAGAAAGGAGGAAATGATGATTTCATTGATATGCTTTAAAGGTGCCGTAGAATGTAAAACTGTATCTACCTAGCCATAGATGAATAATAAGAATCCTGTACATGGTAATGACATATTGTGAGCATCAAACACGATGCCTTATGTAAACTTTGTGCATGCAAAAGACAGCTGGAAAACAAGCCAATCTCAACATAACACAGAATGTGATGATACAGTCGAGATGTACGTCTCAACATTAAATTACACATTAAATGAATTCCAGTGTTGTTCCAATGCTTAAAACAAGTTTGTGACTGCTGAGCTAGTGCAATATGCTAGTTAATGCTATATGCTAATGTTTAGGCTGAAGTTCTACTACTTCTATACTGGAGTAGCGCAAATAAACGTACCATTTAGCAACGTCCATTAACAATCTACAAACAATTGATTATTCCTCAAAATCTGTATCTTCGTCTGATACAGGCTCAAACATAAGGTCTGTTTATTTACACACACACAGAGCTACTGAACTGAACTGCAATGTGTAAATGGTCCCTTAATCTACCTCAGAGAAGATTTACTAAATGGATCGCTATGGGCAAAAGATAAGCATATGTTTGCTAAAATGGAAATAACTAGTGGTGTACTGGTTCCAGTTGATCCGTGATCCGTGGTTTGACTCGCATGCGATTCACGGACTAATGCACAAATTTAAATAGGGAAGTTTAGCATTTACACGTTTCAAAGGTTTGCAAGCAACATGATCTCACAGAAAGGCGTGATAGTCGCGCAACGTTTTATTTATTTGTTCGTCCATGGCATGAAATTCAGCCTTGAGCACGAATGTCTTTTCCGTATTTCTATAAATAGTTTCACGTGTCTGTGCACAACTTTCTTTTTTGTTTCATTTTATGTATTGTTTTCTCATAGTTTTTTCCTATTTTATTACCATTGTTGCTTGGGTTTGGGTTAGAATCACTTTCTTTTACATTTTTAGACATCATAACTCAAACCCCAACTCCAGGCAAGAATAGTTTTAAAAGGCGGATGAAAAACATAGAAAGCAATACATAAAAGTACATCCTAACCCTAAATCTAACTCCAACCCCAAGGGACAATGATTTAAAAATAAGGGGGGGGGAGACAACAATACACCAAATGACACGAAAAAGAAAGTCACTATTTATAGAAATTCGTTTTCGAGTGTCACGAAAAAGACATTTGTTCTCAAGGCATGAAAAAAGCTGAATTTCGTGCCATGGACACCGATAAATGAATACAATTTTGCGTGACTATATCACGACTTTCCGTGACATCATGTTTCTTGCAAATGGTAACACTCAAGTGATTTTAAACAATTTAACCGCAAAAGGCGCTAAAGTGAGCAGTTTTCTGTATGCACAGATGCACATGAGGTTATATTTGTCTGGTCCAGCTCCAGTCAGATGTGATGGTAACACTTTATAATAACTGCACACTATGAAGCATTAGTAAAGCATTAGTTAAGCATTACTAAATTGTCAATTCTTCATTTATTATTAAACATTAATAGACATTAGTAAGTAGTTTATAAATGCTTTATTCTTGATTTTAAGCATATATGTGTTTAAAATTTTTCATACTATATTAATGAATAATTCATCATTTCTAAAATAAGTTTTACATTATTCACAAACCAGTTATTAAGATGTTATCAGTGGTTCATAAGATAATTTAGTAAGTGTAAGTAAATGATTAATAAACTATTTAAACATTCATTCATTCATCTTATTATTTAGACATATAGTAATAACTTAGTGTGTTAATAAATGCTTCATTAACACATTTTCCCACTGATTAATTCAGGTAGTTATAAAACATTAAGATGTGGTTAGATCATCTAAAGTGAGGACTATTTATGCTTTATAAAGCTTTTATAAAGGAGATTCAAGTTTCAGTTATCTTTTAAAAAGGAAACAAACACAACACAGAGTAATACAGAACATAGAAATATTTATTTCAAGATGCAGAAATTAAACTGTACAACTGTACACTTCATATAAAATGTAAAATAAACCTCTGGAATATCATATAAAATAAAAATCCCTGTACACCTCCAGTAAACATAAGCCTCGGCAATATGGTATAATTTTTTTTTAATTATTTTACAAATTAAAATAGACCATATAAAATAAATATAATAATTAAAAAAGATAATAAATATAAAAAATATTTTACTGTGTAAAAATTACCTTATTATTAACATTAGAGAACATTTCAAACATACCAGAAACGCAGTGCAGATTGTGGACGTGTTTCAACTTTTTAATTTATATTCACTTTCCTTGTTGTTCATTTTGTTGCATTTTTCTTTTTATGATATTGCAGAGGTTTATTTTTCATTTTATATGAAGTTGTACTGTTTAATTTTTGCATCGTGAAATAAATATTTCTGTATTACTCTGTGTTGTGTTTGTTTCCTTTTTAAAAGATAACTGAGACTTTAAATCTCCTTTATAAAAGCTTAAGCAAATCAAGCAAAATTTTGGCTGTAAGAAAAATTAAATAGATGTCTAACCATAATGAAATAAATAAATGAAACGACACACCTTGTATAATCACTGTTGACTTTGCATACATGGAATATCATACATCTCACAAGTAATTTTGGCAAAAACCACATGTAACCAAATACATTTATATGAGGTCTATAGTTAACCTAGATGGTAAAATTACGGCTAGCTTGGTTTAAACAGTATAGTATAATTCAATAAAATATATTCTTATTTCATAAAAGGTAAAACATATATCTTATGTTGGATTCAGTGCCTTGCACCATAAACAATGGGATAGCAGAACTTACACAGTAGAATGAACTTCACAGAAGGTACACTTCTAAAATTAAAGGTGCTACATGCCAACCATGCCATGATTTTTTGTTAATTAATATTTTTCACAGTTTATTTTTCAAGTTGAGTTAACTTACTTCTTTTAAGTTGAAACAACAAATCTTTTTTACAGTGTGGTATCGCTGTGAAGAACCATTTGTGTACAGTAGCAGCATTATTTTTAAGAGTTTATAACAAACAAAGCATTTGAATAAATGTTACGCTTTCTGTATTACATTTTCTGTAAAATGGGCTTGTAACAGTATGTATGTGTAAATGTATGTAAATACTTATGTAATGCAATGAAATTCCTTCATTTTTATGTGTGGCTTAAATATTTAAACACTCATTGGTGTCACTGTATTTGTATTATTTAGAAAGTCTTGTTAATAATTAATATGGTCTAGAAGCTATGAAATGTGCATGATCTAGAAATGACTACGGTCAAAAAAATACAGTCTAAGTACAATACTAAATTATTATACAGAATACAGGTATACTAAAGGCTAAGGGCATACACAGCAGCCCTGAACCATGTGCATCTGACATATGCAAAATGTCAATTCAAATCCAAGTCTGTTTAGTTTGCCGTGTATCCTTGGAGTCATGATTTGAAGATATTGACTCTTTATAATTCAGATTTTTTTCTCTTTTAGCTAGAATCTGAATTAACAGCAAAACATACAATACAATCAACCTTTAGACTAATCATAAATAATATAATATTTTTAGATGTATTGCAAATTATTCAGATATATAGAAATATGCAGTATGCAAATTTATAAGTATATGGAGACTGATATTTCATTCTGTTATATGTAATGCCATAATGATAGTTGGGGATCTCAGTATTGCTCTTTAACTTTACCATGGTAACAGTGACTTCAATGTTTAGTGGATGCACCTTCAGAACTCCACTGTGTTTTTTCTATCCTCCTTTTTCCATGCGTTTAAAAGACAAATACGTTCTTTAAAAAACATATCTACTATCTTTAAAACATGTATATGCTCTATGTTGAGTATGGATTCACTAATAATAAACATACATTTGCATAAAGCATCAATAATTGTCCACACCCATGTTGATTAGAGTATTAAAATATGAAGGGGAATTTTTTTTTTTTTTAAGTTATGTCAATTTTTTCACAAGCCAAAACTTAATTAACCCAAAAATAAAAATTCTGTCATCATTTACTCACTCTCATGTTGTTACAAACCTGTATACATTTCTTTGTTCTGAGGAACACAAAGGGAGATATTTTGAGAAATGTTTGTAACCAATCCATTCGTGGACCCCATTTACTTCAATAGTATTATTTTTCCTACTATGGAAATGAATGGGGTCCAAAAACAGTTTGGTTACAAAATTTTCTCAAACTATCTGTTCATCAAAACAACGAAATTTATACAGGTTTGTAACTACATGAGAGTGAGTATGTAAGTATTTTTTTTGGGGGGGGGGGTGAACTATCCCTTTAAAATAGTATGTTGACTTGCAATACCAAGTTGCTGCATTTTTTATTATTTGTTTATTATTAGGTTGCAATGTAAAATAATCATAAAATATAGTAAAAAAAAAAGGTCCCTAGCTGTCACTTGGGCAGTACCCTTTAAAAGTCTCCTAATATGTACCACTTAGGTATAGATATGTATACATTTTGTACCAATATGCACATTTGAATTATTAATATTAACTATTTAGGGGCAAAGAATGGTACAAAACTGTTTTTTTTTCGCTGGGGTGGTACATTTTTGTGCCTAAACAACACATTGAAATGGGTACAATATTATTACCTAAGGACCTATTGTGTACCTCAAGGAACAATTTTGTACCCGTTAAATTTTACGGTTACAAAATAGTTAAATGTACCTTGATAGGTACACAATAGATACAGTGTTGTGCCCAAAAAGGTAGTATTGTAATATCATTTTATATACATGTAAAGATACAAAGGTACCACCCACAGAAGGAAAATGTACAGTTTTGTGCCTTTTATTCTATGAAAGGGACCCTTAAACCCGAAAACCCTAATCATGAAAGGATAGTGACTTTTTGCATGTAAGTGCCCTTTTTTGTGCAGTTTACTGTGTTTTACTGTAGATTACTGGCTTTTTTACATTTATGTGAAACATGCTTTGCCTCTTTGTGTTTACTGTTGCAGATTTTGATGTGCAGAGACATCTGTAGATGTTATCACACCCATGGGCTTTCACTGCCCAATCACTGTCATTCTGACCATCACATTGACTGCTTTTCAGCACCACAGACGTTGTTAAAACAAAGACACGTTAACGGACAAGATGAAAACGTAGAAAAAATAAGTGACCCTGCTGTGAAAATCCAGCTAAGGTCATTTTTGTGATACATAAAACCATCCTACATAATGTATAAAGAACATTCTGTAAAAAAATATAACTTTGATATGTTTAATATTAACTGAGTATGATCATGTCTAAGATTAAAATCAAATTTGAGGTTTTTTAATCTTGTCATTAGTTTATGAGACCTGAACCTGAATTTCATAGACAGGGTGACTCCTTGTACAGTATTTGTTTAAGACCATCACATTGCTTCTTTTTTGCATATAAAACTCACATGAGAAAAATATTGTTATGCAGTTGTGGCTATAAAGTCAATTTTGTTGTGATTTATGCTCTTATCCGCTCCATAGCGGTAGGTACGAAAGGAAGATGATAACAGTACTAGACAGTACTGACATTTAGGCCAAAATAATCTATGCAGGGTTGAAGGTCTTCTCTATTCACGTTCCAAAAAAAGAAACCTGGCTTAAAGAAAATCAAATTCTTTGGTAATATACAGTAATCCATCAAAGCCAGATTCAATCAATACATTTTAAATAAGAGAGATTCTTGTAAGTTTCCTAGACCAGTGGCTCCCAACCTTTTACAATTCAAGGCCCCTAGATGCCCACAACAATATTTGAAGCCCCCCACTCACTCAATTTTTTCCAAATAAAATTAACTAGAGCTTGGAATGACTAGACAGATATATATTTTCTACTAAAATGGTCAAAAAATAAGAAACATCTTGTTTTTTTAATGCTTGTTTTGTCCAATTTGTAATAATTTTAAGTCATCATTAAAGTCATCATACTGTAGTCCATTAAAATACATTTGGTGAATAAAGCACTGAAAACAACGTTATTTACACTTTATGTGGAGCGACTGTTTATGCTGCATCTTTTTCCCGAAGCGCCGTTTTGAATTCGTCCTCCGTCTGTGTGTGTGCGCGTGTTTAAGTGCACTCAAAAGTGCATACACGGAGAGATGCGTTTCAAATAGCAAGCGAACATTCTTTCTGTTCTTGACAGGATACATACAAACCAAATGATCTCGAAAAACCACAGTATTCTTTTTCTAATAAGTTGTTTGCAAATAAATGACATGGCAGAAATTAATTCATGTATAATGCTGAAACAAATGTAGGCATCTCAGAATTACAGTTATGCCGCTTACATAATGTAGCCTTTTTTAATGTTTGATGACAAGATATAAGGAAAATTATGTAGACTAATAATTTAAGTTTAATGTCCTAATGATCAGCTTACTTATTTGTATGTCCCAAAGCTGACACGGAACGTTATTAACCGGTTCGGGAACTTTATTTTTGTTCTAACACGGTTCAGTAACGTTAATTTTAGGGTTAAACCGAAAACCAGAAACGTTAAAATACTGTTTCTGTTCCCCAATTGGGAAAAAATTTGGTTTAAAGCCCTGCTGCTGAGGACCCCTGTTTGGGAAACGCTGTCCTAGACAGCATGATGTCTAAATTGAAAGGCCACATACAGGCCCAGCACCACATGGGGCAAAATGGGGCATTGTCCCCTCAGATCTAAAGGTTTAAAAAAAGGCTTTACTAAAAAGATAACTTATTGAAACTGTATGTGTTTACAAGACTTACTAAAAATATAAAAGAAAATGATAAGGTTTCACTATTTTCAATTTATTTTATACGCAACAGGGCTACCCGTCTCCGACTGGCAATGAAGTATTGAAAAATAATCGCACTGAAAGATTGGCTGCCTGTCGTGCTAGGTGCGAGCGTTTCATCCAGTTCAGCGTGTAAGGGCAACGGTAAATCATAAATCGTGTGATTCTCAATATAAAAATGTATGTTAAATGCAAAAAACTTGATTCAACATTTAAGCTTGATTCATTCAATTTACTCAATTTTTAAGTAAGTGGTCGCAATCAATTTATTTAAGCTACATTTAAACAACATTTTTTGTTTTGTTTTGTTTTTCTAAAAAAAAATAGTTTGTTTGTTTAAATGTAGTTTAAATGAATTAATTGCGACCACTTACCTTTACAAAAATTGAGTAATTTTAAATGCATTTAATTTTTTTTAGTGTCTATGTAATAAAAAAATCTAACTCCCTTTTCCCACACAGGTGTTTGTGTATGCAGGTGAACAGCACTTCTAAAAAAAAATAGTTTGTTTGTTTAAATGTAGCTTAAATGAATTAATTGCGACCACTTACCTTTACAAAAATTGAGTAATTTTAAATGCATTTAATTTTTTTTAGTGTCTATGTAATAAAAAAATCTAACTCCCTTTTCCCACACAGGTGTTTGTGTATGCAGGTGAACAGCACTTCTAAAAAAAAATAGTTTGTTTGTTTAAATGTAGCTTAAATGAATTAATTGCGACCACTTACCTTTACAAAAATTGAGTAATTTTAAATGCATTTAATTTTTTTTAGTGTCTATGTAATAAAAAAATCTAACTCCCTTTTCCCACACAGGTGTTTGTGTATGCAGGTGAACAGCACACAACCTGTTCATTTTAAATTAGTATACAGTATATGGAAAAGTTTTGTCCAACATTTATCTGCACTATTCCCTGCGTTATGATTTATTATACGCATCATGATATTAGTTTAGTATGTTGAGGCTAAAGTTGCAATAATGAAGAAATTCATTGCCAAATCAAGATTACAGCTCCTCTATAAAAGATATTATTAAAATCATGTTTTTTTATTTTTATTAAAACTTAAAGTTAACATTTTATTAGTTTTGTCACTATGGTTAGTTGTGCAGTATACTCATGCAAATATTATGTTTTAGGGAACGCTGCATTCAAAAATCTGGCAAAAGCAAGTAATCTGTGTATTTGGTTTAAAGTTAAGCACTCTTAAAAAATGTCACTCAAACTGTGTTTCTATTACTTATGACCTAAAATCAGAAGATATGAAAGCAGGAGAAACAGCACTATTACATATACAGTGTGTAAGGTTAGGTATATAACTTAAAGTAACTAGCCATTTATTAATTGTTATAAAATAATTATATTTGTATCGGCTTTTATTTCTTTCTTTTTTTGTGAATGCCACAAGTAAACAACAAATAAATCTACTATGTCCAATATCTTTTTATGCGAATATGAATCATAATATTTGTTATACAGTATGTAATTATATGTTTTAAACCAATATCGACCTGCAGTATACATGAAATTCAAGCACACAAACTACAAATGTTGAAATAGATTAATGATAATATGACATTAAATCCTCCCTGGCTGTTCAAACTGAGGGCACGCTGGAAAAAAACAGGTACTGTACAAGTTATTTTCACATAAAATGTCAGGATCCATGTGTAACCACATTTAGCTGCTGTGCAGGTAGCTACACTGTTAACGATTTCTGTAAATTACACTGTATTTTACTGTAATATGAACTGTATTTTACCGTAGGGCATGTTATACAGTATGTTGCTGTATTTTGATGTTGCATTGTGGGAAATGTAATCTTTGTGCCAGTAAAATACTGTATTTTCTATTTACTGTAAAATTTACAGTTAATTAAAAATACTGTATTTTAATAGCAGGTGGTGCTAATTTGTTTTTTGGGGATTAACTCTCTGATTAAGCTATCTTATACAAATAATGTAATATTATTGTATTTATATATTGATTTAAAATGTAAAGTAAAATTCAGAAGACTTAAACAAAGTCCTAAAAACAATCAAACAACTAAATTAGTGCAAGTAGAGCTGATTTATTTATCAAAACACAATATAATCATCTTCATTAAAGTATTTTGTATATTCGAATTAATTTATAAATGTAAGTGTTTAAAAATTAGAGATAGGTTTTGCCGGTTGTTGATGAGTGATGAATACCAGCTGTGAATTTTCTCAACGCGTGTAAGCAGCCATGACACAGGAAACCGAAACAGTGTTCCAATATAAAGTGAGGGTCCTTGACAGTGGCCGAACCCGCATACTACACGATATAATGATTCCTCACCTCGGGAGCTATAGGGAACGAATTGAGACACAGCCCTGGATGTAATCACGTCTGTGCTGATCACGTGCCTGTACACAAACCCGCCGCAGCTCACTTGCAAAAGATTATCCTGTTATTTATTACACGTATAGTAAACGTTTTTAATGTTATCATGAATCAATGTTATAGTTTTGTATGTCACATTATTTTTTGAGAAGAGTCATGACTCAACGAGGACCTTACACGCTGTTAATTTGTGTGTGCATATGGCGGTACAGGCTCTTTTGCACTCTATGACCAGCCATCATTAAATCGAAATACAGTAAAAAAAAATGAGCGCGAAACCCTGACACTTTACAGAAAGGCACGGATATCCCCGCCCGAAGAAAAAAAGAGCACAGGACAATGGTTGCAAGTTAAACAGCTGGTAAGTAAAATGAGTAATCCTGTGATTTCTTAACATATTTAATTTTTTATTTGTTTAAATAATTTGAAACAACACGCAGTTAACGGTAATTTACCTCACACGTTAGGACTGTTGTGACTAGATAGGGAAAGCGCTTTGTGGTGAAAACTCTTTTTAAGACTCAACAACACTTTCGGTGCACGTTATCATAAATATTTATTTTCCTTTTGTTAGAATCTAATTCTAAGCAGGTCTAGAGGTATGAGAGTTTCTTTAGTTTTCTGCGCTGAGGTAGTTCGATGAGGTCTGAGATGAGCAGCAGAGAAGTCTGATATATATCAGGGGACCATGAAAGACACTGACACCGAAATGCAGTTCAAACATAGACCAAAGTTTATTAGACATCCTACAGCTTATATAGGATACAGAAAGGAAATGCTAGTCACCTTGGGACCATTAGTCATAATCTTGTGATCAACACATTGAGCAAATCTGTCGAGACAAACAATCATGTGATAAATTAACCCTGCAAGCATGCACTTTTAGCAAACAACCTAGACAGTTTTATGTTCTACCTACGTGCAAGGAAGTGGTGCTTAAAACAGAGAAGTTGGGTCTGGAACATGTCCTTAGCCTACCCTACTTGACCCAACCACAATCAACCTGCAGCAAAGCTAGAGGATATGGTGTAATACCTCCCAACATAGTAAGTGCAAGATCATCAATCATCAAGAGGAAATTTGAGTGAACCAGCTCAGAGCTAGACAGCATATGTTAAACAATTATGTGAACATAGCATAAGCAGACATATACTCTAAACATGTTGCATTACGATATACAGTGTATACATTTGAAACCCAAGGCACAGGATAAAGTTGTTATGGGAACCATACCATAGGAAAGGACACCACTCAAAAGAAGGATGCTTCATATGCATACAAGCATAAATTTCATAGAAAGCAGGATATACATGAATATGCTCGGTTTAGATTATAAAGTAAATAGTGGGGGTGGGAAGGGGCATCTTTAGATTCTCACAATGGCCCCTTTGATACACGATAGTGGATCACAATTCTTCCCACACCCAGAAATTGCAATCGGTCGAGTTATCACTAATCCATTTACTCCAGATACATTATTTATGGCATGCATTGTTTGTTCTACACAGTTAATGTTACCCTCAATTTCTCACGGCATAACAGGGTTATGGGTACACATCTGGAAAGCACTGGTTTCATATACTTTAAGAAAATACATTTCCTAATTTCAGAAATCAAATAGTTACAAATAGTTTATTAAATTGCAATTTACTAAATAACCCCTTTTTTTCTTCAAGAAACCAAGACCTTTATTATTTAATTTTTTCCTATAAACTTTCAGATCACCATCATTCAAAATAAACACATATACCACAGCATATGATCTACGAATCCCTTTTGCAGGGTCGGTTGTGTGATGCGTTCGTTGTCTTCCATTACTCTTTGCTCTGCTTCCACAATGTGCTCGCTGAAGATGATGAAAGCTTTGGTCACTATACACGGTTCGAATCCTCTCGGCAGTGGAACTTCCATCAAGATCTCTCACTCGTTGTTCTCCGTTGATCTCCATGACTAGCAGTCGTTGTCTGGGTTTGTCTCCGGTGTCCTGCTCCGTGGCAGAGTGGTACTTCAACCCTGAGGCGTGAATCCACTGTAGCTGGTTGTCAATCAGAACTCCCATCTTTGTCACAGCCATCACCTTATCTGGGCCGAGGTATTTTGGCTCTCATTTCATCGTGGGCTTTAGGCTCCTATTTAGAACAACCTGTCCTGGAGCAAAATGTAAGTTGGCTTTTCTGAGGGGAGAGACAAAGAAAATTAGTACAGATAGAGTTCAATTTCTCAATTATGGACACCACGTAGTCTTCTTGTATCACCTCCAGGTCACCTGGGGAAGAAACGCCTGCGCGGCCTTTGACCCACGGGGTGGGAAATGGCCTACCCATTAGTATTTCAAATGAAGACAATTATTTGGTTGAAGATGGAGTCATTCTTATTTCGTATAATAAAGCAGGTAGCAAATCTACCCTTTTTTTTCCGTTATCCTCTGTTTAATTTTCGCGTTTAATATTAAAATGCCAATCAATAGACAGCGCTTTAGCTTAGAGCTACGTTACTTTGGACACAAAAATGTCCCGTTGTCGGATTCAATTGTTTTGGTATGCCAAAACGAGGAATAATTTCCTTTTGTCAAAATTTTGCGCATCCTCTATGGGATAAAAAAGATATTTCAAATTTCCAATCGGCAGCATGCGTGAAATCAATCTGATCATGTTAAAAGGGTGCCTCAAGTGTGGCAACGCTACATGTTTTGTTTTTTTCGATGCGGGTTCAATTTTGCACATGTTAAACATGAGTCCAAAATCAATTTGTTGGTTTTCTTTTTATCTGCAATATAATAAAATGGATTAATTGCTTGTGTCACCTTTGTACTACTGGTATGTGATAGACCATGGTAATATCTTATTAAAATTACCAGTCCCAGTTTTGAAAACGCTACTCTTCCTTTCTCGTCTCTCATGACTCCCTTTTCATCTGGTGCACATCCGTACTTGCTCCAATATTCGAGGTCAGCCTGCGTCGGTTGACTCTGCAAAAATTTTATATCAATATCATGTTAGTCACTTGCACAACCATAGCAAGGTCTGTTTTGACATCATACTCAAATAGTGATTTAATTTGAGCTTGAGCTGCTTCTTTTGCAGCCTCATCTGCTCTTCTTGTTTCCCACAGCCTGGTCATTATTTCCTGATTCATGACCTTTTACTTTCACTATTGCCACTTCAGACGGTAGCTGTACTGCTTTTGTCAACCGTCATATCAAATTTGAATAAACTATAGGCTTACCATCTGCTGTCTTAAAATCTCAGGCTTCCCATGTTTTTACAAAATTTAGAATACACATATTTTGAGTCGTGTAGATTGTGGCTTTTTTCCTTTCATTAGCTCACAAGCTCGTAATAGAGTTACCAATTCTGCAGCTTGTGCTGAGTTGTAATTTAGAGCAAAGGCTTCAATAACCTCACCAGTATCCGACACCACAGCATAACCACACCGGTAGACACCGTCCGATGGCTTTGCATATAAGCCATCCACATAGATCTGACCCCCCCATCTAGGGGCGAGTCCATTAAATCGGCCCTAGAGGAACAGGAAGTAGTCAATCCAACAATGCAATCATGTTTTAGATCGTGCTCAGTCATGTCTACCAGTCCCAAAACTCCCAGCAAAAGTGGAATTAATGTTAAAAGTGGTCTGGATCGGTACATTTTTGGTTGCCAACAGCGTAGCCTCATACCCATATCGCCTCTGTGCCGTCCTGTGTTGTGTAAAAATGCACCTACTTGATGTGATGTGTAGAATCATTGACTGTGACAGCACCGTTCTCTCAGCCACCTGTACAAACAGAACATCAGCAGCCACTGCATAAAGACATTTCAGGCATACCTGGAACTACATGATCTAGTTTTCTAGACAGATATGCCACTGGCCTATAAGTGCAACCTTGTTGTTGCCAAAGGATACCCAGAGCCACACCCTTCGCCTCTCACGCATGCAGGTAAAAAGTTTTTGCATAGTTCGGATGGCCCAGAGTTGGGGCCGCAGTAATGGCGTGTTTCAGTGCCATGAAATGAGTCTCTGCTTCATCAGTCCAGCATATCAGTGATGCAGGCGATGCCTTGTGATCAATCGTGCTCCGCAAATGTCCGTCATGGGCAGCACACTCAGGTTTCCATGAGCGACAACAGTTTATGAACTCCAGAAAACTTTGGAGCTGTTACACAGTTCGTGGGAATTTAATCTTCCAGATCAGTTCAATCTGAACTGTGGAGGTTTTTTGAAGACCTGGCATTATGATGTGACCCAGGCACGAGAACTTTTTCTTGACCCACTGGAGCTGTTTTTTGATGCTTTGAAACCAGCGTCCACCAGAATATTGCAGACGATAATGGAGGCTTTCTCACAGTTCTTTTCAGTCAGAGCAGAGACCATGATGTCATCGGCATACAGCAGACAGCAAACCCGAAAATAGGAAGTTGATCTCTTTTTTTTTTCAATGTCTTTTTCCACTGCAGCGGAGAGGACGGATGGTGAGTCAACATACCCTTCTTAGTTCTTGCGCCCCCTATCCTATAAGGCTAGCAGTGGCTGTGTGTCTGGATGCACTGGAACAGAGAAACAAAAGCAGCACACAAATCAATGACAGAAATACTTATGTGTGCATGGTATAAAATTTATAACAGTCGGCACATCTGGAACAATCAGAGACAGAGGAATTATCAGTTTATTGAGTGCTCTTAAATCTTGTGTAAGACATTATGTCTTTCCATCAGCATTCACCACCGGGTTAATCGGTGTGTTGTATGGCGAGTAGGTACGAGGACACCCTGTTAAACAAAATGGTAAATAATAGGTTTAATGCCATCTTCCTTTTCTTTTGACAAAGGATATTGTTTGATGTACACAGGTTTAAGTTTAACTTTGTATGGTTTCATATCAATGAAACCTGTATTATTGTTTGACTGAGTTCATAGGCATGGGTTAGTCAAGGTGTCTACATCATGTGGTATGCGGGCGGCTACTGGGTCTTGGTCGGCCTTCTTACTTCCTCCCCCCATAGGCAGAGGATCACTGTATGTCTGTAAACATGACATAAAAGAGAAAACAACATGAGAATCATGAAATTCCATTTTTAACTTATGCATTATGTATCGCCCGAGCAAATTAAGACAAACATCTGGTATGATTTGAATTTTGTGAAGAAAAAAATGGTTTGACACCTGGAGCTCTTACCTCCAGAGGTGGTGTAATTGGGGGGGTCAGAACATTTCATTGTGTTTTGTTATGCCAGTTGTCTGGTAATTACTGTCAGATAGTTTCTGATGCACTTGCTTTGGCTGTTGCATTGACTGTCTACGTGGTTGCGCCCTTGGAATAAAATTTCACCCCCCTTTTGAACGACAGTCACATTTCATGTGGCCCCTTTGTCCACATAATAACACATTATATCAAATCTCAGTTTCCTTTCCGGTGCTTAAGCAACCTTTTCCCGTTTAATGCAAATGATAAATACTGGTAAATGCCAAACCGTTTATTTAGAAGAACGCGCAGCTGATCAAAAAGCATATCATGATATTCATGATCTTCCCGTGTGAGTGGATTGCGAGAGGCTGCAGTCCCCTCACCTCCAGTCACATGGTTTTCCCGAATCAGACAGCGGCACGTATCAGTTATGTTTTTTGTTACATCGCTCTCCAATGTTTTCAACAAAATAGCACAAATCTGCCCCTGTGACGTGTGCATACCTCTTGTGAGATTGCAAAACATTCACGTATTTTACAGCAATCTGTGGCGACGATAAACTTAGGCTGTTAGCCTACTATTCGACATAAAATATGGCAGCGCATCTTGCGTTGGTGTTTTTCAATGCAAAGTTATTATATTACTAACCGCTAAGTGACGTACAGTTCAACATAAAAACCTCTATTATTTGTATACATAAATTCATCAGGCTTTTGCCTGGCCGTAGCAGAATCACCCATCTTCAACACAATGTAAACAAATAATAGCAGCAATAACAAGCAAACAGCAATAAGCACAAATAAGCAATAGACAAACACCCGGGTTTTTTCTGTGCTCCTCCGCTCAGCCTCAGTTATAATTTCGTACCGTTCGTAGATTTTAGACATTCATTTGTCAATTCGTATTGTAAAATTCAGTCATCGATTTAGCAATTTATTATTTCAAAATTACAAATTCAATTTCAGCGAATTAGTCCAAATTTTATTTGTTCACAATTTCATTCAAAGGGCATATGCAAATAATAGCTTTTTCACTGTTAGCTTATTTCCAATCAGCTTATTCAAAACGGGCCGCACTCGTAAAATATACGATTAAATAACAATTTACCAACACCGCGATCCCAAATATACAGTGAGCTCCAGCTGTATATTTGACTTCGCTTCGATCCATAGTCTAGCTATGTAGCTGGCAGTATTCAACTCCAGCTATTCACGGAACTTCGTGTTCGAATTTAATCTCGACCAAATCCCTCTGTCCTTCGAAGCGAGCACCTCACTCGTTATATTCTGTAGCATCAGCTACCTGCCTTTTCGGCCCCGAGTGAATTAAAAATCTTGTCTCGAGTCACAAGACCGGACACTACAGGGGGTAAGCGCTGTATTTCAAAATTAGAAATATCGCAAACACTTACCCCTTTTGTAGGTCCTTCCCGATCTGCGGTGTTCGAATTTTCGGTCTCCGGATCTGTCGGAGGATCTCCCCCCTTTCGCCGGACGAGCGCCCAACTGTTAGAATCTAATTCTAAGCAGGTCTAGAGGTATGAGAGTTTCTTTAGTTTTCTGCGCTGAGGTAGTTCGATGAGGTCTGAGATGAGCAGCAGAGAAGTCTGATATATATCAGGGGACCATGAAAGACACTGACACCGAAATGCAGTTCAAACATAGACCAAAGTTTATTAGACATCCTACAGCTTATATAGGATACAGAAAGGAAATGCTAGTCACCTTGGGACCATTAGTCATAATCTTGTGATCAACACATTGAGCAAATTTGTCGAGACAAACAATCATGTGATAAATTAACCCTGCAAGCATGCCCTTTTAGCAAACAACCTAGACAGTTTTATGTTCTACCTACGTGCAAGGAAGTGGTGCTTAAAACAGAGAAGTTGGGTCTGGAACATGTCCTTAGCCTACCCTACTTGACCCAACCACAATCAACCTGCAGCAAAGCTAGAGGATATGGTGTAATACCTCCCAACATAGTAAGTGCAAGATCATCAATCATCAAGAGGAAATTTGAGTGAACCAGCTCAGAGCTGGACAGCATATGTTAAACAATTATGTGAACACGGCATAAGCAGACATATACTCTAAACATGTTGCATTACGATATACAGTGTATACATTTGAAACTTAAGGCACAGGATAAAGTTGTTATGGGAACCATACCATAGGAAAGGACACCACTCAAAAGAAGGATGCTTCATATGCATACAAGCATAAATTTCATAGAAAGCAGGATATACATGAATATGCTCGGTTTAGATTATAAAGTAAATAGTGGGGGTGGGAAGGGGCATCTTTAGATTCTCACACCTTTTTAGAACATTTCACCATCTGCAAAGGTAAGTAATCTTGTGATTTCTTACCATATTTAATATTTTTGGTTTAGTTCATTAATTTGAAACACTTTTTTTAAACACTGAACAACACGCAGTTGACGGTAATTTACCTCACACGACTGTTGTGAACAAGATAGTTAGAGAGCTTTGAGGTAGAAACTCGTTTAAGACAACAAAACGCAACTTTCTGTGCAAATAATGATATTTAATTATTTTCTTCCCCTTTTTAGAACATTTCACCATCGACATATCAACATAAACGGTTCTCTTTTTCGTGTTTGACTGCATTTGGTACAGGTGAGTGTTCATATGAAATGCTAGGCGACAAACTGAGCTTTTGTGTTTAACGCTATTTTGAAGTCAGTCTCTCAGTTTCTCTCTAACATGCACATCTAACAAGGAATAATTGACGATGGGTCGTTGAATTAAATTGATATAACTGCCAGTAAGAAAAAGTGTGTGTGTGTGTGTGTGTGTGTGTGTGTGCGTGTGTGCGTGTGTGTGCAGGTCACAACAACAACGGCAGATGCAGAGATCACGCTTTCCCTTGCTTCCACTCCACGGCTGATCATGCTTGGTAAGATTCTTTAACACATACTTTGGGAACATTAAAAAGATTAAAGGGATAGTTCAGCCAAAAATGATAATAAACCCATGATTTACTCACCCCCAAGCTATCCGAGATGCATATGTCCATCATTTTCCAGACAAACACATTTTCAGATATTTAAGAAAATGTTTTAGATCTTTCAGTTAATTAAATGTGAAGTTACAGGGTCCACGTCCTTGAAGTCCAAAAAAAGTGTGTCCATCCTTCACAAAATAATCCAAACGGCTCAAGGATGATAAACAAAGGTCTTCTGAGGGTAATCTGCGCGGTGTTGTTGTAGAAGTATCCATATTTAAAACTTTATTAACGAAAATAACTACCTTCCGGTAGCGCCGCCATCTTAGTCGGGTCCGCATTCAAGATCACGCAACTTACAGAGATTACTCTGCTGCTGCTCTGTGCCCCCGCCCTCCGAATTTGTCATATGTCACTAAGAAAAGTGCGTACACTACACTAATACTCTCTCCTGAATACAGAGGAGTCTAAGATGGCAGCGTTATCGGAAGTTATTTTCATTAATAAAGTTTTAAATATGGATATTTCTACAACAACACCGTGCAAATTACCCTCAGAAGACCTTTGTTTATCATCCTGGAGCCACTTTTTTGTGAAGGATGTACGCACATTTGGACTTGAAGAACGTGGACCCCGTAACTTCACATTTAATTAACTGAAAGTTCTAAAACATCTGAAAATGTGTTTGTCTGAAAAACGATGTACATATGCATCTCGGACAGCTTGGGGGTAAGTAAATCATGGGATTAATATCATTTTTTGGCCGAACTATCCCTTTAATCCAAATTGTATTCTGTACTCATTTACTTATTCTTGTGTTGTTCTTAACCTGCATGAGTTAAATTTCTTGAGCGAAGATAATATTTTGATAAATGATGGTTATCTAATAGTTGACAATACCCCTTGACCTCCACAGTATTTGTTTTTCTTACTATGGAAGTCAGTGGGTACCATCAACCGTGCTTACCATCAATTATTAAAATATCTTCTTTTGTGTACTAATAAATACAACAGAATCAACTCCTACAGGCTTAGAACAATACAAGGGTAAGTAAATGATGAAAGAATTTTGGGGACATATGAACTATCACTTTAAAATGATAGATTTCAAATTATTGAGAAAAGCTCTAACATCTAAATATTGTTACTTACACCAAAATCAAATAACAAACGCTATTATTAATTAATTATTTTCAGAGGATCCAGATCTACAAAACAAAAAATGGATGCTGCCGATTGAAGGCTAAGTCCGCTTTCCTGCGATTGACCTACCATTTCTTCAGCTTTTGTTGTTCACTTTGGTTGCTACTACGTGCTCAACATCGAGTACCATGTGCAAGCAGCCACTACTTTGGAGTTTATTCAGAGGTAAGTACATCTTTCAGTATGCTATAACATTTGGTAAATATTGAAGAAAGACTCATCATTTACTTACTTTTATGTCCTTCCTAACCTGTATGCTCTCTCTTCAGAGGAACACAAAAGAAGATATTTTGAAAAATGTTGTTTACCAAACATGTTTAGTTGGTTTGTTGACTCCCATCAACAAAAGTGGTTTGGTAACAATCATTCTTCAAAATATCTTCTTTTGTTTTCCCCTAAAGAAAGTGCATACAGGTTAGGAAGGACATAAGGGCTTTTATATATGATTTTAGATTTCAGGAAGTGGCAAAGTCTTGTCATCTATTAGCAACTGCTGGTCCTTTGTGGTAATTACAGTGGGCCTGAGCAATATGAGGATATTATTGTATAGCAACGATTAGGAATGGCACTATTTTTTAAAAAAGTGGAGTGTCCCTCTCTTACACATCAAATGATCTAATGAATTATTTTTTTATGTAAAGATTTATTGTGAGGATCAGCCCCGACAACAGCAAGTGCTCCTCTAAGTTCCAGGTGAGCAAAAGAAGTGGGAAGATGGTTCAAAGGAAGAACTCTGGCCTGAACCATCATGTATATATCCACCTTTATTCAGGACTTTATGAATTAAGCAAAACTATTAAGCTACTAAAGCAAATACATTCTACTCAACTCACCAGAGGTTTGTGAAGTTCTTTTTTATCTTAAAGGTTTCTTTTAGTTAATTTGTCCATGCACTGATTTATAATATTGTAATATGAAACTACAGTGTATACATGTTACTACTGTTGCTTCTAAAAGCAAAATAAGTATACGAAGGAGAGTTTTTGTTACGTTTTTTTATTATTCTTATAGACGGTTTCATCGGATGCACGTGATACACGTCTGGATCCGAACCTTACTTCCGGTTTTGCTTTTTTAATGGTCTGACTAGTTGCTAAACTGATCTCTTGAACAAATGCCTCGTCGAAAATAACAAATGTTTTGGTTTCCGAGCTAATCTATGTGTTGTTGTTTTTTGCTTGTTATATAAATAAAATGCGTTTAAAGAACTTTGTTGTTTTTTATTCTTAGCGGAGTTTATCGGAAGTTCATGCGGACCGCGACAGCCGTTTGTTTATGTTGTTACTGCTGAAACCGTCTATAGTTATAACTGAATTTGTACTAAGATTATTTGATAATACTGTGAAATGAAACGGTGAGTAAATGTTACATTGGCTTTGAAAAAGCTGTTGCTGCAAGAAATTACAATTTACTCAGAATAATATTTTGAATGTATGAGTTTTTGACATTGCTTATGACTGCATTTGAATGTATTGTTCATGAATTGATGCTGTGATATGTGTGTGTAAATGTTTTGTGTGTTACAGGATAAAATATTTGCTAAACGTATTTTGTATTTGAACATTGTTATTATGACTGAGTTAGTGCATGACTTGATTTAAAATTCTGTAATATGATATCTATGAGTAAATGTTATTGCCGGTTTGAGAAAAACAGTTTGTGATGCAAGCTGAAAGTTCAATGTGCAAAAATATGAAAATCTGATTTCATGTATTTAAAAAACTAAAAGAAATTTTAAAAACATGTTGTCATTGCTTATTTTTGTTTTTACTTAAAGCTGTTTTAACACCTCCATTTAAATTTTGTGCAGTTTTGTAGTAAATAGAAATGGGAAAATGAATCACAGGAAATTTTACGGTAAAATACACATTGTAATATATACATTGTATTATAAAATTATTGTATATTTTACAGTAGAAAATATAATATACTGTAAATACAGTTACAGCATGTTAAACAATACTGTAAAATGTATACAGTATTTTAAATAGTACTGTAAATTTGTATACAGTATTTTAAATAGTACTGTAAAACTATACAGTATTTTAAATAGTACTGTAAAACTGTATACAGTATTTTAAATAGTACTGTAAAACTGAATACAGTATTTTAAATAATACTGTAAAATTGTATACAGTATTTTTACTGTAAGTTAATTTACAGTAAGTTGCTGGCAACCAGCTGCCAGTAAGTTACTGTAAATTCTACAGGAAATTTTTTACAGTGTATAGAAACATGAAGGAGGGCTCGGAGAAACCAACCACTATTATTGAAACCCTTTAGAAAAACAATACAATAAATCTATAATAAATATGCCAAACACAACATAGTTACAATATATTGATTTGTTTTTAATAATTGTACAAAATGTATTTTTTCCAACAATTTTGACTTTGAGTATTGACAATAACATTTAAGTCAAGATAAACATACATTTATTATACATATTTAACAGTAACTTACATTTCAAAATTAACAGGCAAATGCCGTTCATTGTGGCAAATTTGCATATATTTTATAACACTTAAAAAAAGCTTTTGCTTATGCTTGTGACTATTCAGGAATATAAACATACTGGTTTAAATAGACATCACACAAATACTCCCTAAAAAAATAAATAAACTACATGTATTTGGTTTTTAGGGTGTTCTGGGCTTCAGTAATAATAGACACCAAAAGCAACCGCCACACAAAACAAGCTGTCCTATAGAGACAAAATAATCCAGAAATTAAAGAATTGCACTTCAAAATTACTTTTGTAGTGAAAGTCAGTCAAACTTACATTCATGTATATCTCTTGAGCATAGCTGTCTGTGTCTGCATCCCACAAACAGCGTGCAGCCATCCTATGAACAAAACACATTCATTTAAAGTAAATGTTCACCCGAAAAAAAATTTGCCCATATTTTACTCACCCTTAAGCCATCCTAGGTGTATATGACTTTCTTTTTTCAGCCAAACAAAGTCAGAGTTATATTAAATAATATCCTGGCTCTTTTCAGCTTTATTTTAAAGCTCCAAAAATAAGAAAAATATAAAACTTTTCTTGCAAAAACCAATTGTGAGTAAACTATTGGCTAATTTTTATTTCTTTGTGAACTATTTCTTTGAATAAAATAAAGACGAGTCTACTCTGGTCTTCGTACACATATGCTGGGTGAACAACTATCTAGACTTCTGTTAGACCAGCATTCCTCAAAGTGTGGGGCGCGCCCCACTAGTGGGGAATGGGGATATTACAAGTGGGGCGTGATAAACGGGAGGATATTTTTGTCATTTTTGTGCTCATTAGGGCTGTGACGTGACGTTGTCAAACAAGGAAACCAAGGAAAAATATAAAGTAAGTCTCGCCCAGCAAGATGGTTTCAAGTTCAAGTTCCTTTATTTTGTACCCTCAGGTTTCAGTGGCAAGTTCACAGTTCCTCACACAGACAAATAAAAACCAACAATAAAACAATACTAAAAGGACATCATAAGAACAGTAACATAAATTAACAGCATAAAATATATCAATAAATAACAATTAAAAGTAAATAACATTTGTGTGAACGCAAACGGCTGCGCTATTTGCAAGTGGAAAATGCTGGTTTGGGGGTTGAACATGAGGCAAAATATTTTCTCTAGGTCAAGGTTGCGAAAAAGTTTCAATCTGTGCTACAAGTACGCAATCAGAGCGCATTTATAACATTAAACCCCCAAAAAAGATTTGTCACTTGAACTGATGAAAGTGCTACAGCACGCACATATAGGCGCTGGTCCCGTGGGTGCGCCGGGGCTCGGCTCGAGCACCCACCGAAATGGCCAAGGACATATGCTCAATTGCTTCACATTTGCTTCACATTTCGGATCTAAAACCACGTGAAAAAAACGTGACCGCGCATATGAACATGCACGTTTGTTAAGAAGTGTATATCCGATCTACGTTTACATTTTTAGATTTAAAAATACATGTATGCATTATACACTCACCTAAATGATTATTAGGAACACCTGTTCAATTTCTCATTCTCACTCATAATTATCTAATCAACCAATCACATGGCAGTTGCTTCAATGCATTTAGGGGTGGGGTCCTGGTCAAGACAATCTCCTGAACTCCAAACTGAATGTCAGAATGAGAAAGAAAGGTGATTTAAGCAATTTTAAGCGTGGCATAGTTGTTGGTGCCAGACGTGCCGGTCTGAGTATTTCACAATCTGCTCAGTTACTGGGATTTTCACGCACAACCATTTCTGGGGTTTACAAAGAATTGTGTGAAAAGGAAAAACATCCGGTATGCGGCGGTCCTGTGGGCGAAAACGCCTTGTTGATGCTAGAGGCGAGAGGAGAATGGCCGACTGATTCAAGCTGATAGAAAAGCAACTTTGACTGAAATAACCACTCGTTACAACCGAGGTATGCAGCAAAGCATTTGTGAAGCCACAACATGCACAACCTTGAGGGGGATGGGCTACAACAGCAGAATACCCCACCGGGCATCACTCATCTCCACTACAAATAGGAAAAAGAGGCTACAATTTGCACAAGCTCACCAAATTGGACAGTTGAAGATTGGAAAAATGTTGCCTGGTCTGATGAGTCTCGATTTCTGTTGAGACATTCAGATGGTATAGTCAGAATTTGGCGTAAACAGAATGAGAACATGGATCCATCATGCCTTGTTACCACTGTGCAAGCTGCTGGTGGTGGTGTAATGGTGTGGGGGATGTTTTTTTGGCACACTTTGGGGCATCGTTTAACTGCCACAGCCTACCTGAGCATTGTTTCTGACCATGTTTATTCCTTAATGACCACCATGTACCCATCCTCTGATGGCTACTTCCAGCAGGATAATGCTTGAACATGACAATGAGTTTACTGTACTAAAATGGCCCTCACAGTCACCAGATCTCAAACCAATAGAGCATCTTTGGGATGTGGTGGAACGGGAGCTTCGTGCCCTGGATGTGCATCCCACAAATCTCCATCAAGTGCAAGATGCTATCCTATCAATTTGGGCCAACATTTCTAAAGAATGCTTTCAGCACCTTGTTGAATCAATGCCACGTAGAATTAAGGCAGTTCTGAAGGTGAAAGGGGGTTAAAAACAGTATTAGTTTGGTGTTCCTAATAATCCTTTAGGTGAGTGTATATAAGCCTATATGCATCAATGTGAGCATGCACATACGCGCATGCACATGTGTGCCCACACACACACCGCATGTAAATTTTGACCATTGACCATATACTCAAAACGACACATTTAAATATAAGCCTAACTTAAAACTACATCAGACTGTGAAAAAAAGACAGGGGACCCTACAAGAATGAATGAATGTTGGAATGTTAATTAAAGCGAATCAAAAACTTTAATGTGGAGAGGCGTTAGCTGGTATAAAAGTTAATAATGGATAAGTTTGTGACACGAAATGAAAAGAAAACTGGAGATTCGGCACAAGCAGAGAAAGCCAAGACAGACAGTGGTCCTAATCAACCAAAAAGCCAGCCAAAAAGAAAGTGTGATGACTTTTGTCAGAGTCAAAATGCAAACACAGTTGAATTATTATTATTTACTTTTAAAAAAAGTTTTATTTCATGCAAAGTGACAATACATGTACACGTTTATTTTCTCTATTGAAAGTGTTTATCCTGTTATGGTTTATAATATAATTAGATTAAATTCATTTACAATACAGTTAAACTTAAAGCTTAGTTTATTTTAAATCTTTCGCCGCCATTGATGAGTTATCTCGTCAATCAAGAGAAAACGCTTCCCTGCCAATGACGAGTATTTCCGGCTTTCCGCAATACCGCTATTATCCACCAGGTGGCCCTTACGCAACTTTTTAAAGCCGGAAGTATTGCCCTATGGCAAGCGGCTGCATGTCTGTGTCTGTTTAAAGATCGCTCTGAATGTGATCTCTATGAAAAGTCAGTCACAAAAATGGAATTATCTCAGCTTTTTGCTCAAATGTGGTGTTTTTGCAGAAACCTACCCATATTCAAGAGCTGATTACAAAAGAACTACTGAAGGTAGGATGCAACCTTTTTTTTAGCCCCGCCCACCACAATTTGAAAAACGGGGAAGATCGGTCTGGGGATTCACCGTTGAGGAGCTACTTTGCGAATACCAAAACCGGCCGACGAATCAAATTGTGAGGGCGGGCTTTATACGATGATGGACAGATGATCAACAGTAACGTATCAACCATGTCACCAAAGAGCGCGTGTGTTCAATCTGTTTACAATGAAATGGCTGCCACTGGAGAATTCAGATGTGTGGATTCTGACATTGAGTCTGTTCTAAAAGATATCGACAGAGCATTGATTTAAAAAGAGGAACAGAGAAACGCGATCAAGGCATTTGTTTATGTTTTCGCCGTCCTTCCTATGGAGGACAAAGTTAAAGAAGCAACTGAAATGGGTATCATGGCGATGCAACTCGGCGTGCACGACGAGATGGATATAATTAGCGGTCGTTGCCAGCTTCTTTTCGGAAGCCTGGAATCGTGACTGCTGAATAAGTGGAGGGACATGCTAGGCTCCGATATTTTTCAACGTAATGGGTAGCTATCGTCGTGGATGAAGTTCACCTAACGTACAAATGGTAAGAGATAGTCTTACTATATGACTTAGTAAATACTTCATGTTGTGATATAAATGAAATGTTGTAAACATAGTAGGTGTTGATGTACCTTCGCTAACTCAGACTTAGTGTAATTACAATGATGTTAGTATCATTGTAGCGAAATTACTAGCAGTTCGGTCAGGCTGCTAAAGACGCCATTTCAACATCACACACTCCGTTGCTCTGATTGGTCGTATGTCTATCCAATTGAGTGCAGAGGCATTTTTCGGTTGAGACACGCCTCATAATTTTAGCTCAATGGAGCAGTATCAGACTCAAATTCTGACTAGAATTGAGTATGACAACGTCAGGCTAGGAAGGCATTACACTTTTGTGAAAATCATGAAAAACGCTGGCGCTGGCTGGCAACTTTAAAAAAAAAACGCTGGTGGCGAAAGAGTTAAGTTTAAAATTTCCAGAAAATCCCAAAATATGTACATATTAGTGTAACTCCTCATGTAACAGTCTTTAAATAGGGAAAACATGGAAGTGTTTGGTGGCTTCTAAATTCATCCCTGTTTGGATGCTGAAGGAATGAATGGGGCTAGGCTGAATGCTAACACATTCACAACACGCTGTACAAAGATTAAGTGCACGCATTGAATAAAGACAGGTATGTATTAATTTGTCTAAGTTGAGGTAAGAACATAGTAAAATATTGAAAAACGGTGGTGTTTTCCTTTAAGGCTCTTTGCTTTCTAATACAACCAATTTTAAGTATCTTATCTCAGGTAAAAGTTGGACTCTTCCTTTGCTATCTAGTCAAACTCACCTGACTAAAAATGTCTTTTAAAAAGTGTATTTCTGTAAAGCTATTACAGTATTTATGCATAAGCCTTTAGGTATGAAATGAGTACCACATGTGGATCAGGCTTATTTGCTTTCTATATTATTTCAATTATATTAATATTAATGTAATTATATTTCTTATTACAAATACATAACAGATTTGAATCTATAATCATTCAATACCACCGGTCCAGATAACCAGCACTTAAATATATGAAGTATTGCACTTACTTCACTCCCTCTCCACGCTGCTCTCCAATGACCACCTGCACAATGATTTTGTATCTTTCAAAGCCCACACCTGTTCATTTACAGAAGAGCACATACAGTTATAGTATATCCGTTTAAACTCTCTGTATATATGCATTCACATCTCTGCTTGTGTTACCTTTAAGTTTCTTTTTAATAGACTCCGCTAAAGATCTTGACAGTGTGGGAATCTCATCTGGATTATACTGGACTCCAGTAAGCTCTTCTCGTAGGATTTCTCTCATAAACTCTTTTGCCACCCCTGCCTTGAACCTGGGACAGAGTATTGCAAAAGCTTTTATTTGGAGTAGGTAATATGTGCATTATTGGTCAGCGATTGGTCACTAGAATTTAAAACCCAGCGTGCTCTTTTATCAATGCACTTTAGCTGGATGTTTTAGCTTAGCATTCAAGCAAGTAAACGATGTTCTTACTTGTGTTTCGGTCTGATGAGATAAGTGCTCGCTTCCGCCTCCATGAATAAAATAAACGTATTGAAAAACACTTTTCCTTAAATAGCTCCTACTCTAGACGTGTGGCAAGATATTCGCTTTATTGTCGTTGTCATAACAACCGGCACGGTTACATCCGGGGAACGACTTAACGTCACGCGCAGAAATAGACGCCGCATTCGCTGTTGTGTAGTACGTCAACAGCCCGCCATATTGGTCAGGGCTGGATCGAACTATACTCTTGTCACACTTTTGGCTTATTTTTTGTTAATAATTGTGGCGACGTCACTAATGAAATATAATTTTAATGTACATGTAAAGTACACACAGATTATGACCAATAGTTTACAGATTACTGAAATTAGTAAGATTAAAACATTTAAAGTGTTTAGTAACATTAAAAGAGCGCCGTTCCAGAAATTATTTCCTGTATTTGAGGTTGGAAATGTCCTAAATCAGAGGTTTCTGGAACGCACACGACCTGCCGTCATGATGTCACATACAGAAACAGTGTAGTTTTGTGTTGTGTTGTGTTGTGTTGTGTTGTGTTGTGTTTAGGATGGCATGTGTGACCTCTAAGCATCTGTTTGTACTTTAAAACCCTTAAAGGGATAGTTCATTTTAAAATGAAAATTCTGTCATCATGTACTCATCCTCATGTTGTTCTAAACCTGTATGAATTTCTTTTTTCTGATGAACACAAAAGAAGATCTTTTAAGAAATGATGGTAAACACACAGCAGTAAGTGACCATTGACTTCCATAGTAGGAAAAAAATATTTTGGTAGTATGATAAATGACTAAGAAAATATTTTGATAAATGATGGTAAGCACACAGTTGATAGTACGAATTAAATTCCATTATATTTTTTTATTTCTACTATGGAAGTCTATGGTCACTGTGTGCTGTGTGTTTACCATCATTTCTCAGAATATCATCTTTTGTGTTCATCCAAAATTCATGCAGGTTTGGAACAACATGAGGATGAGTGGATGATGACAGAATTTTCATTTTAAAGTGAACCTTTAAATTTAAACAAATGCCAAATGCATTTAAACATAATGTTTTTGACTTTGTAAATTTGTCTTAGCTCTGTGGTCTGTATTATTTACATTTAAAAACAATACATAAATCATTCATTACATTTGTTTTTAAAAATTAGTTTGGTGGATTTTAATAATTAGAATTTTAAATCTTATATTGACAATTTTGCATTTCTCTAAAGTGACTTACTGTACAATACATTACAAGGTACACATTTTATCACCATGTGTTTTTCTGAGATCAAACAATCTTTGCATGGATAACACAATGCCTAACCATTTGACTAAAAAGTTTTAGTTACTGAGATAAGAGCCAGTGTGCTGCATTGAAAAGTAGGTCTGTACTTACAAAAAAATATGTTTAAGGACAATAATAATGTGGATAAAAACAATATTATGTGTTTTATGTATTTGTGGCATTATACTGTATGCATGACAATGAAATATGTTAGAGTTACTCAAACACTTCCCGTGTGGGTTTATGAAACAAGGGGTCGTGGGCTGGTGGTCTTGTGGCAAGAATAATGAGGTGCATTTGATTTTTCAATTTAATAGGATCCAAAAATCTAAAACCTCACCTTATCACAAAACAAAAGGAAGTGAAAAGGAAAGAAAAAACCTGTCATGCTGCTGCAAGTGAGAATGATAAAAGTCTTCCTGTCTGTACCTCCCCCTGAAAGCCAGACGCGTTCTCATAAACAACAGTATGATAGTGCAAAGCATAATTCAGCAGAAACGAGAAAGTGGTTGCATATCTGGTGGCTCCATTTGCTGTCACGTCCGCTGTCATGAAGTGTGACCACAAGCAATTTATTTTACTTCTTTCATTCGCGGTGTATTTGATTCTTAAAGGTAAGTAAATTATGTCACAACTTTAATGTCTGAATGTCATTGCAGTAGATGGCGAAATATAAAAGGCTATTGGCTTTTGCATACAAGTGATGCAGATGATGATTTTACAATGATTTGTAAAAACCACTTGTTATATCATTGTAATCGTTTATCACACTTGTTCACACATTTATCCTTACAACTATTCTGTGTATTCATAACATTAACGGTGGACAAACATTTTGTCACAACACTTTTTATCTTCGTATTGAGTATTGTATACATGCTGTTTTAGCCAACAAGCCTATTTTAATCAAATGTTTCACTTGGTAAGAGTGCTTTTCTTAAATGCTAGTTTGGTTTAATATTTTGTATGGTTTAGCAAATATATTTAAAGATTTTTATGTACAACTTAAGTGTTCAAAAACACTTGGGGCCACTAACTTCATATAATTTCATTGAAAGGTTTGATTTTACAAAGAAGTACAAAAGAATTTCCTTTGACTCATGGAAAATGTGACTTAACCCACAAAACAAAAGATCTTTAAGATCTTTCAAGAGTTTCAGACCTGTGACAACTTTGACATGCTGTTTTGTGATAATGACATAACTTAAAGTAGATTTATTTCACATAAAAAAATTAATTCTTGCTATGGTAAAATGTTATGTTGAAGAGTTATGTTTTTGTTTGTTTGTTTTTCTTCTTTCCAGTGGAATCGAAGCATGAGAAAGATATAACAGTTAGTGTTATAACAGGAGATAATGTGACAGCTAACTTCACGTTTAAACATTCTGGTATCAACAGTCCATCCAGCCCACTTAATCTGTACAAAAATGGCAAAAAGATAGGAAGTTGCAAACAAACTAACAAAAATTGCTTTGAAAGGTTTGTAATCAGTGATGTGGACGATAACAATACTGCAACATTATACATTATAAATATCACATCGGAAGATGATGGAAAATACCACATTGGTCTGCACGATGATGTCAAGCCTATGATTATAAGCAATGAAATCTTTACAATTAAACCACGTGATAAAACAAACGGTAGGTTTTCTTTTAAACTACAGTACTACAGTGTTGTATTGAAGCAAATAATATAGCAAAGAATATATTTTTACACCAAGTTATTTTTCGTTTAGAAAGCAGCACGACATCTGTGCCTAAAACCACAGTAAATGACTCCCCTAAACCAGAGGAGACATCTGTACAAACCTTCATTTACATCAGTGCATCAGCCTTAATGTTTATATGTATATTTGTGGGCCTGCTGTGTTGGTTTCATAGGACCTGCTCAAGAAAACCAGGTATGTGTCCATGCATTGTGTCGAAGTATGTATATTTCTTCCAAAACATGCACTACTGTTTTAAAGTATGGGATTGCATATGATCTTAATAGCTATTTGATCTAAAGGCATAATGTATATTTGAAGTGAGTTATGTAGGAAATATATATATTTTAGACTAAAAATTAGGGACAAGCAGCCAAAATACATAGTAATAAGAGGGCAGTATAGATAGGAACACCCCCCGATACTTATAAAGTGACAAGAGAACATTTTGGCTACACTGAAGATGCTTAAAATATTACACAGTTTTGCTTTAGGAATTTGTTTTGTCTCAACACCATTCCCACATTAAAATTTGTGTTGAGTTTTACTGAAGTATGAAACTTTGAAGGAAAATGTTGAAGAAAGAATAAGGGTTTACTCACACAATGCACACTTTACCGTACCAAAGTATGTTTGACCCTCAAAGTCAAAGTTTATAAACACTTACTCATTCTTTATTTATATTTTTCCACATTACAAAATAATAATAAACTCATTCAAACTATATGGAATAACACAAATGTAACTGTGGGAATTATGTTGTCATCCAAAATAAATTAAAATTCTGTTATATCTTATCATTCGAAGTGCAGTCACCCTTTGCTTAGACATTGCAAAACCTTACTTTTGTCATTTTATCAAGAAGCTTCACCTTAGGATGATTTTTATAGAATAATGAAGGAGTTCGCATTTACTCTGGGCTCTTAGTGGCAGCTTTTCCTTCATGTCACCTATTTCAAAAATAATATTTTAAAATGTTAGTTTTCTAATAACCGAAATTAATCTGTTTGGCACAGCTATATTTTTTTCTACAAAAGTCATATCAAGCATTTAACCATACGCCTTAAGATTAAATGATTTTTAACATTTCAATCAAGTGTTTCTAAACTTTTGACTGGTAGCGTATATAGTTTGTTTGTGTAGTGTGATCGCTCCGTACTTTACCAGGGGGCGGTAGGCTTAAGAGACCCAAAACTTTTGAACGGTTAAGTTTTTAAACATAATGGGGTGGTTTGCCGGACAGGGATTATCTTAAGCCAGGACTACACCTTAGTTTAATTAGAAAATATAACTAGTTTTAACAAACATGCCTATACTTGTGTGCATTTTGAGGCAAAACAAAGTGAACGGATGTATTTTTAGATATGTCAGTGCAAGTTGTTTCCAGTTTCGACAGCTCTTACATTTAGTTTAGTCCAAGACTAGTCTTATCCCTGTCCGGGAAACTGCTCAAATTTCATCTAAGCTTCAATTTGACATATAGAGTGGCAATAAGTGTAAAATAAAATCCTAAATACAATTCCTTAAACGCTTATATTTGAATTTTATTCTTCTAATGAAAAGTATCTTTTATTCAAAGGGGCCATGCACATTAATAAACATTTCTGTAAATGTTATTTTAACTTACTATTTTTATATTGACTAGAGATTGTTATAACTTATAAAATATAGTTGAAAGAAGTCAACTTCTTTTATTAAGTTGTAGCTACTCATCTCTAGTCAATATAACTAATACAGGGGTTGGCAACCCAAAATGTTGAAAGAGCCATATTGGAATAACAAACAAATCTGTCTGGAGCCGTAAAAAATAAAAGCCTTATAAGCCTTATAATGAAGGCAACACATGCTGTAAGTGTCTATATTAGCTTTATTAGCCTAGTAATAGTAAGTTAAAATGACTTGTTAATCTGAGTTGATTCAACAAAAACTTTTAAGGCAGGAAAAAATTTATAGTGTGTTGACTTTGCTTACATGATGGAAAATCATACATCTCGCCAATTATTTTGGCAAAAACAACAAGTAGGTCTAACCAAATTTATTTCAGGTTTATTTCATCTAGAAGTGGTTTACTCATAGCCGGAGTATATCGGGTCTAGATAACACATTTATACTAATCACAGATGTTAAACGTAATTTTTATATTGAATTATTTTTCTCAATTGAACTACAGTATTTAATGTGTCCTACTGTGAAATTTACAGCTGGGTTTTACTTGTAGACACATTAAAAAAATGTTGAAAGGTCAACAGAATGTAAAAAAGTAAAAAAAAAGGTAAATATTGGTCCGAATTGCTGGTCTAGACCAGGGTCATTTGGTTTTAGAGAATGAATGGATATTATACAGTATTTGTTATGCCTTTATTTAATCGTAGAGTTCAGGTAATTTTATATTTCATGGGATTATTTATTTATTTATTTATTTATTTATTTTTATTTTTTAAAGTTTATTGAGTTGCTTTTTTATATACTGTATGTCTTCTAAGCTACAGATAACCCTCAAGCCCAAAGCAACGGCACAACACAAGTATGTTTCCAATTTCTTTATTTCCCTACACAGCTCAATAACAGGTTAAGTTTCAGGTTCTCTCCATTATGTCAACCAAATGTTCTGAATTGATTGCAGGGGGACTTGGGGAGATCTGGCGGTGTGTCCGTCAGCTGTGTGGAATACGGCGAGTTAGACTTTCAAAACCGACCCGCAAGAGATGACAGAGTAAAACATGCCGAGGTGACATCAAAGGACCAAGACAGCGTGGAATATGCTGCTATCATTTTCCCTCAGCAAAAACAAATACCAGGTGGGCGGATGAGAGATAATCAGCGAGCACATCCCGTTACCAGATAAACATTGCATAAAGTGTCCACTAAGCATTTTTGTACTTTTTTGTGCACCTAATGTATAATACTTTGGGAGGTTTATTTTGTTATACTTGATTAGAAAAAGGACATTCATACATTTTTCTGATACTGTTAACTTGTAACAAGTGCCTACGCACATCATACATGCTTCTCATTGTTAGTTAAGGCATAATGACACTGTAAAAATGTCACTGAGTGCAACACTTAGTCACATAATGAGGTGCTAACCACAGAAGCCCCCTTGAAGGAATTGCTACTTGAATATTGCTCTGTTTTTGTTTTATGTGGTGCCCACAGGCTTACTGTACTTCATTCTCACGGTGGTCGCTAAATTGCATGTGGCCTTTAATCATTTTTTGTGGGGGCTGCTTCTATCCTGGGCCTAATGAGTAGAATTTTGAGAAGCTTATATACGGTTTCAGCAGTAACAACATAAACAAGCGGCTTTCGTGGTCAACACGTAACTTTGTGTATCTGCTAAGAATAAATAACAACAAAGTACTTTAAACAAGCAAAATAAACAACACGTAGATTACCTACACTGAAAAAAAATTCTGTAGAAATTACAGTATTACTAGGTATTGCTGGCCCTGCCAGTAACTTACTGTAGATTTTACATTTATGTTATTTACTGGCAACAGTTTGTTCAAAGTTAAATAAACATGAAACATTTTCAGTCTTTATCTTCTACAGTAAGTTACTGGCAACCAGCTGCATAATTATAGCTAATTTTTTACAGTGTAAGAAACAAAACCATTGGTTATTTTCGACACGGTATTTGTTCAAGAGTTCAGTTTAGCAACTAGTCAGACCATTAAAAAAACTGAAACCGGAAGTAAAGTTCGGACCAGACGCGTATTGCGTCACCGCACGTGCCTCTGATGAAACCGTCTATACACAGTAAAAGGTGAAAAATTGGATCAACTTAAAAATTACTTAAATTGGTAACATCAAAAAAATTCACTTAAAGTATTTTTCACTTACAGGGGACATTTCACAAGACTTTTTAAAGATGTCAATTAAATCTTTGGTGTCCCCGGAGTACGCATGTGGGGTTTTGGCTCGGAGTACCATATAGATAGTTTATTATGGCATGTTAAAATTGCCACTTTGTAGGTGTTAACAAACATGTGGGGTTTTTGGGTGTGTCCTTTAAAATGATATCTAGATCGTATAACGAATTCCTGTTTTTATGTGCTTATCACGTATTGGCTACTTAACTGTTTTGTCCTATTTTCTTACCATTGTCGCTTCGGTTTAGGGTTAGATTTACATACAATTACATCCCTACCCAAACCCAACTCTAACCCTAACGCCAGGCGACATAAATAAATCATAAAAAATTCTATAAACCAATATATAAAGTGACATTCTAAAGCAAGCACCAAATCTAACCCTAAACCGAAGCGACAATGGTTTAAAAATAGGAAAAAGCAGTTGAGTAACCAATACGTGAAAAAAAAATAAAAAAAATGTGTGAAGACGGTTTCAGCAGTAACAACATAAACAAGCCGCTGTCGCGGTTCACAGGTAACTTCCGGTGAAACTCCGCTAAGAATAAATAACAACAAAGTACTTTAAACATAGTTTATTTATATAACAAGCAAAAAAAAAAACAACAACACATAGATAACCAAGGAAACTAAAACATTTGATATTTTCGAAGAGGAATTTGTTCAAGAGATCAGTTTAGCAACTAGTCAGATCATTAAAATAACGAAATCGGAAGTAAAGTTCGGATCCAGACGTGTATCACGTGCGTCCAATGAAACCGTCTATATCGCGAAACCTTGTGAGACTGGGTAGAATAGTGCAGGTTAAGGGGAGGTATTGTCCCCTTCTGACATCGCAGGGGGAGCCAAATTTCAATGGGCTATTTTTTCACATGCTCGCAGAGAGTGGTTTGCAGAAGCTGAGTTGCTGGGTTGATCTTTTTTCGCATTTTCTAGGTTGATGGAAGAGCGGGGGACCAAATTATAGCATTTAAACATCTTAAACAGCTAAACAATATCTTCACTTTTTACGAGACTTTAAGAGGGTGCCGAACCGTATTCCAAGATACTAATAACTTCCAGAAAAGCGTACACTGTCATAAAAAATTGTCACTGGACCTTTACCCTTTCAAAAAGTACAGCTTTGCACCTAAAGAGTTCAGATATTAGGTACATAATGGTACAGTGTTGGGAAAGTTACTTTTAAAAGTAATGCATTACAATATTAAGTTACTCCCCAAAAAGTAACTAATTGCATTACTTAGTTACATTTCATGGAAAGTAATACTTAAATTACTTTAAAGTTACTTTTGCGTTACTTTTTCCTTACTTGGCAACCCCCCCAGTCACATTAGCTACAAGAGACAGAGCGACAGGCTACCATTCATTTTCAATAGGAGTGGCCGTTTGCCAGCGACGAGCTTGCCGCTGTGCGAGCAAAGTGGGGCCAAAATAAACAAGCAGGCTATTTTATGCAAATGCTGAGCGATGCGACAAAGCGACTGCTAATCGAAGTGAAGGGGCAGTGTGACGTAGGTCTGTGGCCGAGTCGGAGAAATTAATTCAAGATGGCGAAAAATGCGTATTTCTGTAACTCTCTGATAAGTTTGGCATTTTATCTAATTTGTTTTGTTACTTTTATCGAGAAATAAATACTTTTAAATCCAAAAACACTGTTCTTGTAACTTAACAATACCTCTAAAGTGACTTTTGACACCACTTTTAGATACTAGCCAAGGAACGCCCATCAACCGAGTGTGTGTCGCTCGGTGTCGCTCACTTTTGTAGCTAATGTGACTGCAGGGTGAGGCTTAATCTCTTTCAGGCCTTGCAGGTGTTTTTTATGACTGAGAAGTTCTGCATTCAGAAATTGCATATTTCAACACAAAAATGTCAAGCTCTGGCTTGCAATTTCAGTTTCTGTCTCAAACCGTTCCACTCATAAAGTGCAGTATTCTACGTGACTACGTTCAGTTTAATTCAGTACATTATTTTTTTTTAAATGATTAAACTGAAAAGTAACTTGCATTACTTTCTTATAAAAGTAACTCAAATATTAATGTGTATATTTATAAAGTAATGCGTTACTTTACTCGTTACTTCAGAAAAGTAATATTATTACGTAATGTACGTTACTTTTAATGCGTAACCCACAACACTGCTTATGAGAGTGCTTATTAATAATACCTCAAAGATAAATATTGGTATCAAATGTATACCTATCTGTACCTAATGCTACATACTAGAACCTGTGACATCTGGGAGTACATATTTTGACAATTTTTTTCTAACAGTGTAGCAACCAGTGTTCAAATTGATGGGGGACTGGGGTGGTCCCGGACCTCATATAAGCATGGCAAAGAACAAATATTAATATTGGTGGCGTCCCCTATTTTTTTTAGGGGACATATCATGAAAATCTCACTTTTCCATGTTTAAGTGCTATAATTGGGTCCCCAGTGCTTCTATCAATCTAGAAAATGTGGAAAAAAGATCAATCCAGTAACTTAGTTTTGGTAAACTATTCCCTGCAAGCATGTGAAAAATTAGGTAATTGAAATTTGGCTCTCCTTGTGATGCCAGATGGGGATAATATCGCGCTATCCAACCAAGGCACTGCTATTTAGTGCAATCAGCTCATTTGCATTAAAAAAAAAATCCTCAAACCTACAAAGTGTCAATTTTAACATGCCATAATAAATGATCTATATGGTATTTTGAGCTAGAACTTCACATATTTACTCTGGGAACACCAAAGATTTATTTGAAGTCTTGTGAAATGTCCCCTTCAAAATTAAAATACCACATGAATTTAAAATGCCACAAAGCGATACTGTCCATTATTTGTCCCAATTTAGCAATAAACTAATCCAAAAGATTTCTGTCTAAAATAAATGTAAACTCGTAAGTGTGCCTCGCACTGTTTTCTGGAGGAATTGAAAGATTGTAAGATTTAGGAATGGGTTAGCAGCTTTTAAAAATTGTTCTCAAACTATTATTTCACACTAATTTGAGGGGTAAAAAATGGTTAGGGTTTGAGTTAGGGGAAACTTGGGGTTTCTTTGATTAAAATGTTGATCCAGGACCAACAAAAAATGATAATCCAGGATCATATCTTACTTTGTGAAATCACTGAGACTCAATGATGGGGGTGCTTGGCCGGGAGAGGGGCTTAGCTAGGGGACCCCCATAATCTTTGACATAATTCTGTACACTGGTAGCAACCGCATAGCAACATGCTAATAAACACACAATCAACTGTTGTCTTTCTGGTATGGGTACTGCATGGACAAGTAAAAATGTATTTATGACTTCGTTGCTCTTTTTTTGTCATTATGCTACTAAAATGCTTAACACTACTCTGTAAAATATAAGTTACATCATTTAATTGTTCATAACATACCTGTATGAAGATGTCTGTACTGCATATGAATGCATAGCCACAAACTTGTATGTAAATAAGACATGTAAAAATGCTAACAGTGTTAAAAATATAAATTTTTTATGCCAACACACATTGTCATTGTTTGAACCCTAACATCCTGATTTAGCAGCATCTTGCTGATGCAGTTTTCACACAATCCTTAAGATCACTGCATATACATCTGTTTTTGAAGATTCACACAGGGCCGCCAAGATAACATCTCATGTGGTTTCATGTGATGGCAGTTGCGAGTAGGAGTGTGGAGGTAGAAATACTGTGTTTTGTATTTATAGAGAGCTGGCGAAAACCAAGACTTCTCAAAAATTTCTGCTAGCATTAAAACCAAACATCCCAGACCTCAAAATATGCAGATTGATTTAGAGGTATGATTCCAACCGGTTTGAACGCTTCAGAGTTTCCAGCACCCACACGGGCTTGTCCTGAATATCTAATTGAAATGTAATATGGCCTATTAAAAAGACCGTGGGATGACTTATTTAGCCACGCGCAAGTTTCACTCACTTTCAGTTTATAGTGAAATGTTTTCCATTCAGCGAAGAAGAAAACCACAGTAGTGCTGTTCAAGCTGTATTTACTGTATCTGGAGGCAGACCAGCATTTTGTAACACATTTTCCATTCACTCTACTCACTGTGACAACATCCAGCAACCGAAATTCACATCTAAGGTGAGTCACTAATGCCTTTTCAAACCGCTAAATGGTGTTACGGGTCACATCGCACAGCAAAAAGATTATTTTCACATTATACTACGGGGCTATTGACTGCTGTATTCTGATTGGTTGAAAAATCTTCAACGAGTATGCATTATTTTTTGATAAATGCACACTTGACCTGTCCAATAGAGACAGAGCGCAGTGCGTCATAACCTGAAAACCACGCCCACCGGGAAGGGAACAATCCATCTGTCTCCATTGACTTTGTATTGCGAGAGGCTGCCTCCTTGTCATTTCTGGCTTATAACAAAAAACAGAATAATGCCTAAAAGCTGCTGTGTGACAATATGTACAGCTAACAAGCCAAAAAACCTAGAAATACATTTTTTTAACTGTCAACCCCAAAAAACGAGCGTTTAAAGACACAAAAGTGGAAACAGGCAACTTTTCATACTGCGCCCACTAGGGGGAAACATAGTCGCCGATCCACTTTTTTATCCTTAAAGGCCGGGTTTTACGGCTCGACAGTTTATAAAAACTTTTTCTGGGTTTTTTGGCTTGTTAGCTGTACATCTTGTCACACAGCAGCTTTTAGGCATTATTCTGTTTTTTGTTATAAGCCAGAAATGACTAAGAGGCGGCCTCTCACGGAGGTGGAGACGGATGGATTGTTTCCCCCCCCGGTGGGTGTGGTTTTCAAATTTGCATAACTGCACTCTGTTTTTATGTCTTAAATAACCACTAAAGCATGTCAATGTTTGTGGTAGCCGTGGTATGTAAGAAATAATTGATGATGGACACAACTCGAAGCGGAGACATCGGGTCAAGTTTATCAGAATATACTCGTGGAAAATATCCCAACGAATCAGAATAAAGCATTCAACAGCTTCGTCATACAATGTAAAAAGTGAAAGCTGCTCTATTTAAAAAACTTCAATAGGTAACACCTAAAAAAGTTAAGTTTGATAAATGTAAATTTTCACACTTTAAATTAAGAATGAGTTAGAAAGATGGCTGACCGCACACTGAATCCAGGAAGACTCAAAAGGTCTAGAAAGTACAAAATTTATTTATTAAAGTGCATAGTGCAAAAATGTGACTCACTTTAAATTAAAAAAGGTAATTTTTTAAAATTACTTTAAACACCTAAAATATTGATTTTTTTTTTTACTTAAATTTTTCACTTAAAGTGAGAAAATGTAAAATAAATGTTTAGGTGTTACCGATTGAAGTAATTATTTTAAAGTTGATCTAACTTTTACTTTCACATCGTATAAACCCAGAACAATTGGTCCTTTAAATGGTTAGAAAATAATGCATACCCGCTACATTACCACCTTGGGCATGCAATAATTGACACCCGTCTTCATTTATTCCTTACTTAATGCACAGTTCTGTTTCTTTTTATAGAAAGGCTTCAAAACACTTAATACACACTGTTAACCCAGATATTGTCTTTACTTAAACAATGACGTAAACATCACTTAATATTTAGATTTTTTTTACATATAGTATACTTAAAGGGATAGTTCACCCAAAAACGAAAACAACGTCATTAATGACTCGCCCTCATGTCGTTCCAAACTCGTAAGACCTCCGTTCATCTTCAGAACACAGTTTAAGATGTTTTATATTTAGTCAAAGAGCTGTTGACCCTTCATTGATAATCTACGTACGGTATACTGTCCATGTCCAGAAAGGCAACAAAAACACCATCAAAGCAGTCCATGTGACATCAGTGAGTCAGTTATAATGTGTTGAAGCATCAAAATTAGATTTTGGTCCAAAAATAAAAAAAAATAAGACTTTATTCAGCATTGTCTTCTCTTCTGCGTCTGTTGTGAAGCGCATGCGCAAGACTAAAGTCACGTGACTCCAGTGAAGCGGATGACGTATGACGCGGCTGACGTGTTATCTGGTGCGCCCCAGCTGTTTTTTTTTTTTTTTTGCGCCTGGGCTTTGTTTACAGTCAGAGGGAGACGCACGCTGTAAGTTTGAAAAAAAACTTTGCGAACATGTCTGAGGATAACACGTCATCCGCGTCACTGCAGTCACATGACTTTAGTCTCGCACATGCGCTTCACAACAGACCCGGAAGACAATGCTAAATAAAGTCGTATTTTTTTTATTTTTGGACCAAAATGTATTTTCGATGCTTCAACACATTCTAACTGACCCACTGATGTCACATGGACTACTTTGATCATGTTTTTATTACCTTTCTGGACATGGACAGTATACCGTACGTAGATTTTTAATGAAGCGTCAACAAGCTCTCGGACTAAATCTAAAACATATTAAACTGTGTTTACGAAGATGAACGGAGGTCTTACGAGTTTGGAACGACATGAGGGTAAGTCATTAATGACATTATTTTCATTTTTGGCCTTTAACAAAAGTTAGTTTATTTAACTTTTAAGTGTATAATTCATTAAACTAAAACATTCAAGTGAAATTAACTTAAAATGATCAGTGTTGTAAGGAATACCCATAATCCTAACTTTATATATTTCTATTGTGCTTGTTAGGTTGCTATAATTCTTGAAACTTTGGCAAAAACATGTCACACTAAGAAAAGTGCTTATTCTGTTGGAAATTAATAACATTTTCATGAAGAAAAAGAATCAATGTTATAATCAGGGGGTCCTTTGCACATATGTAAGGTTCTTTTATAGGTTTATTTTTATTAATTTAATGATTATATGCTGGCCTATTGCCTACAAAATCAGCTGTCCTCGGTTAAGAGATAATCATTTCAACTTGATTAAATACCAAAAGTAATAATTGAATTGAATAATATATTTACCACATGAAAGGGTACATTGTAATATGTATTAAAACAAACAGTGAGTTTTGAACAATATTATTATTTTGTGATTGCTCAAAATGTGTCCCACATATTCGTCACCACCGTCAGATATTTATAAAAAGCAATAAAATCAGACAACTACAGGGTCAACTGCATTCCTGAGGACCCCATTTTCAAACCTTCAGCTCTACTGCATGCTTCAAGATCACTAAAGCTCCTGTATGTTTGCTATTTTCTTTTAAACTTGTTCATATTTTTGGACACTGCTACTATGACAACCATAACATGTCAACACCGTCATCTTTGTAAAAAAAAATATTAGATTAGATTATAAAATAAATGTATCATTTTTAAGAAGAGGTCTGAAGTAGCTAGCAACAGATGGGAAACAAGATGGCTAATGTGAACAACTCATCTATTTTTTTTAATCTATATTAGTTTTTTTCACCACCGTCAGATGTCACCACCGTCAGGTTTTCTGTCTTTTCTCTCAGGTTTTATGTATTTTAGGAAGTTATGATTTGATATTTGTTCATCACAGTGCTCAGGGTTGTTATTTTTTGGACCAAATATTTACATAAAGTTTAAGCAAGAAGCCATTGACTTGAGTGGTACACATTTTGGAATAATGAGGCCAATGTCACCACGTACCGTCAGATTAGTGTCACCACCGTCAGACGGAGTTTTATTTGTTTTAAATGAATATGCTTAATATGTTTCTTTAGTGCTGTTGAGTGATTAGATTAATAGTCTCTATTAATATCTTTGTGGGGCTAATTGGTCCCCACAACGTGATAATTACCAGGTACACACACACAGTCACTTTCTGGTTTCGTTGATTTTGACTCATGTTTTGTGTGTGTGTGTGTGTGTGTGTGTGTGTGTGTGCGTGTGTGCGTGCGTGCGTGCGTGCCGTGCGTGCGGATATTCACCTGCTGTCTCCATCAAAGATCTGTTCCTTGTGCCATCAACTACAAGTGTGTTTTAAACTTTTGATAAACTAACCTGTTATTGTTCATCCAGTTTCTCTCTTCTATGTATAAACCTGACAAATAGAGCGGCACAAAAAATACACAAATATAAAACAACCGAAATCAAAAAGGCTTACAACGAACAAAAGAAGAAATAGAGGAATGTAAATCCTAAAGTGTTGATTCTGTATTTTTTGCATGTACCATGTCGTCCACTAGGGGGAGATAACAAAATAAGAATCGCTTTCGTTTTCGTTTCTCCCTCCTCGCTGTTCTTTAATGCTGAGTCTGCACTCAGGGAAAACAGCGACCCTAACATCTCTGATGAAATAATTATATATACAGCAAAAATGGTTTTATCCAAAACGACTTACAAAAAATAGGAAACAATTAAGTGATTTATCATATAGAATAATACAAGAAGTACTTAGCCTACCAAGTTACTAGTTTTCATAATGCCGAAACAATACGTGTTGAAAGAGGGGCTTTTTTAGATAGAAGGGCAACATTTCCTGGCAAGTATTCACGAAAAATATATGTGTTTATTTATTTAAATGTTTTTGTAATGTTGTGAGAACTGCATTTGCAAGCTCATTCCAATAAATAACAGTTTATGTTAATTTGATGTCATTTTTAAGTTTATTATTATCAGTATTTATGTATTAAATTAACCCGCGGTGTTAAAATCTGACTCCCAGTCAGTTTATTATGGTTAGGATAAAGATTCTGTGTAGCCTGGGCGAGGTTTATAGTTAGAACCAATCAGGTACATTCACGGCGTATGAACCAATCAGAAGTAGCGGAGTTAAACTCTCCCACGGGTGTCAAACGCTTTCTGTTCCTGAGAAATTACAACATAATAAACAAGCTTTACCGTTACTACCCGTTATCATTTTTAATTACTTGGGGGAAAACAATAAAATTGCATCATCAAATGTACTTCAAATGTATGTAGATTACTGAGTTGATTAGGCTTAAAATTGCAGTTTTGCTTTTAAATCACTAACTGAATTATTAAATGGCTATAAAAGTTTTATATTTTAGTTCATGTTAATTTCAGTATTTACTAGCCTAATACATTTTCAACATCAAAAGTTGTTTCTCTGTACATTAGTTAATTAATCCACCATGAACTAACATGTATAACTATATTAAATGCAGAAAAACAGTATTGCTTATTGTTCATGTTAGCTAATGCATTTAGTAATATTATTAACAAATGCAATCTTATTGTAAAGTGTTTAAATATTACATTACCATTTATACAACACATACATTGCTCAAAAAGTATTTTGTCATGGCACACAACCAGGTTTCACAGTTACTAAAGAATCCTGACATTCATGCCTGTCAGTTTCAGTTTCGTTTCTTATGACTTGAGAGATTGGCTGTATATATATTGGGTGCGTAAACAGCATTGCAATATTCACAGAAGATCATTGGAAGGGAAATCTGTTTGCCATGGCATCACTGTGGAACAGTGCAGTACAGGAGAGATCTAGTGAGCTTCACGAGGACACATGGCAGGTTATATTTGATGAATCGATTACTCCAAAAAATACAGCACATGGGTGGTACCACTACATTTCTGGATCTTTTGCAAAGTAAGACAATAGCTTTACCACAAAAACAATATTACATATTGCTTACATAACAATGTGATTTTTCTATTATATCATTTTATAGTTATATAAGATTTGTATATTATTTAGTAAATATATGATTTCCTTTTGAAGGTCCTTCTATAAACACTTTTTATCTTTACTGACAGATAGGGTTTCTGTCTATTACAATGTAAGAGTTATGGGTTAAATTTCCAGAGAACACAGATAGACTACTGTATATAAATGTATAAATGCACTGCAATTGCTTTGGATAAAAGAATCTGCCAGGTGCATGAATGTTTGCTGTTCTGTACACCAATGCTTTCAGCTGTTCAAGGTAAAATGCTGCTCATTGTATTTGTCAGTACAACTCATTATATATTCCTTTTTCATCTCTCCTTTAATTTGTAGGTTCAAATGTTCGCTTTGTAAAAGATCCTGGGTGTCTAAAAGAGTGCAGGTGGTCTTCCATTTCTACTTGAACCCAAGAAGTAATGAGGGAACCATTAAGGTGCGACGCTTCAAACAGAAATGCAGAAGGTGTACTGGAGCTCGGATGGAGGATCCAAACTTTGCAGTGGAAAACATTGAAGTGCTGGTTGAGAGACTCGTTGGAAAGATTCGCATGAGATGCTACGGAGAAAATCTGGGTGAAACGAACAGATCCTCGAAATTCGAGGGCAGAGTTAATGGGCCTCATGAAACGTTGCACTGTGAAGCTTGTCAGCATGGTGTATGTAGTCTGGCACTTTGATTTTGATTTATTTAGCTATTTCTGTAATGGTTTTCCTGTAAGTTGGTTGATAGAACATTGTGTTAGCGTGCAGGTGTAAAATATATATGTATATATAAAATATAGCTTGAATGAAGTGCCAGGTGCTTTGGATAAAATTGTTTGCCAGATGCATAAACTAAACTTATTTAAAAGACATTTCTTGTTTACCAAATGATAATGTATGGACTGTATGGACATGTCAGATAAGACTGAATATAATAATTTATTTTATACTATTAAACCATTTGTAATAATGAAATAAACTGCAATACACAACTTTGCAAAGGCTGATAATTCCTGGCACAAAACCTATGTTACCAACAACTAATAATGTGTGACTGTCACCAAAATGATCCCAGTGGATTCAAGTTGAGTAGAACCCATGTGCAGTTTAACAATCAAACAATGAACATTAATAAACATCTTAGATATGGCATGAAAACACGAAACTCACTAACTAAGTCACTAACTGCAACACATGCAAACAATACTAAAACTAGACCAAAGACAATGGCACTGGGGTAACCAAGGGAGCATAACAGAGAATCAATCATAACATGGCAAACAGTATAAGCCAAGAGTAATGGGTGTGTTTGACGTTGCATGTCTGCATAGGTGCACTGGAACAATCCTTTCTAAAATGCATTAAACATTCATTTACAAAGACGTGAAACTCACCGAGTGGTCAGTGGTGTTCACTGATATGCTCACCCAAAAATCGCTGCAAAACAACGCATTCCAACAGGTTTTATTGTAGTTTTTGTCAACTCTATTGACTTGTATTAGATGTGCTGTGAGGTCCTGTATTACTCTGCGCCGGGAACTTTGTTTGTATTCTTGCAATTGGCGAAGGTGGATTATCGCCACCAACTGGGCTGGAGTGTCTATTATTCAAGCTCTCAACGGAAGAATATACGGGTGTGAGGCGTGTGGAAAAATAGTTCCACAAGTTAACAACGAATGCTAAAACACCTGTTGGAGGGCGTCTTTTGCAGCGATTTTTGTGTGAGCATATCAGTGAACACCCCCGACCACTCGATGAGCTTCACGTCTTTATAAATGAATGTCCAATGCATTCTAGGAAGGATTGTTCCAGTGCACCCACGCACACACTGCAGAGGTGGGAGGTGAAACAACAAACACCCGAAAATTCTCGGGGCAGCCGCATATGTCGACATTTCAGTAAAAACCGTTCTATTTCATTATAAACAATCTGAAAACAGGGCTTTAAGTGTAAAATACCGAACTTGTCCTTTAAAGCAGGGTTGGGCAATTTCGGTCCTGGAGGGGCGGTGTCCTGCAGAGTTTAGCTCCAACCATAATGAAACACACCTGAAGCAGCCAATAAGGTCTTACTAGGCATACTAGAAACTTTTAGGCAGGTGTGCTGAGGCAAGTTGGAGCTAGACTCTGCAGGACACCGCCCTCCAGGACTGAAGTTGCCCATCCCTGATTTAAAGGATTACTTTACTTTCTTTTAAAAAATCCTGATAATTTACTCACCCCCATGTCATCCAAAATGCTGATGTCTTTCTTTGTTCAGTTGAGAAAAAATTACGTTTTTTGAGGAGAACATTCCAGGATATTTCTCAATTTAATAGACTTTATTGGACCCCAACAGTTTACAGTTTAAATGCAGTTTAAAATTGCCGTTTCAGTGCAGCTTCAAAGGGCTCTAAATGATCCCAACTGAGGCATAAGAGTCTTATCTAGCAAAACGATAAAAAAAAATATGCACTTTTAGACCACAACTTGTCATCTTGCACCAGCCGTGTGACACGCCATCGCGACCACGTAATTGTGTAAGCACGTTGACACACTGCTACCTCTGGTTTGCCCTCACTCACTTGCTTAAATTATAAAGGTGATTTTTATGACCGGTTAACCAATCATACTAAAGGCTTTGCTCTGGCCTACGAGGCTTGTGGCCTTCATTTGCCCCTGGGGTGGGGTTTACAGTTAGGACAAATCAGGTAGCAGCCTCCACAGTTTATGAACCAATCAGAAATTGGGAGACACACTTTCATTTAGAAGTAGAGGAAGCAACACATTGAAAATAACCATTTAGGGCTCTATTATACACCCGGCGCAATGCAGTGCAAAGCGCGAAGCAAGTGTATTTTGCTAGTTTCGACCTGGCGCAATTAAAATTTTTAAGTTTAGCGCCACGTTGTTCAAATAGCAAAAGCATTTGCGCACATGTTTGCGCACATGGACGTTCTGATCTAAAAACCAGGTGTGTTCAGGCGCATTGTTGGCGCGTTGCTATTTTGAGGCAACTTAAATAGACTACGCCATTGACCAACAAAAACCTGGTCTAAAGTCAATGCCGCAATATGTTTTTTGATATTTAAAGAGCGCATTAGAAATATGCGCTATATAAACGGGACAACAACACAGGTTTGCTTATCACATATAAGACTCTTATTGGTTTATTGCACGTTACGCCCAAAACACACCCATTACTCATTACTAGAATGGGTACAACCCTTTTCGACCGTGCGCTCGGCGCACAAACGATTTTTCCCGTCGTTAAATTAGCAAAAGTGGCATTGGACACGGCCATTTAGACCGTGCGCCGTGCGCTTTAGACAATGCGCTTAGATCGTTAAAATAGGGCCCATAGTCCTTTGAGGTTATTCAACCAACAAATAGATACAGATATAAGAGTGACGATAAGTTATCTTAACTGGATGACATTATTCCTTAATACAAATATCATAGCAATTTCATATAAAATCTCACTTGTTAATAATACATCAAAAATCATTACCCATAAAGACTTTTGTCATGACACAGAATGCATTTCAGCGTTACTCTGATATGAAAAGCATGCTGACATGCAGGTTTCAGTATTAGGTCTTATGACTTGTGATTGAGAGATTAGCTAGATATATTACAGTTTACAAGCACACCTCCATTACTATAGCAGGACGTTAAGGCCATGGCATCAATGTGGGACAGTGCAGTACAGAAGAGGTCTAGTGAGCTTCACCAAGACACCTGGCAGGTTATATTTGATGACTCTATTACTACAAACAGCAAAGCTTCTGGTTGGTACCGGTATATTTCTGGATCTTTTGCACGGTAAGATTATAGCTTTGCTACAAAAACATTATTACATATTAGTTGCACAAAATGTCATTTTTAAAAAATATATAAAAAACTTTTATAGTTAGATAATGTTTTTATTATTATTATTTAGAATGTAAGTGAAGCTTTACTCTTTACAGCAGCATGGTTTCTTTATTAATGTAAACAAATGCATCACTGATTCTTAAAATATGTGACAAAGCCGGTTCCATAGTTGTTCCCTGCAGTTTAAATATGGCGTTGGGCAGTCTGATATGATGCCCAGAATGTTCTCAACATAATTGTTCATGGAAACATTTGTTTCCATAGTCAGTCTTCCTAACACAGACTGTGAATTGTGCATTGATACAGTGTTTCTTTAGCTAAATGCATAAATATACTGTAAATGTTTACTGTTATTGTAGTGACCTTGAGCTGTTCAGGACACGGTGTGCAAAGTGTCTCATTGTGTTTGTGAGCAAAACTGAATTATGTTCCTTTATATCTTTACTTTTTATTGTAGGTTCAAATGTTCACTTTGTAGAAAATCATGGGGGTCTGCAAGAGTACAGGTGGTTTTCCTTTTTCACCTAAACTCAAGTAGTCAAGGAACCATTAAGGTGCGACGCTTCAAACAGAAATGCAAAAGTTGCACCAATGCTCAGATGGAGGATCCATACTTCTCAAAGGAAAACATTGACGTGCTGGTTGAGAGACTGGTTAAGAAGATTCGCATGAGATGCTACAGAGAAGACCTTGGTGAAACGAACAGGTCTTCGATATTCGTCGGCAACATGAATGGGCCTCATGAGAGTTCTCACTGTGAAGCTTGTCAGCATGGAGTCTGCAGTCAGGCTTTTTCGACTGTAAACGTACCTGCCGCTCAGTAGAGCAGGGGTCTCCAACCTTTTCAGCAAGGGCTAGCACAATGGATAAAACAATCTGGAGGGCTACTTTTTGATACAGTCTACTCAAATCCTTTTTGTTTTACTTGTTGATTTTATTTTATTTTACTTGTTAACATGTTTCATCATTGTTTAAATGTTAACATATACACAAAAGAAACTAAGCCAATGAAAAAATATAAATATCAAAATTGAGGCTATTAGTAGAGTTTGCTTTAGTGGGCAACTCACAGACTTCGTGCAGGCAACCTTACATTTTTGTTATGATAACAATAAATTTGCATTTATTTGAAAATTTTCATTTTTTCTGTGCTTTCCTATTTTCATGATACTTTGAAACATTGTTGTATAAACACTGTATAAAAAGCTAGGGCTGTCAACTGATATTAATCACATACAAAATAAAAGTTTGTGTTTGCATAATATATTTGTGTGTGTATTGTGTGTAATTATTATGTATATATAAATACACACATACATTTAAGAAAAAAATATTTCTATATATATTTTTATTTATTTATTTATAATAGAAAATATTTAAAAATAAAATATATATATGAATATCAGAATGGAAAAGAAAGGTGATTTAAGCAATTTTGAGCGTGGCATGGTTGTTGGTGCCAGACGGGCCGGTCTGAGTATTTCACAATCTGCTCAGGTACTGGGATTTTCACGCACAACCATTTTTAGGGTTTACAAAGAATGGTGTGAAAAGGGAAAAACATCCAGTATGCGGCAGTCCTGTGGGCGAAAATGCCTTGTTGATGCTAGAGGTCAGAGGAGAATGAGCCGACTGATTCAAGCTGATAGAAGAGCAACTTTGACTGGATAACCACTCGTTACAACTGAGGTATGCAGCAAAGCATTTGTGAAGCCACAACACGCACAACCTTGAGGCGGATGGGCTACAACAGCATAAGACTCCACCGGGGTACCACTCATCTCCACTACAAATAGGAAAAAAAGGCTACAATTTGCACAAGCTCACCAAAATTGGACAGTTGAAGACTGGAAAAATGTTGCCTGGCCTGATGAGTCTCGATTTCTGTTCAGACATTCAGATGGTTGAGTCCAAATTTGGCATAAACAGAATGAGAACACTGATTCATCATGCCTTGTTACTACTGTGCAGGCTTGTGGTGGTGGTGTAATGGTGTGTGGGGGATGTTTTCTTGGCACACTTTAGGCCCCTTAGTTCCAATTGGGCATTGTTTAAATGCCACAGCCTACCTGAGCATTGTTTCTGACCATGTCCATCCCTTTATGACCACCATGTACCCTATCCTCCTCCAGCAGTATAATGCACCATGTCACAAAGCTTGAATCATTTCAAATTGGTTTCTTGAACATGACAATGAGTTCACTGTACTTAAATGGCCTCAACAGTCACCAGATCTCAACCCAATAGAGCATCTTTGGGATGTGGTGGAACGGGAGCTTCGTGCCCTGAATGTGGATCCCACAATTAATGCAGTTCTGAAGGCAAAAGGGGGTCAATCACAGTATAAGTATGGTGTTCCTAATAATCCTTTAGGTGAGTGTATATACAAAATAATTACACACAATGGACACACATCCTGATTAATCTTTTAACAGCCCTAATACAAGCACTACTGTAGATAAATAAATATAATAGTGGTTTACTAATTTTAGTACTGTTGAATACTTTAATATTTACTATGGTATGTTCAACCACTATATTAGGAAGCTCACCACTGTTTCATATAGCAACTGCTAAGGTATACTACAGTACTTTTTCATATTATTATTTTAAATAAATAGTTTCTTTATTATATATACAGTATTTTATATAGGAAAAACAAATACTATGGAAGTCATTAGCTACGTCTTCATACCATCATGTTTTAAAAAATATATCTTCGTTAGTATTCTACACAGGTATATAGTATTCTATATAGGACTGCCATAGTAAGAAAAACAAATACTATGGAAGTCAATGGGTATTGTCAACTGTGTGCTTACCATCATTTATCAAAATATCATCTTCTGTGTTCAACAGAATAAAAAAACTCCTAAATACAGTTTAAAACAACATGAGGGTGAAAACCCTTTAAGCAATTCATGTCATGCACTTCACTTTTTGTTATGCAGGAAATTTGTACACGACAGCAATAGATGAGAAACTGTTATGAATAAAAATAGGTCAAGTATAATATATGGGTGATTCTCACGAAAACTTGGTTTTAAAAAAGTCAAGCATGAAAATGTAAAAATTGCTTAAATTTACTTTTTTTTCCCACCAGACATTGAAAAACAAAGTCTGGAGTAAATGGGAACATTTATTTAAAAGCTTTTACTTATCATTTAACACTTTTTGTAACATAATTTAAAAAATTAGACCTAAAAAATCTCATTACCGCAACAGTCAGAAAACATCAACACTGACATATTTTCAAAATGACATGACAAACCTGAAAGAACATAATTTGGAGATTCTGCACATGCATTTAAAATCAAAGTATTATGCTTCTATTAATTAAATTAACATTTAATAAGCATCTGTTGCGGTAATGATAATCAAAATGTCATGTAAGCATTCTGACAAGACAATATTTCAAATTAACTGTAAAAAATTGATCTTACCTGGTAGCCATCTTGAAGTAACTGGTCCATGTGCTTGGTCACTCAAAATCAAACTTTATTAAAATTCTGTATGTGTGCTTAAACTGTTCTCAAAAAGTGTTGCGGAGGATGAGAACATCAGGCATGGACACATCATTTTCCTATACATGAATATTCAGTAAATATTTTTTCTAGCAAAGTAGTCTAGCAAATCATCCATATTTTCTTAATATTTTTGTGTTAATTTGATTAAATTACAACATAACGCATGTTCAAACACAGCCGGACACATTGCGGTAATGAGAATTTCAGCAGAAAATGAGATAAAATTTACAATTATAAATTCTTATGTTGAAATCACACATTGTGCAAGGTAGAACACAGTATTGTGTTAATTCTGATGCTTTTTAATGTTACTATATTACACATTTTAAAGCTAAAATCATTAGTGCCGTGGTGTTTCGATGGTTTCGTGAGAATCACCCATATGGAAATTAGCATGTTAAACCACAGAAACCACTTTATTTTTACTGTCGGATTACGCGATGCATGTTGTGCTTTGCATGTTGTTGCTCTTTTTTTGTATGAAATGGAAATGGTATGGTCTAAAGTTTTTGTTGGTTCAAGTTTGTCTACGCAAATAATTTTTGATATATAATTTGTGACCATTCAAATGGACTGTCAGACCAGACATAATGAAACTGTGGGGTAAAAGATAAATTATATTTTTGTTTTATACATTCATAAAACACAAATGGCTGTAATACTGCGTTCAAGAGCACAGGTAAGACTTTAAAAAATAACATGCAATATTTGATAATATAAAAGTATTTGATAATATATAAAAACATCACCTTATTCTTATAGTCATTAATACATAACGAATAGGCTTTCTTGATTGTTTTATTTATTATATTAATATTTGGTGTTGGGGCTTTGTTAAAGTTTATTTTGTAATGATTGTTGACATCATTCCAGGCTTTTCCAGGTTTCCAGTTTATGATCTACTGTCTCATCATGCTATGTAAGATGACATTTCATTACGTATTTCAACTTGCAGACTGTATCTATGATCAAACATTATTAAATGACTCTTGATCATTATAGTGAATACTATAGCTTTGGTTAATGTCATTACCAATCACATACTTCTGAACAGATATATTGTTTGTGCATTAATACAGCATATTACAATAATCTGATACACATAATGTTTTGATTGTTAAATAATGACAACTTTATTGAATTTATTATTTAAATTCAAACCATATAATGGTAAAGCATATTTTGTCTATTAGCAGGTCAGTAAATGTAGATCGCATAGAAAAGCATGGAATTGTTCATCATATTATCTGCTCTCATAACTTAATGTTATTTTTTACAGCTTTATTATTAAAATCTGTGGAGACTGTTAATTGCTCCGAACCCACTACAAACTCTCTCTTAAGTGCGCTGAATGCAAGTATCTTTGGCAGAACTGAAATCCGGCCAGTTTTCAACCTGAACACTCCAACCAACATCAGTGTGACTTTTATTCTGTTTGGAATTTTAGGTGTGGTAAGTTATATTCATTCTGATCTTTTCTGACAACAGCTACTGTATGCCCATTATGGCAACATTCAATACACATTAAAAACAAATTTGACATAAAATGAACCACTGTGGCATGAAAATCTTGTGCTTAACTTAACTTAACATCTAATGAACCTTATATATAGACCAATAAAATGCATCTATCTTGTAGTCTATGGTCTATGTAAAAAGTCTATGGTTCTTTTTCAATCTTTATATAAGCAATAAGTTATTTAGAGACTGTGCTGTAAACTCTTCAAAACTATAACAGTCCTGTGTTGTTTTCCTCGTAGTCCATGTCTCTTATTTTGAAGTTCTGTATTGTCACCTGTGTCTGTAGTCCTTTGTAGTTCCATTGGTCCTTGTCTGATTGTCTTCCCAGATGTGTATTGTTATCTTGTTAAACCATGTGTATATATTGCCCTTGTGTTTCGGTTGTCCTTTGTCGAGTATTGTTTCACTGTATGTTGGTTCTGTTCCTTGTGCCTCTTCTGTATGGATATCTTGTTTTATTTTGTTATATTCAAAACCTTACCTGCATTTGGATGTCCATCATTAACTATGGAATAACACAAATGTAACTGTCGGAATTATGTTCAGACTAGTGATGTAAAGTCAAATTCATTTCCGCGAACCGTCTCTTTTCGGACAGTTCGGCTCATTAAAGGGATAGTTCTACCAAAAATGATATTAAACCCATGATTTACTCACCCCCAAGCTATTTGAGCTGCATATGTCCATCGTTTTTCAGACAAACACATTTTCGCATATTTTAGAAAATGTTTTAGATCTTTTAGTTAATTAAATGTGCGGGGACCACGGCCTTCAAGTCCAAAAAACGTGCGTCCATCCTTCACAAAATAAATACAAACGGCTCCAGGATGATAAACAAAGGTCTTCCGCGCGGTGTTGTTGTAGAAATATTCATATTTAAAATTTTATTAACGAAAATAATTACCTTCCGGTAGCCCGCCATCCTAGCCGCATTCAAGATCAGAGCTTAACGCAGCTTACGGAGGCTATTCTGCTGCTGCTCTGTGCCCCCGCCCTCCGAATTTGTCATACGTCACTGAGAAAAGTGCGTACACTACGCTAATACTCTCTCCTGAATACAGAGGAGTCTAAGATGGCGGCGCTACCGGAAGGTAGCTGTTTTCGTTA